>NC_031966.2:32480289-32812789 GCF_001858045.2 Oreochromis niloticus | reverse complement strand
CACACAGACACGAACATTCACACGTATACACATTTCACGGTGGACTGATTTCTGCCCTAAATCCTTGCTTGTGTGTGGTGTCTTTTGACAACACAGTATTGCAGGTTAAGGGGGTCATGTTGGCCTCAGAGTCAGCTTAGGAAAACAGCAACTGAGTAAGCTGTGAAGGAACAGGGCGAGTGTGGGCCTCACCTTCATGGAGACCCACTATTTGGAAACAGGGAAAGCCCTACAGAGCTGGCAGGTGAAGTTAGTTGTGATGAACTGCCCATCAGTGCACAGTTTAGCATTTTTGGAGTGGGAATGAGCCTTGTTTTAATACATGGGGAACCTAAGTCATAAGAGAAGTAATAATATAGTGAGATTAATTCACGAACGTATCTCATCTTTTCTCAGGAGTACACCATAGATGTTTTCTTCCGGCAAAGCTGGAAGGACGAGAGGTTGAAATTCCATGGGCCAATGAATATTTTGCCCCTGAACAACCTGATGGCGAGTAAGATTTGGACCCCGGACACCTTCTTTCACAACGGGAAAAAGTCCGTGGCACATAACATGACCATGCCTAATAAACTGCTGAGGATCAAAGATGACGGGACACTGCTGTACACCATGAGGTAACTCAAGGCACAGAAGCAAAAAGACAGAAACAGTGAGAATCGCTTGGATAATATACGTTTGCTGTCTGAGGGTTAGTTAGAAACACTGATTACATCTATAAGGCAAACATGAAGCTCTTGCTAGCAATGTGTTAGCTTATGTTTACACGTAATGTCACATCATCACTGGAACCTGAAAGACTAAACGAGGCATTTCTCTGCTGCCCAGCACTGGATTTAAATACACGTCTTTAACTCTGCCACAAGCTCAACAGCCACAGCTGCTTCCAGTCGATCCATCCTTCTGCAGAGTCAGTTCAGACTGGCTCAGGTTGGATTTGGAGAAGTAAGACAAAAAATGATGATGGAAATAGACTTAGATGTGAATTGTTTAATTTTTCACCACAGCCACAGAAACTCGACTCCAGTGACCCTGAAACTAACAACCAGTGGGTCATTGTTAAATGGATAGGTAATGTTAGCGCCCCCCCCTTCCCACACAAAAATACGGATAACTACATTTTCATCATGGTCCCAATATAAAGGGAAGCTTTTACACTTATACTACCTGTATGTTTATAAATCAAACATGTTATAAAGTGTTTATTACATCTAAAGAGCCCACAGTTAGCTGTTTTCCCTCTCATGTCACTTCCCCTTTCTCCAGGAAGCTGCATGACAACGTTAACTATAAGAAGGGCTTGTTTGAGACATGAACCCGGGAACTCTCAAAGCCAGGCTGCTGGATACAGCTTCATATTTGCCTAAGAGACACGAGAGTCCACAAACTTTCCTAAAATAGAGAGAAAGAAAAAGAGAAATGACTTGGATGGAACGCATTTCTTGCTAAAGCAAGCGTGAATACAGCAGCAACACAGAATCCCATTTGTTCACATGTATTTTTCATGCCTCCTGTTTCTCGCATTCAATGCTATGCTTGAATGCTATTTCAAAAAAGTCAATGGAAACATAAAATTTTGTAATAATATTAATTATAATAACTTGCTTAACAAATTTAGACCACTTGTCAGAAAAACATTAAATCTGTTTTAGAAAAAACAAAAATTACTGAGTTCATTGCAGGAGATTCATGTTTTTTACCTAAATTTGTGCCGGCACACTCGACTCTGAGAAGTGACATTCAAACAGTAAAAGTAATTTTTCTGTTTAGAAACACAAACATCTGTAATTTGGCATCTCAGTAAAACTAATAATGTGCTTTATTATTTTTACTGCTTTTTTGTAAAATAGCCAAGTTGAAGATTCGTGGATAACAATAAGAATCAGAGCTCAGCACTGAAAACCATTATTTTGTATAAACAGCCTGTCCTGGTAGATTAACCATTATACATTAAAAAATGATTTTTGGTAATTACCGGTATTGTTAATTTCGGCAGCTGTGGCATAAACCTTACATTGGTCTGATACATTTGTAAGCACTGTGTATTTTTGCAGTGGTTGGATATTGTCTTAAACAGCACACAGCTATGCGCATTCTTAGCACAGAGCTAACCTACAGTGTCACCATCTCTGCTGGTCTCTGCAGCACTTCGTTTGTTTTGCTCCGCTGATTACAGTTAAGATGAATTATTCTTGTTTCAAGGCATTACAGATGGGAAGTGTCTTGAATAGTGCATGAGGCTTGTGAGTCTATTTTTCTTTCTATCTGTGCTGTATACTTTTCATGCATTTGCAAAGTCTCCTCCATTTTCTGTGAATTGGATGCAGGTTAACTGTGCATGCAGAGTGCCCAATGCATCTGGAGGATTTCCCCATGGACTCTCATTCCTGTCCACTAAAATTTGGCAGCTGTGAGTAACTCTGATGATGATAGTGCCTGAGGGAACTCAAAAGTAAAATGCTGCTTTGTTTCTTTTTTTGTTTTTTCTTTCCTTCCTTCTTCTCACTGGTCCTTTGGCGAGAGAGGAGCCTCAGGAACAAGTGAAGCTAGAATGCATGGCTCAGTTTTTTGGCAGTGGCACAAACAACACTATGGATAGAGCACTAATTGGAAAAGTCACTGGGAAAAATGGGGAAACCAATGCTAAGCTCATCCAAATATTTTTGTTGGGTATTTAATTCTGCTAATGCTTCTTCACATTTGGATGGAATTTTTTGCTTTAAGCTGTTTCAAGATGTTGCTTTAAAAGCAATAATTATTCTAACTCAGTGGGTCATGTCTGAAATGCCTTGATGTCCTGTCTTCTTTATGTGGTGATCGACAGTATTTCACATGCTACTGTGCAACATGACTGACAGAATATTTCAATTACTGAATGTACTGAAGTAAAAATGTTCCCCTGTTTCATTAGACATTCTCAGCTCAGCAGACACACTCTCATATCCCATATTCAGTAAATTCTGTAGCTGACTGAAAAGGGCAAATGTCACTGATATCTTGTTGGTGTTTCACAAGTGACATCGTCAAGCAGTGAGGGGCTTTGTTTCTCTCAGCAGTATCATTTAAACACAATGTAAAAGTTGGCTTTTCATGTGGATTTTTGAAAAATGTATCAGTTTACCTCCCATGGGTCTACCCTCTTCCTCTTTTCAGATGCCTACACAATCTCAGAGGTGACTTACGCTTGGACTCGCAATGCTTCCGAGTCTGTTGTAGTGGAAGGAGAAAGCTCTCGGCTGAACCAGTACGACCTGCTTGGGCAAACGGTCGGACAAGAAACTATCAAATCCAGTACAGGTAAGAGTCTGTCGAAGCCTGTTGGGAATTAAATCCACCTCTTGATCCTTTTTTCTTCTCCTCACTGACTTCATCCACAGACATTTTCTGACATTTTCAAATACTAGAGAATAATGAACATTTGCCAGATTGGTTCCAGCTCGTATGCAGCAAAAAAAGTGAGTATTTCTATTACACCCTTTGGTGACTAAACACGGCAATAATCTGAAGCCGTAAGAATCTGTTGTATGCCTTCCACTGCATCCACTTTGTGGAGTCAGCAACCTGAATATCTTTCTCACTTCCAAAGTGTTTTAGTGTGAAAATCAAACTGAACTGTGATTTTGTGCTTGTTTGGGAGGATGTGGAGATTGTCCACCTCCTACATGTTGCAGGAGGCGGCCGTAAGCCCGCTGTGACACGCTTTGCTAAGTTTTGTCTTTATATTACTCACTTTATTTGGCTTGGAAAATGCAGAGAAATCTTTGCTCTGGCTTTTGCATGGAAATCATTTGACATAACAGGGATTTGGTCTTTTCTACTGCACTGGTCTATATTTTGTTATTGTGTGTTTATCCTGGTTTGGAGACCCAAAAGCTGCATGGCAGGTGAGCTGATACAGTGACGAGCCTTTTTACTTGTTTGGAGAACAAAGACTGGCCGTTTATTTGGGTGGATTTTTTTACATTTACCAGTAAAAAACATAAGACATGCTGATGCATTACTAGAAGCAACGAAATATAAGTAGCTTGCTTACTAGGTTTGATAAGGAGGCATTTGACTCTTCATGAGACATTGACTAGTGATTTAAATGCAGACAGAATAGTAATCTTTGCATCCTGGTCTATCTTGAGCAACAAATGAGTGAATGTCAGCATGAAAACGATCACTAAGCTGACTGAACAACAGTTAAAATGGATTTAGAGCAACAGATTGTCATATTTTACTAGACCCTCAGACAAATCCTTGAAACATCAGCACTGAGTAGCAAAAGCATGGCTGATCATCAACATCAGTATTTACTACCAGGGTGACTTGAACTGAAATCTCAGACTGAGCTGCTATTTGTGGCACCTCTGGAGAAATGTTATGCTTGCAGTTTGTTGTCTTTGCACAGCTGACACAGAGGAGCAGACACACTCTTATACATGACTTATCTTAACCTGCCATCATTCACTTAAGGAATCACAAGTTAGAACTTGTGATGCACTAGGCTGTAAAACATGTTATAGAAACAGTGAATCTGATGTTAATTTCACTGAATGGATCAGGATTTTCCTCCCATCTCCTATCTGGAGATCTGCAGAGATGGAACGCGCCACATATGGCGCCTCCACAGGAAATGGAAGAAGAAGGCTCAAGTTCATCATCAAAGTAGACTGTAGTGAACTACTTAATTTTTAATCTATTTAGTTGACAGCATGTTGTGTTGTTGCACTTGAATGTTGACTGAATGATTCTTTCTACAAAGGGGATTTAGATCCTACATTAAAATAACAGTTAATGTTTTGCATTGTTAGGTTTGATTGCATCCGTTATGTCCACAACAGGAAAACTAAGACTAAAAATAAGCAAAATATAAAATATATTCTAAATGAGTTGTTCTGTGTTTTAGTTATGAACCTACTTGGATAAAGTTCTTGCTCATTTTATAAATACATTCACTAATGTATGCTTGTCTGCTCTAATGTTATTGGCTTTACCATGATGCTTGCATACTATATCATTTATACAGGGTATACGGCTAACTAGCTTAACATTACTACTGTATTTAAAAGACAGACCTGGATTTTTTGGAAAACAAGCCAGGGGTAACAGCTGTGCTTGTAAAAACTCTGTAGATGAGCCCACTCCCCAGCTGACCTCAGAAAACACTTTTCTGGTGAGTTTTTTGTCTCAATTGCTGATTTCAGGTCTTATTTTTAGAAGCATGTTGCTGATTTTGTGGTTATGGTCCTATTTATATATAAACTTCCAAGGACAAGAAGTATTCCATGCTACATCATTCTGTATGGTTTTAGGTTGTAAAAAAAACAATTTTTAGTTGGTCTGAGAGGTGTGTGCTCAGGTGAGTTAGGATGGACACTGACCAATCAGAGATAAACCTCCCCCATCTGTACGAATCAATTGGCTATCCCTCAAAAAGCCCATCAAAACATAAATGGAGAATAGAGCCCTTATATTCAAACTTTACGTCTGATACTGATATTGGTGATTTGAAAAACTGATATATTGGCCAATTTTTTCTTCTTTCAGACACGCAACTATGCATCATCTACACACGTAACATGCTTGAAGTGTGTTTTTGTAAATTCTGAAAACAGTTCTCTTGTTACACTCTTTTCCTCCTTGATTATATGTAGAATACAAGGACTAAATAGATGTTTTTCATTCTGGTCTTAAAGTTTGAGCTGGGTTTTTAAAGCACAGTGAAACATGTTGTCTTGAAGCTTTGCTGGCTATACACAGAAATAGAAATATGCACTATCCGAGGCAATCGGTTGTCAAGTTAAATTATTTCAAAAAATTGTTCTAACAAGCATATCGTTGACAAAGTTCAGAAAAAAAACAACCAAATCCATACCAAAAAACAGAGTAAGAGATAATGAGGATTAAAAATAGAAGCAATACACTTCTACATACGCCAACACAGATGCCAAGAAACAAGATCGGAACTTGTGTGTGTGTGAAGATGAAAGCGACACCATCACTGTCCAAGATGTAGGAAACACATAGATGTCACTTGAAAGATTAGATCAAAAAAGCTGGTTGTAAGATGTGGTGACTAAACATGCCGCGAGTCTGAATTTAAATACCGAGGCAGCATGAGGCTACCAGGCTTCTTCTAAAAGGATGAGAGGATGATGGCAGCTGTTTTCCTTCAAATGCTGGAAGCGACAGAAATCTGACTTTGCGATGGCAGATGATGTGATGCAATAAGCAAATCACTGATAAAGGGTATGTAATGCACTGTAAGTTAGTGAGACGAATGATATGTTCTTGTCTTGGTTTTGTGAGGATTGTGTTCACATAAAGACAAGAAAAATGTTACATTTACCTTTATTTACAAGATCTGCTTTATATTTCCTTTTTATATCCTTATTATATTATTGTAACATTACATTTGATTCTATCATAAACTATAATGCAAAATAAAAATGGAAATCTGAATTGTTTGGGGAAAATGGCCCCCTGTTGGTAAAGCTGCCTGCTGTAGCAATACCGTGTAGCAGAATGAAATTCACAGCATAGTGATAAGTAACATGCAGAAACCATTGCAAGTAATCCCCCAACAGTTATTAATTTAGAAATAAATACCCCCCAGGGTGCCTACAAACAGAGCAGAACCAAAGCAGGTGGAGGCTGGGTGGAGTGGAGCAGCAGTAACATCGACAAGCATAAATAGGCCGCCTGATCGGTGCAGTGAGATGTGATGGGGTGGATGTGGTTGGTTAGCTGTTGTAGCAGAGTGGGAGCACTGTGGTATGGGGAGTTAACACAGTGCTGTTTATCACAGAACAAACAGCAGCAGTCATGTAATAATAATAACAACAATAATGATAAAAATAATGACGATGTCGGGGGTAAGAATGAGTGAAGCAGAGCCTGGAGGATGACAAAACAGACCTGACAGATGAACCAACTTCAGCGGACACACAATTTATTATGGTGCATGTTGTCATGGTGACAATGGATGTTGCCATGGTCGCATAAGCATAAACTAATCAAAAAGTACCTATATAGCACTATTCCAAACACAAGTCACAAAGGGCTTAACAAGCAACGTTTAAAGAAAAGTGAGAAAAGTATAATAAAAGTAAAAAATAGATGCTTAAGAAGTGATGGACTGGCTTTATTATAGCATCTTCTCGTCTCACTAACTGATTTTTTTCACTGATTTATAAATTATACATAATTTTAAAGTTAGTCTCATCTGGTACTAATTTTATTTCTATAATAAATCTAGAGAAATACAAGTGCAATGTTGTCCCCCAAAAATATAGTGGCATAAATGTAAAAAGTGAAATAACATACTGGGTTATTATAAGAAACATTGGGAACCACAAGTTTGCCGTCAAATTTAATGTTGCATAGTTACAAAGACATGTCCTTTATGGCACTGGCAAGATAGAAAAGTCTTGATTAGCCTTAAAGGCTACTTTACACCTAAAAGAATAAGTTTACCCAACCAATTAGAATTACTGAATGTACTTTCTGCAGCATTTCACAGAGCAGCATCTGTGGTGTAGGTCAAGTAAATTGCAGAGGATGAGAGATCTGAAAGCATCCAATATACTCTGTGTCGCTGAGTGACAGCACTGATCTAATTTTAGTAATACTACTTCTGAGGAAAACCTGACAGAAGAAACCTTTCTGGATATGCAGCTCTTGCAAGATGATGATAGAAGTCACGGTGATTATAGTGGTGAGAATGGGAAAGTAGGCTGTAATTGCTGGAAGACTGACGTTGTGCCCCCCCCCCCCCCCCCCCCCCCCACCACCATCTTTTAAATCTGTATTGTTTGTACATGGACTGATTGATTCTGGCTATTTAAAGATAAAGTATTGTCAGTTTGGATTAATCAGTTTAAAGAACGCTGAAACGTCCTTTGAAAATGTATCTGCCTTAGCAGGGGCTAAATTAGCTAAAAAGGGGGAAAAGCACTGTTTTGAACCTCTCAGGGAAGAAAGTGAGATCAGAGTGGAAATGTGAATAATGCCTGGGATGGATTATCACAAATGTAAAGAATGAGTTACATTTGATGATCAGGCAAGAGTTTGAGAAATTTGCTCCTGTGGAGGATACTGACCTGAGGGTTATTGCCTGCAGACTTTAAAGGTACACATAAGGCAAGAGTGGGTGGTTTACAAAGCTTTGCTGTGGAGTTGGATGTCTTTTGTATGTGCCTGAGCGTGGAGAGTGAGTCCCCCTTTTCTCACAAGATGTTCTACTTTTTTTCATTTCTGGAACTTTTTTCATGCTGGAGCTTCGATGTATTTCAGGATAGAGTAGGTGAAAGTATTGAAGAAAAAAAACACAAGATCTAAACCCGTGTTCTTGTATCAAAGTCTAAGACCATATTTACTGAAATATGTTTGATCATTCTGCTTTTAATAGAACTAAAAAAGGACTAGTTTTTTCTTTCTTTCTTTTTCTTTCTTTCTTTCTTTCTTTCTTTCTTTCTTTCTTTTTTAATTAGTCAGCTGTGAATTTAAATACAGGCTGAAATTATAGCTACAATGTTGGGTTTTAGTTTGAAGTTACACCGGAGAATGAATATGTGCATGCTACTGCATCTCTGAGTGTTCCACCAATGTTCCCTTTGGGTATCAATTACCAGTACACAGTATTTCCCCAGTGACTGAAATCCCCTATCAAGGGAATCCCTTCTGCAGTTTTATTATGTAAGAATACCCTTTCATGGACTAAATTCTCCTATATAGGTTAAATGGTGTTTGATGCCTTGGTGGAAGGCAGAATGGCTGCCAGTGGCTGTTTCTCTTGTTTAGCTAGTCACTCCACATTATCTGATTGGCTGACTTTAAATTAATCATTCATTACTAGTGTGTCAGTGTGTGGTGTAGTGTACTTGCAAACTAGGTCATTTGGCACGAACTAATGCACTCTCTGGCTTTACAGGGACGGACATCTTGCATAAGCCTGTGAACATACCAAGACACTGTTAGAAGAATCTCACAATTCAAAATATATGTTTGTTGTCTCAGAAACATCTTTTTGTTGAATGCATTATTCATGAATATCCATGCCTGAACAGAGCTGAATGTAGTGATGCTTTACTTCACACACAGTGTGGATTGTACTACTAAAGGACAGCTTAGCTAAAGTGTTTTTTCTTGTTTGTTAAAATGCCTAAAATGCTTCCCCCTTCCCCCACACATCCAGCCTGTTAAAAATAGCATTCATTTAGAGTTGTTTCTGTACAATTAGCAAATCACATACTCTTAGCTCTTAAGGGTCTCCTGGGGGGTACTTCTGGCTCTTTAGCTGCTAAATACTCCACTATATTCATTAGCAAGTTGCTAACTTCATCATTTTGTTGGTTTGTTGCTGGGCAGCTTTTAGTTTATTTTGGCTTTTCTGCTGATACTAGCTGCAGGCGTACAGCTGTCAAAAACCCTCTACTAAATCAGTAGCATTGTGAGACGCCTTATAACTCACTAGTTAGAGCATGTATCCCACGTACAGAGGCTCATACATTAATGTGGCATGCTTGGGTTTTGATTTACTGTACTACCCCGCTCCCTCATCACGCCTCCCCGTGGTATCTGTAACTACTGCTGTTGAATAAAGAAAAACAAAGAGTAAAACTATGGCTTTTAAAAAGTGTTAGTTTTGAGGCTCAGCATATTTTATTTTGGCATGTGACCATATTTGGAGAACAAAATAGAGCAGACATATTAGTAGCTAATGCTGGCTATCTAGGTTAGCTAGGTAGTCAAAAGCTGTGTCCCAAAACGTCGGCTGCATCCTTCAGAGGACCCGGCCTTCGCGGTCTACATGGGCCGGGTCCTTCGAAGACCGAGAAGGCCGGAAGTGAACGGCTGTGAAATGGGACGGTCTAGCCTTCAGATTTGCATCACCGCTGTCTCGGTGGAGTTTAATAAACTCGGCCGTCTGCTCCTTGCTATCTAAAATATAACAGGACACTGGCGTAAATTATCAACCGTCTCACACTTCTGTTTAATCAGTTTTCTGTCTGACGTTTATTCAGCTGTGTGAAAACCAAGGAGGAACCCACCCGATGGATTAATAAAGTTTTATTTAATCTAATAATCTAATAACTTTGATCTCAGCCAAACCAATTTGCTCCGGAACAAATAAAACACAGAAAAAAGCCAAACAATTACATTTTTAAGTTATCTGAGTGACTTATATATCATGTTTAACCTGAGTAGCGAAAGACCGCGGGGGTCTGAAAACGATGAAGCCAGGAGTCCGCTGCTCTCGCCGGCTCGAGTGACCATTGAACCCCCCGGCTTGCTATCGAGCGGGTGGGTAAAGAGGTCTCCGAAAATGTCGGCGCACTTTTGCAAATATGCGATGTCTTGATAAACCGAGCAGATATTTGAAGTTTACACAATTTCTCGCCTGAAAATGTGTTAAAAGTTTATTTTGTGACCCAGAAAGATTGATAAGAGTAATTTTAAAATTTAGTAGCGGCCGCCATTGTTGGAAACTGAAATTGGCTGGGCTGCACTATGAGTTCTGGGACATGGTGGGCCACGAAGGACACACCCAACCCATCCTTCAAATTCGAATAAATGAAGGACGCATTTGTCGGCTGCATTTGAAGGAGTCGACAAATTGGGACAGCCTTCGTCGCCTGGCTGTGACGTAATTGGCCTTCAAATGCGGCCTCCAGAGGATGCAGCTGACGTTTTGGGACACTAATAATGCTAGGGATCCTCCTGAAGGCAAAAAATTCCCATCATTGTGTGACTCCTCTTGTTGTAAAAAGCTTCCAAGTTATATGAAAGTGTATGGCCTCGTTGCTGACCCCTTTAATCAATTTTCTGTTGACTTCATGAGTTCAGTCTGTGTATTCAGGTCATACTGACAGGAATGTTTTGTAATATAAGGCGCGCTTAAAATCCTTTAATTTTCTGAAAAATTGACAGTGCGCCTTATGTATGAATTCTGGTTGTGCTCACTGACCTCGAATCGATTTTATGTGGTACATGGCGCTCAAAAATCTGTCAAAAAACATTTTAGTATGACTTTGGTAAGCTACGAAGCCGCACCGCTTGATGGATTGTCAGAGATATTAAGTAGTCAGGCGCCTCGCAGAGTAATCTGGGTCCAAAACTCTGTCAGCTTCAGGTCCCAAAGTCAAACGAACACTGCGGCATCACTGAGAGTTAAAAACTGTCTAAATTCTTTCATCTTTAATAAAATGATCAGCGTTGCTGCTTTACCAGGTGTAACAATTAAGTTTAACATCCAGGCATCCATGAAAACAGAATTTATTACATTTAACTGAGTTAGAAGTTAGCAGGAAGTTAGCTCGCTAGCTTCCACCTAAACATGATATAGCATGTTCTGACTGAGAGATTTCTGAAGCATTCAAACGCACAGCTCTGCTATCACTTCTGACATAAATGAAGACAGAAAACTAAACAGCAGTGACGTTTGTAGGGTTACTGAAGTTGGATTAGCTGGTATATAATGATATGCGGAATTGGAGGAAGCAAGAGGAATGAGTTGAGTAAAGTTATTTCGCTTAATTTTCGCTTAATGCGCCTTATAATCCGGTGCGCCTTATGGTTCGACAAATACAGTAGGCTAATTTTAAGGTTATTATTAGAGTCAGAAAAGGGAGAATATCCAGGATATGCTCACTGGGTAAAAATATGTCAGTCAGAAGTATTTAGCCAACAATGTACTGTTTCTGTACATTGTGTAATTTCATGGTAATTTTGCAGAAAAACAAACAATATTTCTCATTACTCATTTCTTACATGGATTTTTTTTTTTAAATTTACGCTGCACTTACAGTTTAATTATTTCTTTATTTCCTGTAAAAACATCAATTGCTATCCCTTTATTCTAATGTACTCATCTAATTGTAGGTAACTATAATTACATCTTGTAACAAAAAAAATACTGAAATTCCTTTCAGTTACAGGGGAATTACAACCTTAGTCGTGGGCCGAATTATAAAATGTTATCAAAATATTATCCTTGCCTGGAAAACCATTCAGTCTGACCAACATGACAGGAACTAGGATGTGTACAAAAATAATCAACGTATAGCATCAGTTGTTCGAATAGTAATTCTATAGCATTTCCAAATAACACATATTCCTTCAGTTTCCTTTGTATCGCACGTTCCCAGAGACTGAGGTGTTCTCATCCATTTAGAAGGGAACCTTGTTTCCTACACTTGTTTCGTGCTTCAGTGGGCAACATGACAGGATTACTATCTTCATGCTATAATTGTCTTCCCTCTAAGTGAAGCGATCACAGTCTTTTCCAGAGAAGACTCATCAGCATCCATATCCTTGCTTGTATATCCCCTTCCCCCATTCCACAACACAAGCACCGGGACCGGCATGCAAATTAAATTACAGAAGATACAGTGCTCCATAGAGAGTACTGACAGTGCACTCGATTCCTCCAAATTCCTGTGCTAGTATGTATGACTGTGTCAGAGAAAGAATAAGTCTTCACGTAACTGCTAGGAACACAAGCAGTACAGCTACAGTGCAATTAAAGAAAGAGAGGGAATATTACAAAAAAACATCTTTTGGGATTATTCTGTGGAACTGACTTCCCTTCTACCCCCTCCTTCCCACTGCTGAAAAAGACTTTCCTCTTGCCAAGTGGCAGCGTATATCAAGGCCTTCATTTCAAAATCATAGCAAATGAGCTATGTTTCTCTGTTCTGTTGCCATTGGTAACACATCTTTTTCTTCCCATGTCTAATCTTGGCTTCTCTTTGAGATATCTTCTGTTTGGAAAGACTGCCTGATACTGCAGCACTGGCACGGCTTCACCGCCTTGTCAGCTATTAGGCTTTGCTCGGTGGCCGGGAACTGTTACTGCCTACTTTTGCATGTATTGATGGATTATTACTGTATATCCACTGTGCACTGCTGACAGTTGGAGCAGCCTAACCTATGTTTAATACTGCTTTGTTGTCTTAAAGCTTGAGATATAAATATAATATTTTAACAATGTGAATCACATAAATATACAGGCATAGGAAGGCGTGGGTTTGCACTTGCATAGCTAAATTGGAGTAAGAAGATATTGTTTCCAGTTGTGTGGGTTAAAACACTTGACACACTCAGTCATCATTAGGGATGGGTATTGATAAGATTTTCACGATTCCGATTCCATTTTCGATCCTGTTTAACGATTCGATTCTTTATCGATTCTCTTATCGATTCTTTTTAAAAAAGGAGAACACTAAGGTCGATTAGCTTAGAACTTTGTTTTATATCTTCTCTTTGAACAAGATAGAAATTTAGGAGTAACATGGCCTTACAAACCCAACAGTGAGATCTTAAGAGATCCACAGCCTACGGCTCTCCAATGGGGTGTCACAGGGTCCCCAGGAAAAAAAAATGTAAATGTAAAACAATAAAATAAATATTCTTCTGTAGCAATAACAAAGTATAACATAAATTATTCTGTAGCAATTACACAAGAATATCCAGTAATGTCCCTGCCTACAATTAAACACATTCACTTACCGAAAATCGGGGCAAATGGGTGCAAGCCTTTGACCACAAACTTAGTCACTGCTCAGAGACATTCATCTATCCTGGCCTGAAAGGAGACGCTACCGGTAGACTGCAGCGAGAACTGCCAGCCAGACTGTCTGTCTCATCATGGTCGCCTAAATGCACAATGGCAGGTTTTGTAATAAGGCAGATCGCGCTAACATAATATGCACTGTTAGCTGATTATTTACCTGCCGCATTAACGGGAGAGGACGTGCAAACGTTACCGCTGCTGCTGGGTTGAGATTCACGAGTCCGGAGCGGAATTAAAAACACGACATTCATTTAAGGTCATCGTGTGTTTTGTGAGCAAATGCTTTTGCATATTTGTAGTGTTTCCTCCTTTAAATGAAATATCTACTTTGCAAGTACTGCAAGTTGCCCTGTTGTCATCCGTTCTCGTAAAGTATAACCAAACTTTTTAGCGTTTGAGCCGCCTAGGCTCCCTGCCAGGTAAATGATGCTCCGCAACGTGGTGACGTCATTCGGGGCGACTGGAATCGATAAGGGAATCGTTTGCAAAAATGGCAAACAATTCCAAGGAATTGAAACAGTGCGAACCGGTTCTCAACAAGAACCGGGTTTCGATACCCATCCCTAGTCATCATGGCCCTCACTCTCATTTTATTAGTTTTACACTGATAGATATATAGATTAAAGAATAGTGTTTTCATTATGAATAATAACCCAATTACCAAAGTAATAGATAAAAGTCACTTAACTTACCTTTCTTCAACATTCTTATGATCAGCAAGTCATCTTGACTATGTCTAGATGCCTAAATGCACCAAGTTGAATGAGGAGTTGAACCGATGTACTTAAAAAGTGGCCAGTAAGAGTATATGTTTAATGGCAAGAAACCAGAGTGAATCAAGAAGCTGAATTATTTGCATCATGTAATTAAACCTGATTCTGGTCTGCAGGTGAATATACAGTGATGACGGCTGAATTCCATCTGAAGAGGAAGATCGGCTACTTTGTTATCCAGACTTACCTCCCATGCATCATGACAGTCATCCTTTCCCAAGTGTCTTTCTGGCTGAATAGAGAATCAGTGCCAGCTAGGACTGTGTTTGGTAAGCATATATGACATATACGATGATTGTTAGTACCAGTGTAATTTGAGCTGACTGTTATAGATGCTGGATTTTATGCGTATGCTGCAATGGCAGTAAGACCTTCCCCTAGTTTTGTCAAAAAGTAACATTGTAAGCTTGAAGGATGAATATAGGGAATTGTTGGAAGTTGGTGGGAAATTGTGTGCAAAAGAAAATGGGATAAAGAGATGGGGGGGGGGCAGTTCTTACAGGCCTCACTGCTTTTAAAGCCAGTTGGCTACGCTACTGCTTGACCTGACTGTAAGCCAAGTGAAAGTAATATTAGTGACTCAGCACTGGTTAGCTCACAGAAAGAAAGAAAAACATACCAAATCTCCTGAGCTCCAGAAGGAATATTAAAAGTTATACGAAACAAGAAAAAATAAAATCATATTCTTTTCATATGCCTCACTTAGTTCCCCTGCTTCATTACAGTATTGTGTTGCAGAATGTGTATGACAGTAAAAAAAACCTTAATAAACATTGCCAGAGCTCATCTTATTGGCTATCTGCTTTTGTGCGTTTCCAGGTGTAACTACAGTTCTCACAATGACAACTTTGAGTATCAGCGCAAGGAACTCCCTGCCTAAGGTCGCCTACGCCACTGCCATGGACTGGTTCATCGCCGTGTGCTACGCCTTCGTCTTCTCCGCTTTGATTGAATTTGCCACTGTCAATTACTTCACAAAGCGCGGCTGGGCTTGGGATGGAAAGAGCGTGGTGACTGACAAGGTAATGAAGAAGAAAGCGCATCCTCTGACAGGCTCCGCCTTCAAAGAGAATTCATTAGCATTGTACTGTATGCTGAAGAAGGCAGTGCTCAGAGAGCTCAGAGAGCTTTGAAGGCATATTTGGAAGCAAAGGGAAACAGCAGTAATGGCCTCTTTAACCTTCCAAGAGTGGAGCCAGAGTGCTGCAGCTACTGAGAACTAATTATAAAATCACTCATTCTGAGGCTCAGCATATCGATAAAGAATATGTGCAATCAGGTGTTCATCCCCCCTGGTGCTAATAGGTGCCAAACTCGGCCTAGGAAAGGTGAATCCCATCAATGGTCAGGTATTGTGTAATTCTTTTGACATGCTTTAATCACAAAGAGCCCTTTCACGTACACTTTGGTCCAACATGAAGCCCTCAGTCATTCCACAAAATCAGCTTTTTCCCCTTTATAGCATTTAGTCGAGCAAAGCCATACATTACAATCCCTATATCAACGGGGGGGCAGAAATGTTTTAAGAACATAAAGTGATAAGGGATTTAAATTTGTAAAAGTCTGGATGTGACAAATGTGGCTTACCTCCACAGAAATAATAGGAACAGGCAAAAATAGCTGGTTAGTATTCTGAGCAGTGTGTCTGATTCTTTAAAATTCAGTCTGTCGAGTACAGGCGCTATTAGTCATGAGACGATGGGTCTGTGTGTTTTCCTTTTCTTTCGGCTGCTTCCTTCAGGGGTCAACGGATCATCTGCCTCCATCTCACTCTGTCCCTCACATACTCTGTCCATCCACTGTCACACCAACCCTCTGCATGCTCTCCATGAACTTCTTCCTTGCAGCCTGAGCTGTTATTTCTCATCGTGTCCATGCTGGTCACTCCCAGGATCTTAACATCTTCAACTCTGTCACCTGCATTTTGGCCCCCCGTCTTTTTGTCAGTGCCACTGTCTTCAAACCATACATTAGGGCGGTCCTCACTACAGTTCCCCAGAGGTTGAATGTGCAACCCCTTTAACCTTTGGGCAACCATTTTTGATTGCATGGGTCACCTGGTGGGAGGCTATCTGTCTCCAGCCAATCATCATCTGATTCAGACTGACTGCAGTCGCTCTTAGACAGATTGGTGAAGGTTTGTAAGTAATTGCTGTCTAATTTATAATTGCAGACAGATTGACAAAATGTTGCAATCAATCTGAGTTTGTCTGCACCAATTAGTAAAACTCATCTGCAATGCCTTTCTTTGTATCTGTTGCCATCTACATACATAGAAATTCACATTAAACTGAAATTCACATCAACTACTTACATTTAGAGTCCAGAAAACTACTGAATGTAAGTAGTTAATATTAATTTTTTATCACAGATTGCATGTAACTACCAACTTGAACTCCTAAAGTCGCAAACTAACAGCAGACTGACTCCATCTTCTTGCTGTCTTGATGTGCCTTTTAAGTGTCTTTTAAGATGGGAACTGAGTGCGAGTGGTTGTGGGTCTGGTCCCCATTTTTGAAATAGCCATTTAAAAGCCAAGAGGCTCACAAAATCACAGCACACAGTCACAGTAATTTTGCTTGTGCCGCTGACTCCAACCATTGTTTTCCCTAAGGCAGGGAAAACAATCTAAAGAGCCATTTTAGCCCCTCCTACCAAACAGGAGAAAAAGAGCCACACACGTGGACAGACAGACAGATGCCAGATGTAATGTTAGGGGGGGGGGGGTTCCCATAAAGTTCCATTTAGTTTTTGCAGGAGCCACAGCTAGGTGCTGACCCCTGCCTAGGGTGAAAATGACATAAAGTACCATTAATCCACTCGTCTCATTTAACTACAGGACGTGTTCTGGACAGTGAGAAAGCACAAAATCTCAACAGAAATGATACCTTCATGCAAACAAAGAGAAAGATAAAAAGTACTTGATTGTCTTAGTTAAACAATTAATTACCACAGGAGTGGTAATTAAAGTTGCTGGCTCATAAAAGTGCAGGCTTATCTTATATAGCACGACGGGTAGCATAAAAAGACAACAAAAGGCATTTTTTTCTGGGGCTGCTTAATGAAACCATCATTTCCTTTAACCTCAAAGGGAGAATGCAGATTATCAGAGGGCTAGGTTTGAAGAAAAGTCATTAAAATGCAGTGAAAGAAATCCTTCATCATTCATTTGAAATTGCAACTGTAATGTAATTTTCCTGTCTCCTCATAAAGTTTTAATTTTCACCACGAGGTGGGATATAAGACGGGTGATGGAAGGCAGTATTTAGACCTCCTGTTCATGTATAAGTCTGCCACAAACCGAACATCCCTGGATAGAATAAAAGTGGCCTTCATTCTGACTTTGCAAAATGTGCTCGATCCATTACCGGGGTCTTTCCGCTCTCTTTATGTAAATGCATTTTGAAATTCAGGGGCAGATGGTGACAAGTAAAGCTGCCTTTCCAGGTAATCCTTTTGGTCTCTCAACAGAAGAAAGAGAGAGCCTCCATCGTCAAGAAGAATAACGCCTACGCTGTAGCGGTAGCCAACTACGCGCCTAATGTGACCAAGGATTCCAGCACTCTTCCCACCATCGCCAAAGGCGGCGCGACGGACCCAAACAAGCCCAAAGCGGATGGCAAGGCCCAAGAAAGCAAGAAGACCTTCAACAGTGTCAGCAAAATTGACAGGTTGTCACGGATTTTGTTTCCTGTTCTCTTTGGCATCTTCAACCTCGTCTACTGGGCAACCTACTTAAACAAAGAACCTGTTATACCAAATATGGTCCCCTCTGTTTAAGAGACCAGTTTTGATAGCTTCTTGTCTGGGGTCTAAGTAATGAATCAAATACCTCCAGCAACTATGTACACAAACCTTTGCAGAGTGAAGCCCTGGACTGCAGTGTGACCCTCTATCTTCGCCTGTTTTCTACACTGTCTGCAGCACTTTTAAGAGCCCGGCTTTTTGTAAATGTGTATGTATATTTATATTTATGGTTTAATGGTGACATATATTGTATGATGACTCCAATTAGAGTGCATATTTCTTTCAAAGTATGTTTCCAGTTTCAGTATGTGGCTGCTGTACATACAGATCCAATGAAGAGTAAACACATAATCATTAAGAATCACATTTGATTTCGGATCACTTCTCAGTGTGTTGAATTCTGCTGTAATGCCCACTTTCTTGATATAACAGTATATATTTTTGTCTCGAGTGAAAGGGACTGACTATTGTTTGATTTCTTTCTTCATATAAGAGTCCTTCGACTCTTTTTCTTTATTTCCAAGCCAATGCAAAAACACACTTGTATAGTACTGTTACAGTTTAAAGCTTGTTTTATTATCTTTGACTACAGGTATGGGGCTTCAATTAAAAAAAAAAGAAAGAAAAAAAAATCCCCCAAATTATCAAAACACTCCCAGATCCTGAAAAGGTGTGAAAATAAATAGATATGAAATGAGAATGTGTGGTTCTGCCAGCTCGATGTACCATTTGGGATTACAGGACAATATCGCCAAAGAAACAAACGAAATACTATAAAAAAGACATATTTCCCAAAGGTTGTGCATGTGTAATAAATGTGTAAAAAATGGGAAAATTTCAGAACTAGCTATACCTCAGAAAAAATAATTTATGTACAACAACAGCAGAGAAACGGATTAGTTTTAAATCTCCAAAGGGGAACAGAAGAATTTAAAATTACCCATAAAAATGATTTCCTCTGGCCATCAGGCTGCGCAGATGACCCCACAAAAATAAAACAGAGCGGACAGAAGTGTTGCTTTAAGTGGTATTTATGCTTCTGTGTTAAATATACGCTGTTGTTACGTTGTAACAGCAAACCTTTTATGACCTTACGCCTGATGTGGACCTAGCTAGAACTGCTATTACATGTTGTGTTAATGCAGCCTGCTACAACTATTCTTGGCCTGTTCGGTAGCATTGCTTCTTCTGTGCCATGTCTTCTTTTCGACTCTAATCGGCTCAAGAACGTCCACCGCGAACTAGTGTTCTGGCAACAAAACTGCAGAGTAACGCAGGCACCCTGCCACATGTGTAAATGCTGGCAATGACAAACACGTGAATTGTACTTCTGCGTTAGATCCACAAGGAACACTGGAGAAATCCAGAGTTTCCACAAACGTTTTGCAAGATCCTGAGAAACACTTTTCCCCTGCATTTATCATTCTTCCATTAGTACCCGTGAAGCTGTCCAGAACACTGCAGCCGGTTGCTAATGAATGTAACCAAGGCCACCAGGTCAGGGTACGCCTTGCCACGAGTGTTTTCCCTTGCACTAAGAACTCTCTTCAGATGTCTCTCTCTTAAATAAAGCTCTGATTTAATGATGTCACAGTTTAGCCCAAACTCAAAATAAAACTATGAATCTCTCCCATGAGAGTCTGTCTTCCATCGCTATGGTTGTTTTGAAGGACTCTGTACTGGCCTGGAAGTGCATGGATGTAGATAAAAACTTCTTCTGGATTTTGCAAAGCTTTTGTGGGATCTTGCAAAAGTAACTTGGGATGTCGCAAAAGTACCCCCCCCCAGTGTCCCTTGTGAGGCTCCGCAACATTGTAACTTACGCCATATTTGGAACCCCGTATTAACCCTACACGGCAATCCAAGAGATGTAACTACACATTGGACTGATGCATAACGCAATGATGTGACTGACTTGGAAGGTTGCACAGTAGGGATAAAAGGAGTTTCCAGTTACTACGGAAGTTAGGACGTAGATTTCCCGTGGAAGTTTAAATCATGCTTTAGGTGAAGGCTCTGCAGAGATTCAACACAGAAGTATAAATCTATAATGCTAGCAAACACTTTGCCTATTTACACACCAGCAGAAACTAAACAACATGAACATTCATTTTTAAAAATGTAAGTTGGATGTTTACTCACCTTTTTGCTCTATTTTAGTCTCTTCTGAGTCCTTCCATTAAAAAAACTATATATATGAGATGTCAGTTATAGGCAGGAGACTGTTTCACAGAAACACCAACAAGCTAATACCAGAGTATTTATTTATTCACGCCTTTATTACTTTACTTTTAGTTTAGTACATCTATTTATAATCAGGGGTAAAATCGGAATAATTTCATGGGTTTATTGCTCTTGTATAATACAAATGCTCATGTAACTCAGTCTTTAAAGTTAGGAAAGTATCTTGGTGGTGGTTAAAATCCTGCAAAAATGTCCTTTGATCTGCGAACAGTAAGAGGATGCTGAACTCCAAGAATGAGAAAAATGTATTGTTAAACCTTTTTTGCTCGAGATATGATTGCTTTCCATCTCTGTCATGATTACTGTATATTGTATGAGAAAAGTCATGTTCAGCCCCATATCAGCAGTCATACATGATGCTCTAAGGTGTAAGTTTTTCCATGACGTGATATACTTTTTCTTCACATGGGTATTTTAACTTAATTTCTCTTGATTTGTTTGTTGAAACAAACTTTGCATGGAGACAAAATCTATGATTTTTATGATTTATTTTCATTATGTCGTTGGTTATAATTCATCTTTCTCCAACATCCTGACAGAGTCTTAAACATTCCAGATAAAGGGATTGTTCACCAGGTGGATGCTTGATTCAGTGCACTTTTTAATAAAACACATTATTTCAGTTCTTTATATCTGGTTTTTGTCCTGACTTTGGAGACAAGAACATAAATGAACAGAATGAACTGCATAGCTGCTTATTTTTCTTTTTAACTGTAAAGAGCTTAGTGAAGAAAGACACTGAAGATGGCTACTTTTGTTAGTCCTTTAAGTTCCAACCTTTAAGTCTACTGATGTACAAATGTTCAATTTATTTTTGTGCTGTTATATAAGTTCTGGGTACTTTTAATCACTGCGTTGGTGAGTTTTAAACTTGCTATTTAACCTCCTAAGACCTGCCATCCACATATGTGGACATCACATTTTGGCTTGTCTAGACCAAAATACAAAATTTGGCTCTACGAGGGCCTGATATCCACTTACGAGGAAATTATCCTGCCACTGTTCTATCGAAATTTAAAGCCAATGTCCTCATATGTTGATCTCATTTTTCTCAGAAACAAAAAGCAGGTAAAAAAATTAATAAATCTGGTAATTCTTTGTTTTCACATTCATCAGGTCCCAATCAGCCCAAATAGCAAAGAGAAATTAAAAATGCATGCTATGAAAGAGTTCGGGTCTTAGGAGGTTAAAGAGCTAAATTAACAGTGGATTGTAAAACGCCTTCACAAGTTTCGAACCACCATATATAGTTAACTCCTTTAACAGTCATGTTAAAGTTTTCACAGGACTCTATTTAGTACTGCAAAAAGTTAAGTATACTGCTTCCATGGTAAGTAGCAGCCAGGTGCTGCTAATTGAATGCACAATGAACAATCTTCTTTGGAAAAACAAAAGTGGAGATGCTTGGCTATAATGCACAGCACCACAATTAGCAAAAATGTTGATGTATATTGAGTTGACTATGAGCTCCTCTATACCAAAGTGTTCTAGAGTCACATGTGAGGCCATCTGTCTCACAGCTGAGGCTTTGCCCAAATAAGGTCATACAACATGCAAATGATCCCAAGCAACATCGATCTGAGTGAAACCCAGTGGTGGAACCTTTAGAGAAACTCAATGAACTAAAGCAGGGGTCCCCAATCCCAGTCCACGAGGGCCGGTGTCCCTGCAGATTTTAGATCTCACCCTGGGTCAACACACCTGAATCACATGATTAGTTCATTACTAGGCCTCTGGAGAACTTCAAGACATGTTGAAAAGGTAATTTATCCATTTAAATCAGCTGTGATGGATCAAGGACACATCTAAAACCTGCAGGGACACCGGCCCTCGTGGACTGGGATTGGGGACCCCTGAACTAAAGCAACATTGTAAAAAAGAATGGGCCAAAATTCTGCCTATAAAACGCTGCTTTTTAAACACTATTTTTACATTGTGTACATTTGTGGCCATTAAAGTTTTGATCTTTCTGAATCAGTAATGATGTTTATCCAATCTTTAAGTGATGACATGATGAATCCTGCTTCTGGGTCCAAACTACTCTGAGTTTATTAAGGCTGTTGTGTTTTTTAACATGTTTTAATGTTTTGTATCTTGTTCTGTTAATCTCGACAAGCCCCTAAAAACAGTCAGTGATCCCTGTCGGCCTCTCTCGGTTTTTATCACCACTGTTCATTTTAAAGCTCAGTTTTTAAAACCTTACGCTGTAACCACAGCCCAGCCCATGCAGCAGTATATTAATGACTAACCTCGTATTGTGGATGGATTATCTCAGTTGTTCTCCTGACTGAAGTTTGGTCTGTTTACAGCATCCTGCCATGTGATTGCATTTGTCCCTAACCATCAGGAACCCTTAAGTTAGCGTTCATCCTCCAGCTTCACTGTGTTTATATTATGCTAACCATAGCTGTATAGCTAGCCACCACATAGCACATCATTATATACCAGCTAGCCCAACTAAAGTAAAACTTCAAATGTGACTACTGTTTAGTTTTCTGTCTTCATTTATGTTGGAAGTGATAGCAGAGCTGAACATTTAAATTTTTTCAGAAATCTCTCAGTCAGAACATGCTATATCATGTTTAGGTGGAAACTAGTGAGCTAACTTCCTGCTAACTTCTAACTCCGTTAAATTTAATAAATTCTGTTTTCATGGATGCCTGGATGTTAAACTTAATTGTTACGCCTGGCAGAGCAGCAACGCTGCTCATTTTATTAAAGATGAAAGAATTTAGACAGTTTGTAACTGTGTGTTGCGCCAGTGTTCGTTTGACTTTGGGACCTGAAGCGGAGTTTGGACCCAGAAACAGCTAATGACGTCAGACTTAAAGACTGGATTGGGAGATGAGGATGGACTTATTAGCTAACATTAACTGGCTTGGTTACCATGGTGCATCCAAAGAATGTATGGGTGGATCACACAGACACAAAAACCTGCTATTGGTGGTATATATCACTAAAAAAAAACAACCCACTAGAATTTCCCTCACCAAAACTGGAGGACAGACCTCTTGATGTTCTATTAGTACAATGAGCCACACAACAATCAAACAAATTATGTCAGATAATTGCATTAAAGTGCTCTAAAAGGCAGACACCACTGGTTAAAAAGATCCAGTTCACTGAATCAGCTCAGAGTGAATTTGCTGAGGTTACAACTAAGAGACAGCTGCCTGTAACCCACCTGGCAGCCAGAGCATTCCTGCGCATTATAATCCACTTCAATGCTTAATATAATTTAAACAAGTGAAGGAAAGCAGGAAATTAAATTATAGACCAGAGACTAAAACTCACCAGGTTTTCTGTAGCAGGTTATAAACATGTTTATTTCTGCTGTTACACTGGGGCTTCGTAACATCTAGTCTAATGGGACTGACTCAGCCTCAGGTTCTCATTCAAAGAACTAGTTTTCTTGCCACATTGGCTTCATTTCTCCATCTCCGAGGTCACCGTTTTTCATGCTTTCATAGGGAAACAATGTATTTTACAAAGTGTTTATTTCATATTTCTGACCTAATAGAAAGTCGGATTTTGTCTTTCTATATCTTTTCAGTGAAGCTAGTTAACATGTCAGCATTGGGAATTGCTATATAAACAAATAACAGGGGTTGTAAGATATCATTTAGGTGTATCCTTTAAAGCACAGATTCTTAAATCCATTCAAGTTCGATGGTATTTGAAATAAATCTGAAATGTGTTATATTAGTTTTTTGAGAACAGCTCTCAACTGTAGCTCAGTTCACAACAGCTCTGTAGGCTCCTGGGACCACGAGTGATGCAACTCGGCCCTTCCTCAGTAGAAGAGGATTTGTTGTCAACCAGTGCTCCTCGGCTGACAGGAACTATCATTATGAGCGTGTTGGTAAAACCCACAAAAAGCCCTGTGGCGGTGAGCTGTTAATGCAAAGCTCGCTGAAGTTTCATTTTTCAATCCACACTGTGGGTGAGCCATGGTCTGACAGAAATCAGTGCTGACGGACGTGAGGTAGCTGGTTGGACAGTACAGTAGAGCTGCTTGCATAGTTGTCAAAAAAATGAGAAATCTTTGCAATTAATGTTTTTGTAAACATCAGATTGACACATTTGAAGCAATTTCACAAAAAAAGCCTAACAACCTAATGCAAGCTACTTGTTTTGAACTATTTTGATCTTCAATTCTTGAAACAATGTGAAGTTTCAGCTGGTTTCCATGAAACAAACCCAACGTCTGAAAGCAGGTTCGCTTAATTACAAGAAATGAAATCCTGGAAATTTGTCTAAATACTAACAGAACAGGTGAGAAAAGGAAGGAGCTATAATTTTATTTCACTACATCCATTTTACACAAAAAAACTAAAAATGGTGTAACAAGGCTAAAAGATTCATGTGAGTGGAAAGTAATCAGTGCACATGAAGGTCCTCCTTTCTGTCTTCTTGGAATACAGGAAGCTCACTGGGAAAAATCCAGCCAGATAACATAATGGTTCAATTCAGTTCAGTTTTATTTATAAAAGTAGGCTCCTAAATCCTTGTCTCCTGAATTCTAACGGTTCAGTACCCAGAGAGGTTTTCTACTCTTTCAAATGTAACCTGAAGAACACACGAAAAACATTATTACAGGTCATAAACATGTCAAGTTTCTTTTTAATCTCTCAGCGTGTTCCAATTCTGTTGTTTAACTGAGCAAACATAGTAGCTGCACTTGTATTTCTGCAGTTAAGCACTGCTCACGTAGACAAATGCTTCTGCAAAAAAGTTCTAATAGTGGGAAAAAAGAGGTTATTTGATGCAACAAGTGTATAATAGCCATTAACATTGTCTGTGTTGGGTGACCAGAAGAGTGGTGCCTTTGACCCCCATGTTTCCCCCCCATGACTGCACCCCTGGTTTTACACTAGTTTTATACTATACTTGTTACGTCACATTAAAGTTTTAACACTGCAAAGAATTACACGTGCACGATGTCTTGCATACCAACAGACAGTCCTGTTTCTGAGATTTATGACCGGGTGCACAGACAGGCATCATTTTTTATTATGCGGGACAAACGAGGCAGAAGCGCCTTTGATGAATGAGGCGCTGTCTTTGAAACGGATGAATGCAACACGTTACATTTAAAAGCCTGCCATTTGTTATCCAAAGCAAAACAGCTTTCAATCAAACGCGTCGCCCAGTTTAAAAGTCTCACGTTTTGAAAAGGGGAAAAATGATTGCATGACAGGCAGGAGCGGGGACTAGCAGAGGCTTATTATCTGTGCTGGCACAAAGAAGAGAGGCATAATCTATTCTTGCGCGAGAGGCAGTTTCGTTGTCATAGCAACTGATATCCATTTTTATCCTTCATCTGACAGCCTGAGTGGGCGGGACTTCCACCTGTCAGTTATTTTCAAAGGTATTTTTATGCGGTGATAATTGACCCCTGGACGCTTTCGAAGGTTTCAAACGTGAGTGTAAAAATATTATTGCAGCATTAATCACTATGGACACTGCTGTATAATATTTAGAAAAGCATTAGCCTGACCTGGGGTCGTGTTAGCATTTTTTTTTTTACATCCCTTCACATGAACAGCAGTAGTCTAGCTAGCTTTATCGACATTAGAGTCATCTCGGCAGATTAGAAGGGAAGTGCGCTAACCTTTGCTGAGTGTACATTTGAATTAAAGAGATGTTTTTGCTTTCTGTGCTGGACTAAACGAAAACGGAAGTTATTGTAAGGCTTCCTCTTGTTGTGTTGCGCCTCTCTTGATAAACGAACAACATTTCCCAGAAGTCCTTGCCGCTGACCTGTCACCCAAAATGTCAGCCCTCTGAAAGCAAATGCGCCGGGGCTATTATGATTACAGTGCTCTTTCTTTTAAATTTTCGTTTATATATATAAATTCGTATATTTAATTGTATCGTGGGAACATTACATCATTATTATTTCTCCTCCCTGTCTTCTTCATGCCGTGAGGCTACAAGCGGAACCGAAACATGTCGTTTTCTATGGTGAAACGGTGCTGTGGGACGCCCCTGTTTAGACGTGTGCTGCAGTTTAAAATGTGCAGAAGGAAGAGTCAAGACTCTAATGTGACCTACACAGTGTTCAGACACCGCTGGATGAAAGCACTGCCTGTGCTATGCAGCAGCTCCAGGAGGCTAAGCACCCAGTCCGACAAGGTAATAACTGCAGGGACTTGGTACTGTCAGTGTGAACTAGATACAATAAACATTGATAATGACAGTATTAATAATAAGCAGGTACACTGTTGTTACAGTTTGGAAAGGATTCTGAGAGTACAGCCAAGAAGCTGCACAGCCATAAAGTTGTTGCCTCCATTAGTAGCTCTGTTTGTCGCCACCAGAGAACCATAAGCTGCAGTTACTGAACCAAGTGTGCAGTATGGCTTTAGGTGGAGTACCGTAATACAGCTGTTCACTGCCTGTCAGTAGTCAGCACGCTTCTGCTGTTTTGCTTTTAAGGATGCTGTGGACCTCTCCAAATTCCCTGTGGACAGAATCAGGAACTTCTGCATCATCGCCCATATTGATCACGGGAAAAGCACCTTGGCTGACAGACTGCTGGAAATGACCGGTATGTTTGCTCGCCACACTCTACACTGACAGCTTTTCACCTTTTCGCCTTTTTCATTTTTTAGCAAATCCAAATTAATCATAATTTATTTTTATTTTTTTAAAAGGCCAGGAGGTAGAAGTTAATGACACAAACTTGTAATATTGCTCCTGTCGACAGTGCTCCATGTGTGAAACTCCACAGTTTCCTCTAGTTAAGGGTAAAAGTAACAAAGAAACAAATGTGAGGCAAAGAGCAGGGTTGTGTGATGCAATGTGACATATGTTTCTGATGCTAAGAGGCGGTCTGAAATTTGAGAAATAAACGCATCCAAAAACAGGAGAAACTTGGAATTTAATGTGTGAGGACAAATCAGTTGTATTTGACTTTGGTTTCATTTCAGCATAACTAGATTAAGGACTGAGGAGAGCGTGACTTGATGGCTTCCTATAATTGTCAAAGTGTTGTAGGCTGTTTTCAGCTGCTGCCTAGTCTGGAGTTCACTGGGGATGAGCCCATACATCACTACTACCCTTTTTCAGCCACACACTTCATTTGAGACTCAGGTGTACTCTGTGACTTCAGTTCATATTCTTCCCTGGGACATTATGTCAATATGTGGTGTGAGTGATCTAAAGTACGACCCCTGGTCACCCTACTCCTGCTGCTGGAGGCCCGATAGCACCTCTCACACACGTCTGGAAGCACCCTTCAGCAGTTCACATTTTTTGCTGTCGCATATGTTGAAACTAATTCATGTCATTTTCACTGATGGTGTGACTGACAAACAGGTGCTATAGCGAAGACGGAGAAGAACAAACAGGTGCTGGACAAGCTGCAGGTGGAGCGAGAGAGGGGGATAACCGTAAAGGCCCAGACAGCGTCTTTGTTTTACAACCACGAGGGGCAGCAGTACCTCCTGAACCTCATCGACACTCCGGTAAGGAGAGGTGTGCGTTGGTATACTAAGTAGCAAGTTCAGTAGAACCGGGCTTTGTTGCGTTAACTGGCCCTACGAACCTAAAACCCCCGTCACAGATGACAGGTGTCACAGTGGCAGTTATCAGCTTTCTTTGTTATCTCAGACTTTCTGCTTCAGGCTCTCTGTGTGCTCACAGAGCTGTTGCATGCATCGTTTCACTCTCTTTTTCCACAAAATCAATAGAGTTACACCCTTCTCCATTCAGAGACATTATCCGAGGAACAGGTGCTGCAGATCTATAATGAGCATTCAAATAAAACACTGTTGTTGCAAGTATGATGAGAGTAAAGCTGAGAAAAGTTGTTAACCAATCATCACTTCACTTAGTGGCGAAAAAAAATAATATTTAGTATAATATATTTACTTTAGCGCTTCCTGATAGTCGATGTGACATTTGTCACCAGGTCAAAGTGAAGTTTATCTTATCGATTGAAAAGGTATTCTTGGTGATAAATAGCTTACAGACTGATCAATGTTCAAGTCTGAGCTCATTCGTTGCAAATCTATATGTGTAAAAGAGCCTCTGCAGCATTGGGACCAAGAATAAAAACATTTATAGATTTTCTGCATCACCAACTGAATACATGCAAATTCGCATAACAATGTGACACACACAGTTTGCACTGCTGTAATTTTAGAGAATGGCTTCCTCCGTCTGTTAGCTCAAAGGTTTGCATGTATGAAATATATTCCTTCAGCAGAGGATATGTTGAACTCTTTAAGAGCACGTCCACATAGTTACAGATATACTGTTGAAACTGCACTTCTTTGTCTTATATTAAAATCAAAATGAGCTGTATGTGGCCCAAAGATGAGTTTGTGATCCCCGGTCTAACATGTGATTTTTGTTCAAGCTGTGCATGTGTATCTTCTCCTCAGGGTCACGTCGACTTCAGCTACGAAGTGTCTCGCTCGATTTCTGCTTGCCAGGGTGTCCTGTTGATCGTTGATGCCAATCAGGTAGTAAAATATGCTTTCTTTGTCATGTGCTTGCTGCATAACTGTGAAGATTTTAATGTTTTGCTGTCGTGTGAAGGGCATTCAGGCACAAACGGTTGCTAACTTCTACCTGGCATTTGAAGCTCAGCTGACAATCATTCCTGTCATCAATAAGGTATGATCTGACCTTCCACTGTTTGGGTTTGTTACACGCTATCGTTATAGTCGAACACATGTTTGATTCTGTTGCGTCTCCTTCAGATTGATTTGAAAAATGCTGATCCAGAGCGGGTGGAGTCACAGATTGAAAAGGTGTTTGATATTCCACGCGAAGAATGCATCAGGGTGAGCACTTGCTGCAAAAGCTGCTCTTTACTTCGCTTTGAGTCACTTTTCTGAGAAACGTCTCCGTATGTTCTTCAGATTTCAGCTAAACTTGGAACAAATGTTGACAAGGTGCTCCAAGCTGTCGTAAACAGGATTCCACCGTAAGAAGGCTCCGCTGGTTTTACTCCTTATCTGAAAAATGATTGATATAAAACAAAAACCCAAACGTAAAATGTTACTTCTTTTTCACAGGCCACAGGCAAGCACTGAAGACCCATTTAAAGCCTTAGTGTTTGACTCCAATTTTGACCACTACAGAGGAGTCGTGGCCAACATTGCCGTGTTTGGAGGTCGGGTCAAAAAAGGGGACAAGATCGTGTCGGCACATCTCGGAAAAGCCTACGAGGTCAACGAGCTGGGCCTTCTCCGGCCAGATGAGCACCCAACGCAGAAGCTGTACGTTCTGTTAATCCTCCACTCATTTTTCCCATTTCTTTTCATTTCCACTAAAACTGGCTTTAGGGTTTATCTCAAGATCTCTGCTACAGTCAGTGATCGTAACTTTTTACATAAATAAAAACTAAACTACTTTCAGCAAATTTATATGAAAAAGAGTTTCCAACTCAAGGGATGAAAACTTACCAGATTACCTGATTTAAGTTTGGCTGCTGTCCCCTTAAAGGTGGTCTTTAGAATAGAATAGAATAGAATAGAATTCAACTTTATTGTCATTGCACATGTCATGGGTACAGGGCAACGAAATGCAGTTTGCATCCATCCAGAAGTGCTTTAGCCGCGATATAGATATATTACAATATATATTAGCAATAATATAGATGTGTAAGTATATTACAGAAATGGGTCTATTATGGTATGTTATAATGTACACGGTGTGAAGTATGTTATGAATATTCTATAACTATAAGTATGTACAGGCTGTAGTGAGTACAAGCTATGTACAGGCTATGAACAGGATATAAATATGAAATAAAAACTATACAGAAATCTGAGATATACAGTTATACAGAAATGTGAACTATGCAAGTAATAAACAGTTGTAGGATTGAAAAATTATCATATGTACAGAATGATATTCACACAGAACTATACAAGTAGTGCAGTTAGGATAATTGTGATAGTGATAAAGTGCTAGTGGTTGTGGGTGTGTGTATGTTCAGTCCATGAGTTTAACGTGGGTCAGATGTCAGGAGGCAGAGTTCAGGAGTCTGACAGCTGTGGGGAAGAAGCTGTTCCGGTACCTGGTGGTCTTAGTCCGGAGGCTCCTGTAGCGCCTCCCAGAGGGCAGGAGGGTGAAGAGTCTATGTGATGGGTGACTGGGGTCTCTGATGATTTTCCCAGCCCTTTTCAGACACCGCTTCCTGTAGATGTCCTTTATGGCAGGAAGTGGTGCTCCGGCGATGCGCTGGGCAGTTTTCACGACCCTCTGCAACGCCTTCCGGTCCGAGGCGGAGCAGTTCCCGTACCAGACTGTTATACAGTTGGTCAGGATGCTCTCGATGGTGCAGCGGTAGAAGTTCACCAGGATGTCTGAGGACAGGTGGTTCTTCCTCAGAGTCCTCAAGAAGAAGAGGCGCTGGTGAGCCTTCTTGACCAGCTTGGAGCAGTTGGTCGTCCAGGTGAGATCCTCGGAGATGTGGACTCCCAGGAACTTGAAGCTGCTCACACGCTCCACAGCCGTCCCCTTAATGTGGATGGGTGGATGTGGGTCAGCATTCCTCCTGTAGTCCACGATGAGCTCCTTGGTCTTCTCGGTGTTAAGCAGCAGGTTGTTTGTGTCGCACCACTCAGCCAGACGATCCACCTCCTCCCTGTAGGCAGTCTGATCGTTGTCACTGATGAGGCCAATCACCGTGGTGTCATCTGCAAACTTAATGATGGTGTTGGAACCATCAGCAGGTCTGCAGTCGTGGGTGAAGAGGGAGTAGAGGAAAGGGCTCATCACACAGCCTTGTGGTACACCGGTGTTCATTGTGATTGTAGATGAGCAGCGGTTATCCAGTCGGACATGTTGAGGGCGGTTGGTCAGGAAGTCCAGTAACCATTTGCAGATGAGGGAACTGATGCCCAGGTCTGTCAGTTTCCTGATGAGTTGTGAGGGGTGGATTGTGTTGAATGCTGAACTGAAGTCTATAAACAGCATTCTGGCGTAGGTGTTGTTGTTGTCCAGGTGTGAGAGGACAGAGTGCAGTGCGATGGAGACTGCATCCTCTGTGCTCCTGTTCTGGCGGTATGCAAATTGGTGGGGGTCCAGGGTGGGGGGAAGACAGGATTTGAAGTGTGCTAAGACCAGCTGCTCTAAGCACTTAGTGATGATGGGGGTGAGTGCTACTGGGTGGTAGTCATTGAGGCTAGATGGGTTGGAGTTTTTGGGTATCGGGACGATGGAGGTGGTTTTGAAGCAGGCCGGTACCACAGCGTGGGCCAAGGACAGGTTGAATATGTCTGTCAGGACTCCTGCAAGCTCCCCAGAACACGCTCTGAGAACACGCCCGGGGATGCCATCAGGACCTGCAGCCTTGTGGACATTGATCCTGCTCAGCACTGCTCCTACATCGGTGGGGGAGAGAGTCAGAGGTTGGTGGTCTGGCGTCGTGTCTGTTTTGGTTGTGGTCGTGGGGTTCCCTCGCTCAAAACGAGCATAAAAGTTCACAATCACGTAGCTCACGATTGTTTTAAGAGTTCCTGATTGATCCTGTTCTGACCGCTTTCACTTGATCAGCTGACGTGTGCTGAATCAACTCCTACACTGTGAGAAAACAGTGACCCGTCATCCTCGGTTTCAGAACGATGAAGCTCTAGGGAGCCCAGTCTGGTGAGTAGTGCTGGAGGTGAGGAAAGATGGTGAGGACGGAGGTGAAGATTTTATACTTGAGAGTGTGAGCTTTAAAGAACATTTCAGGTTGATTCCTGACTTGATGTGCCGCCTTCAGTATTTTTCACGTGCACACTTTTGACAGTGATAATTGTCAGCAGGAAGGAGTCAGTTTGACCCTGACGTTGATGTTTACCCTCTCTGTGAGTTTGCAGCCCATGGGGAAACAGCAGATGTGCATATGGACATGGTCAGAACAGAACCTCCAAAGAACAATCAAAATACAGCAGGAGCCCTGGAATGTTTATGCCATAGACTGTATATAAAAGATGGACCTACTCATTAATTGGTTAGTAAAACCTACAGCTGAGCATTTCCACTGTTGCCATCTTGATGTTTTTGAGCGATGGGCAGGTCTGATCGAGGGACACTGCAGAGCAGTATGGCAACGACATGTCAACAGCATGGTAGAGCACACTCTGCTTTATGCTCCTACTGGACATTAATGACAATTCTGTTGTATTCAGTATGACTTGGCAGTAACATTTGATACTTTAAACCAGTGGTCCCTACCTTTTTTGCGCCACAGACCGGTTTAATGTCAGAGAATATTTTCACGGACCGGCCTTAAAAGGTGTGGCGGATAAATACAACAAAATAAAATGATACGACCAAAACAAAAACTGTGGTGTTTTGTAAATATAATAAAAAACATGAATTCACTGTGTAATTGTGTAACTTTATTAGCAGCGTCCTCCTGAAATGCGCCAACAACATTGAGAGTACCATCCTCCTCTCTACCCCTTAATGCTCTCTGGTCGTTATGGCAACGCGTAAATATTTCTTTCAAAATAAGACACACAACTACAACACGGGAAAAGACCCAGGGAAACCGAGTTAACGATAAAAACCCTGAAAACCATCAATTTCACACCTGAACCTCAACTCTCGTGGCCCGGTACCAAACGACTCACGGACCAGTACCGGTCCATGGCCCGGGGGTTGGGCACCGCTGCTCTAAACCCAGTATGAACGTGTTTACTGGAAGTCTTGGAGCTTGGAAGTAGACTTCTTTTTAAAACCATAAAATTCACCGCGCTACACAAAACACACTTCTTCTTGGCTTTACTGTTAAGACATGAAGGCTGTGTCCATCTTTTATCTACAGGTTATGCTCACAGCACTTTACAATGAGATGAACTTATGTGGGATATCAACCAAATTTAAAAGGTTAAACTGGGTAAATTCTTATTTATTATTTTATGGTGGGAGTCGGCAAACATTTTGATCACACCATATCATTATTTTTTGTATGCTTTCTCTGATTTCTCAGAGACTATCTTTGACAATAATTACTGTTATTTTATTTTATCTATTACTTGAACTATTGAATATACAGACCAACATTTCCAAAACCACAGGTTAAGAAAAATCAGTTTCATTTACAGGCGTGCAGAGGTTTTTTGCAAAATGAAGACTGAAGGTTGTAAATTAGTGTTGCTTTCTGAGGTTAGCTTTTTTGTAGATTTGCAGGTCAGGTGGGTTACATCATAGCAGGGATGAAGGATGTGAAAGAGGCCCAGATCGGTGACACACTGTACCTACAGGAGCAGCCAGTTGAAGCTCTCCCAGGATTCAAACCTGCCAAAGCCATGGTCTTCGCTGGTAAGAAGTTTTTCTTTCTGTTTCAATGAAAAAATAAAAAAGATTAAGAACTTGAGCTAATGTAACCATTTCTACATAAACACTGTGAGATGGTAATAATGTGAAGCCTAGTCCTGAGTACTTCGAAAGAACTGGATAAAGATGAAACTCCTTAGGTGTACTTTGTGTTTCCACTGTGATGCAGGAGTCTTGTTTCCTGCTGATGTACACTCTCTATTTTTCCCGTCCCTCAGGCATGTATCCAATGGACCAGTCAGAATACACTGGCCTCCGCAGTGCCATTGAAAGACTGACCTTGAATGACTCGAGTGTCACAGTGCAAAGAGACAGCAGTCTGGCCCTGGGGGCAGGATGGAGGTTGGCATGAATGTTTTGAATTAGAATAAAAATGATACCCAGCCAAGGATTGGGCTGTTGGGTGTAATGTAGGGGTGAATGGAAACAAAGTGTTTGGGTAATTAAGACACTGAGGGGTGGACACACAAATGTTTAGTTCCCACTTACGGGATTTTAAGGAGGTTACTGTAAAAGTATTGAAAACATTCAAATTTCCCATTTACGTTATTGTTCAGCCATTTGGTACAGGGTGAAAGCACCTTTGGCAGCAGGCACCACTGAGAGCGTCACTGCTTTTTTGGAATGACCCCTACAAGCTTGGCCCACTGCAGTTTTGGAAATATCTTCTATTTTTCTTGGCAGAGTCATTTAAGCTTAACCAGATTGGTTAGGTAGGTCAGTGCGCAGCCTTTGGTCTCTCGAGAGGTTCTCTACCAACTTTAGGTCCAGACTCTGGACTCTAGCTGGGCCACACCAGGACTGTTTTTCACGTTTTCTTGGCAGGCTGCGTGGGGTCATCATCTTCTTGAAATGTAAACCTTTGCCCCAGCCTGAGATCCTCCTGAGCACATGAGGTGACAGTCAGAGGCTGGTCTCCTCAACACATGCCACCGAGATGTGTGAGAGTGTGGCAGAGTAATCAATTTTAAACCAGAGGACTTTGATGGAGTTAAACTTTTCTTAGGGCGAACGACTGAAGTGTCTGCCAGTTACAGTGAAAGATACTGTTACTGATTCGCTTACGAAAGGGTGGTAAATGTGTTATAGGGTTACCTTGGTAACCAGAGACTGGAATGTCTGCTAGCAACTGACCATCAGCAACAACCGAGATTTATCTCAGATTACTCAGACTAGCTGGGCAGCCAGATACTCGAGGGCTGTTGGTGTGTCAAGATTTTTCTTTGAGAAGGTCAGAGGCTGCCACGCTCTTTGGGCAGCTTCATCTAATTTTTGTTTATCTTCCTCTGATCTGAGTCTTGACAGAGTTCTGTCTGTCATTCTGCCACGCACTGTCAACTCAAAGATACCACACTCCTCCATACTTAGATATGGTCTGTGTTTGTGTACTTGGTCAAAAAGTTGTCTGTAGAATGCTGTTTGCCCTCAGTGGTCTCCATCTTGACTACATGAGGAGAAAGAGAGGGACACAGGATACATTAATGAAACAGACTGTGATGCTAATAGCTTGACAGCTTACTTTATTTTTTTTTCTAGATTGACGTTATTTAGTTGTGTTTTTTGGTGTTTATGTGTATTAAGTGATCATCTGTAATGCACAAGAATTTGGAATTACATGTGCTCAGCAACACAACATGTTCAATTCAATTTAATGTAATCTTATTTATATAGCATCAAATCACAGTCAAAGTCAAAAGCAAGGTAAAGACTCTAAAATAATGCAGAGAACTCCCAACACAAGAAGACTCCCTATGAGCAAGCACTTGGTGACAGTGGGAAGGAAAAACTCCCTTTTAACAGGAAGAAACCTCCAGCAGAACCAGGCTCAGGGAGGGGCGGGGCCATCTGCTGTGGCAAAATGTGGCAGTTAGCATGACCGTCCCAAACAGTAAAATCCTCGTTTCCCATTAATGCCCAGCTTTCTGCTTGACAAAGTTTTTAAACGAAGTCTGAAAAAAAAAAATGCAAAAGTTTACAAAAGCTGTTTTCTGCTTTGTCACTTTGGACTATTATGTGTTTTGATTGATGAGAAAATGAATGAGCTGAATCCAGTTTAATATTCTTTCATGAGTTTGTTCACAAACTTTAACAACAAATGATTAATCGGAGAAACATAACTTTCCTCAGGACATACTGGATGTTGCCAGATTACTCAGCCAAGTACAAGTCTGTTTATTATCTCAGGTCACATTATCAGTCCAGATGATGTACATTTGATTCTGTTCGTGGGCGTGATTTAGACAATCTAAATGTACAACACTGTGCTGGGATAGCAATGAGTCTTACTTACTGTTGAACTGTTTCCAAACGGCCTCTTTCTAATTAAAAGCCTGAATATCAATTATGAAGCTCGAGTGCACCTGTGGACCTTCCTGTCCCCCTGCAGACTTGGCTTCCTGGGTCTCCTCCATATGGAGGTGTTCAATCAGAGGCTGGAGCAGGAATACAATGCTTCTGTTATCGTGACTGCGCCCACCGTGCCCTACAAGGCTGTGCTCTCCTCAGCCAAACTCATCAAGGTAAGAGCCATTCCTCGCTCGTATATCTTCTAGCCTTGCAGCAGAGCTTGGCTCACGCTGATTTCATCAAAAAGCAAGTTTCAGCTGACTTGGAAATTGATTACGGATGAAGGCTGTCTGGTGTCACTGGCTTGCTTCCTGTAAAATGATATAGTGTAGGAGCTACTTGATGGGAAATGGTGCAGAATGTTCTAACACTAATGGGAAAACACAAAGCATGCTGAAGTCCCTCTGTTACTTATCGTACACTCAGCTCTATAAATAGTTGGACCATTAAACGTTTTATTATTTTTTTTGTAATATTGCCTCTCTGCATCATTTTAAATCAAACATTCACAGTGTGATTAAAGTTTAGACTTTAAGCTTTTATTTAAGGGGTTTAACAAAGATATTTTATTAACATTTTAGGATTGACAGCCATATTTATGCATAGTCTCTGATTCACAGAGCCCCAGAAGTAACTGGACAAACTAACATAATTTTAAATATAATGATTTTTTTCTCAGATGAAAATCCTTTCCTCCCTTGAGATCCTCTTTAGGCCTTTAATGCAGTCATATATGCCTCTGCTGATTGTTTCAGATCATGAGCTATTCTTTCCTTTTCTATACAAAGTGCTACAAGTTAGTCTTGGTTTTATATCTCCACACTTTTTGTTTGTTTGTTTGTTTGTTTGTTTTCCCAGTACTCTTTTAGATGTTTTCTGGCAAAGTCTAATCTGGCCTTCTTGTTTTTTAATGTAAATCCTCTGTATGTCCACTCATGAAGGCGTCACCTGATAATGTTATGTCTATCTGCTCGACTGTTCTTGAATTTGTTAGATGCTGTTAAGTTGTTTCTTACTAAGGAAATAACTCTGTGATCATTCACTTTAGTTGTCTTCTGTGGTCTTTCAGGGTGTTTGATGTTGTTTAGCTGCCCAGTTCACTCATTCACTTTAAGAATGTATCAGATCGTTGGTTCAAAGACAAAACAACGTGTAATGCTGGGAAACTTTCTTATCCCACTGTCAGTAAATCTTGTAATGATTTTCTGTTATTTTGTCACAAATGATTAAAACTCTCAGAAAATAGAAATAAATATGGTTTACAATGTTCAAACCTTCTTCTGCTTACAGGAACATGGCAGTGGGGAGATAACCATTGTGAATCCCGCTCAGTTCCCCGACAGATCGGTCGTGTCAGAGTATTTGGAGCCCATGGTCCTGGGGACCATTCTCACTCCAGATGTTTACACTGGCAAGATTATGACTCTGTGTTTGGTAAGAAGGAAATTGGAAAAATACAGATGGAATTTAGAAAAAAACTTCTGCAGTTCAACCTGAATTTATTCTCAGTACAAGTTATTTTAGTTTTCTATTTTAACATTATAATATCGCTCTACTTTGTAAACATCTTATTTAAATTGTGGGAGAACAATTTTTTTTAACTCTTTACAAACTGGTCTGATGACAAAGAGGACCAATAATACTGTAAACTGGAGAATGAATTTTCGTCTGTGTTTATGAAAAACGTATTTTCCGATGAAACTTGACATTTTCAGGTGTTTTTGTCTCCATGCAGCCTTCCTCTGTTTCAGAAATAACCAATAAAGTTATAGTTGGTGTATCAATAACATGTCAGACTAACGGTTTGTGTTCTTATAGAATCGCAGGGCGGTCCAGAAGAACATGGTGTACATAGATGACCAGCGTGTCATGATGAAATATCTCTTCCCTTTAAATGAAATTGTGGTGGATTTCTATGACCTCCTCAAATCACTCTCATCTGGATACGCCAGGTAAAGCCAGTGTTATGTAAATACACTGTGTAATGGATTTTTATAGATTTTGTAGGTTTCATCTGCAGTATTTCGGTATTAAGAGTTATAGAAAGAAAGTGTAGATTATTGAAAGTATCCATTGTTACATTGTATCCAATGTTAAAAGTTTTAAAAAAAGTTTCACACATTAGGTTATTAATTCATTTTAATTTTGATGTAAAATTATTTTCCATGCACTCTAATGGCGTAGCCTCTCCTGTGCACCTTATGTATTTTTATGTTGTGCAGCTTTGATTATGAGAATGCAGGTTACCAGGCTGCTGATTTGATAAAGATGGATATTCTGCTGAATGGACGCCCAGTAGAAGAGCTGACCACAGTTGTACACAGGTACATTTCAGATAATGCTTTGACGTAAAAATTGAGACTTTTGTGTTAATTTTCACTGAATAATTTACTTTTTTTGGCCAGGACATGTGACTGGATGTTACTTAAGAGCACCTTGTTATTTATTTTTTTGGTCATATTCTTACCTTCATTGTTATTGTTACTGGCAAGGTTACAGTATATAGTCCTTCATTACTATAGTAATTACTCTTTGCCTGTGGAGCATGAAATGTATTCAGCACTATGGTTAACATTTAAGAAAAAAAGGTCTTTTGGCAGCTGCTGTTAACATGACTTTACACACTGGACAAGGACAAAGGAGTAACTTTACAGAAGAAAAGTGATGACGCTCAGCAAGATCTGTGTTTAATGTACTCACTAGCAAAGGCGGTACAGGAGCCAGCACAGACGTAGGTAATTGAAGGGCGCTACGCTTCGCCAATGATGGCTACTCTCAGACAATTTATACAGTAAGCCTTGGAGCTCAGCCGACTCGAGCGAAGCTTCGGTCTGTTCTTTAAGGCCAACGCACCAATCACAGAGCAGAATGTCTTTTATTGGAGGCGTGTTCTCTACACCTTTTCAAGTAGAGAAGTCATTAACATATCTTACAGTTTGAAAACAGATGTATAGAAAATGTACGATCCAGTTTCTCCAAAGAGATGGGTGATAAAGTTCATGCTTCATTTGAGAGGATGGAGCTAACTGACCCTAGTTCATTTTATCAAATCACGAGAAAACTGAAAGCTTTTTCATTTTTACACGGGCTTAACATATCTTACTAATAAACAAACAAGTAAATATATATTATTAATAAGTATTTTTATCTAAGGAGCTTCTGAACTTCTTGAAGTTTCTTGAAGACGTTTCACCTCTCATCCGAGAAGCTTCTTCAGTTCTAAAGGTAATTGGTGGAGAGTCCCAGATTTTTAAACCCTACTGGGAGTGTCCTTAAGAGGGTCGTTGACCCACTATTGATCATCTGCCTAATCACATGACCCAGGGTGTGAAAACTGATGTGGACCACTATAAGGGTGAACCCATTGTGAGACCTTGCCCCACCCTATCATGTGACTTATGTAAGTGGGGGTTAAGGCGTCTAGGAAGGGATCTCAAAAGGGTTAGGGTGGGCCAGGCTCTCACAGTGGGTTCACCTGAAACCTTGGCTGATAGATGAAATGTCTTCAAAAGACTTCAAGAAGTCCAGTCGCTTTTCTTTTAAAGCTCCTTAGATAACCATGACCTGGATGACTGAGAACCTTCACAGACATTATATTTTTATATAATACTAATATAAAGCATAATTTTAAAACTTTGGACAGAGCTATGCAAGCTCTTTGGAGTATCTTCTTAGTAGCGCTGTTTTAAATTAGGCAAATATCACGTTTGATTGTTGTGTGAAAAAGGAAAAAAAAACAAGGTATGGACACATAACTGAAGCTTTTGAGTATGCATGCTTCCAGTTAGTGTTATTTACATGTTCAAAAACAGTCTGAAAGAGTTTGCACAACATAATTATTCTAAATAAGATAATTGTGTAAGAAAATAAATCAGACAAATGTTATGACTTTTAACTGTTTCCTTTCAATCGCTCAGCTGATGTCTGTCTCTGTGATGTGAGCTAAAGCATTCAGAAGTCTCTCCTTGCACCAGCACTGGTGTGTCAACAGAAAACAGAAAACTTCACCTACTTCAAACAGCTTAGAGCCCAGACGATATCAGCTGTTTGCTGATAAATTGGTATCTGCATTTATAACAACCTGTATAAGCAAAGTTAAAAAGTGAAGCGGAGATGAGAGAAACACCCTTCATTCATGTTAGGACTGTTGGTGTTACACAGTTTATACACCAGAGGGCACTCTGCAACTTCCCTGTCGGCAACATGTTTCTAAAGCCATAAAAACAACCAAACTTTAAATTGCGTTGTCATATTATCTTAGTAGGGACTCATAAATAACTACACATATCAACTGTTCAAGAAATCAGTTTGTTTTGTGAAAGAAAAAAATATCAGCTTCATATACTGGATTTTTAAATCACCAAATATTATATTGGTCAGGACAGTGTTTAGTGAAACTTCAAGTGTCAAACTGACTTTGGTGAAAATCCAGCTTTGCATTCTGCAGTGTTTAGAGGACAGACCCACCAATAATGCTGCTTTTTCCACAGTCTGTTTTTAAGCTAGGACTCTAGATTTAAGGACAAATGTTTAAATTTCAAAGTACCGTGAGTCCTCTGGCTTCAACCACGGTTTGATTTTGTGCTGACCTCCCAAACAGAACGCTTATTGATTAATTGTAAATGACACACGGGCATGTCAGTATTCACTACTGTATTTTAAGGTGACGTGGTGAGGGTAGTCGACTTTATGCTCCACTCTCATTTGCTTTTTCATCAGCTTTACCTGTCAGGGTGAAGCTGATATATGGGCACCCGTCAGTACTTTAACAGTTTTATGATTTGTTCTGATAAGTGTGTTTTCATTACAGGGAGCGTGCGTACAGTACAGGGAAAGCCATGTGTGAGCGACTAAAGGACTCCATCCCAAGGCAGATGTTTGAGATTGCCATACAGGCAGCTATTGGAAGTAAAGTCATTGCAAGAGAAACGTAAGTACAAGAGCTAAGATTTTGTTAAAATGATGTGTAGAAATCAAAAGTAAAGTACTGTATTTAATATGTGGTATGACCACACGTGCCTCTTCCAGAATAAAGGCGTATAGAAAAAACGTTCTCGCAAAATGTGTAAGTAAAGCTTGTTTTTTCTTTCTTCTTAGAAAAGTCCAAATATACCACTGATGCCTTAAAATCATTTTTTTTGTCTTGGTAGTATGGAGGTGACATTACACGGAAGATGAAGCTCCTGAAGAAACAGGCAGAAGGTAAAAAGAAGATGAGGCGGATCGGCAATGTGGAAGTTCCCAAAGATGCCTTTATTAGTGTTCTGAAGAGGAAAGAAAAATAGACTGTGACACTACGTATGAAACAACATGGAGCAGGTTTTTGTTATTGAAAGGCTCTGTTACCTTTTCTTTGAATAAAGTTCTGCAAACTGGAGTGAAAATCCTTATTTGTACATGTGTCACAAGTTATTGGCTCTTTTCTCTCAGACAACACCAACATTACAAACCATTCTTTCATCATTACACCTTCATGTTCATGACCATTATAGTTATAACTTATAGTTATACTTGTAACATTTACATAAATGCAGTGAAACCAATCAGGAGAATGACTAGATGTTTGAAATGTCAAAACCCCACACTGGTTCAACAGGAAGTAAAACGAGGAGCTCACATAGTACAGTTCTGTACAACATCTACCTGCTATATTGTTCAGTATGCGCCCTGATCAAATTATAGAATTATATAGAAATGTAACTGGGAGCCGCAATGAGGAGGCCAAGCAGTTCAGCAGGGCACGGTCGCCATGGCAACTCAATTCAAGTATGTCAAAGGGACTTAGGGGAAAAATACACTTTTGCTTTCTGTTACACCTGAAAATGACGCATTATCTTTGGTGCCATCACGTACAGCAGTTACTAATGTTTTTTTGTTTTGTTTTTTTTCAAGTATCACACAGTATCGAGGAAGGCACTGACACTCGGCGTTTTAAAGAAAAAAAACATATAGATGCCATTTCCATCCTTCATTATCCTAATGTGGAACTTCCCAGACTAGAAACTATCAGACTGCTTTCGCTGGCTGTTTGGCTTTAGTTAGTAGTAAATGCAGACAGCCACTGTCCTATTGTAGTCCTAGACGACACTTTTACGTGACAATGAAAATGCTTTGATAGCTGGGATCACTAATACTTCAGGAATGACACCTTTTCCAAAAAGGCAATGACTCAATTTTAAAATATTTTCTGGTATAACTAGATAAGTACTAGTTTTCACAGATTTGATTGGTAATAAACATCAGTGACTTTAACCACCTTCACTGTTTCTAAGCTTTAGTTAGAGAAAAAAACAAATCGTCCGCAATCATGAAATCACATTTCACAACTTTACTTGGCCAGAAAATTGTTCAGTAAATTGGTAGATTGGTAGAAGACATGAAGTAGTACCTCCACAATTATATAAGCATTCTGATTTTTAGAGTTACACGGTGAATAACATGATTGCTTGTCCTTCTTTCATAAAAGATTTATGTAAATTATTTTTGTTTGACAGGATATTGTTTTGGTCATTGAAAGAATGGCTTTCATCAGATGTGTTAGGATTAGGATTCAACTTTATTGTCATTACATATGTATAAATACGGGTAATGAAATACAGTTTGCTGTACAGACGGGCAGATATACAGATGTACTATGAACAAATATACTGATGTGGTCTGACGCTGATGAAGCCTGATTGGACATTTTCATCAGTTAACAGTGCTTCAATGCAAGCATAACTCAAATCAAACCATCTTTGTTTAGGAAAACAACCTGCACTTTAAATTTACCCCATGGTCCTATCAATATTATTTAGAACCTAGTCCTTCATACTTACTACGTCTTTATTTGTTGTTTTTTAGACCTTTTCAGATGAAAAAAAGGGAAGAAGTACAATTTATATTCCGCATCATTCATGCTGCGTTTCTAGGGGAAAACTAACTTCATTGTTGTCTATCCTGTTTTTCCAGTAGATGGCAGCAGGAGCTCAAGCACACCGTAAGGTGGAAGTTAATTCCGTCCCCAGCTAATTTCCAATCAGGCTTCATCAGCGTCAGACCACATCAGTGTCACATTTAAATTGTGCAAAAGATTCAACACTGTCCCCAGCAGTTCATTTCCCCGATGAAAGTATCTCATTGCCTCTAAGTGCTGTCCTTTGTACTTAGGCAATGTAAGCAAATCCAATTCAGGGACCAGCTGGCATTTTGCTGCAGTAAAGAGGAGGAGGACAAACGCTCACAAAGTGTACTTCAGCGCGTGTAGTGGATTCAAGAGAGGAACACTTCTTATTAATCTGCGTGGACTGTTACAGATTATAGGCTTGTTTTTCCTTCACATTTTGTCAGCATAGCAGGGAGAGCACATACGACTCTGACGGATGACTAATGAGCCCATTAATCAGGAACGTAGGGAATGAATGGCCATAGGTTTGCCAACAGGCAGTTTTTATGTGGCTGTCAGACAAGTAATAGCTTTCAACTGCTTCTGCTGTTGAGATGGAAGCTATTGAGAACAGTACTACAGTATAATTGCAAACATTCAGATGGAAAACTTTCGTTATAATTAAACAGAAAGTCATAGTGTGTGTGTGTGTATAAAACTGTAATATTCAATTCAATTTTAAAGTACCAAAACACATCAGCAGTTGCCTCGGGGTGCTTTATATAGTAAGGTGAAGACCTTACAATAACAGTGTCACTCTGACAAGCAAGCGTCGTAGGAAACGCGATTTGGTGTTGTTAGGCTCCAAGTCCCACCCGTAGTTTCATGCTATCAATGCGGAAGCAGCTATGAATGAACACAGTGCTAACTGCTGGTAGTGTTTTTATTGTAAAATACGCCCACATATACACCACGCAACTACAGGTCATTGACACGTAGCTTTTTAATATTTTGATTCACAGCGCTTCCACCTGAAATGGGATACCATGACTTTTTCTGCTCTTTTTTATTTAAGTAAACAGAGTAGAGAGCGTTATATTGGTTGCTAGCTAGCAAGTTATCCCTGTAGCCTAACTTACTGTTTTCCTAAAGTGTCCGTCGGCCAACACCATGAAGGTCCGCTCGTCTGTTTTTGCCTCCTTTATTTTAATATTCGAAGTGATTGGCATTGCACTTTTCCTGCGGGGATTTTTCCCCGTACCTGTCAAGTCTTCTTTCTCATCCAAGAGCAAGCTGTCAGATCTGCCAGCCGAGCCGCTGACAGGTGAGTCCAGCCTCATCCACATCTGCTCACACTCCTCTCTTCTGCCTGTACTGTTGACTTAAATCTGTTAAAACTCATAAGCTTTCTTTTAACCTCACAGGAAGCGCTCCTAATTCATCGCGCCTCCCGCAGCCCCTGTTTAAAAGGGTGGTTATTATGTTAGTGGATGCCCTCCGAGAGGACTTTGTGTTTGGACCCAATGGTCGTATGTATATGCCCTACACAAGGCACGTGGTGGAAAGAGGCTCATCACACAGCTTTGTGGCCAAGGCGAGACCACCTACAGTAACTATGCCCAGGATCAAGGTAGGATGCCACTAGCATGATGTTGAAATGAGAGCTCACCCATCAAATCTGTCCACTGTCTGTCATCATGGCGTGTGTCTGTTAGAATTCTGGATTAGCGTTTGCTGTAGTGAGTCAACCACTTGGATCCAAACTGTCAGCATTTCTCAAATCCTTTCCAACTCCACAAATAAATCTGCATCTCTGAAACTCTACATTAGCACTTTATTATGTAGTGAAAACATGCAGCGGATGATGCCAGGAATATTCAGTTGTTCATACCTAACCTAACCTTGTAACATTGTAGTTCTTCTTTAAATACACACGAATTTCTCTGCTTTCTCTATGGTGCTGAAGGCATGTAATATTTTCCATTGCAGGCATGAAACCCAGGCTCAGTATTAATGCTCAGTTTACTGTCCATTTTGTCCGCTTTGCAACTCAAATGCAGATTTAAACAACATCCCTAAATCTCATCTGTTTTGGTGCTTTATAGAAATCTGTTGATTCACACTAACGAGAAAATTGGGCGTTTATGTGAACAGACAGTTAAAAAAAGTGCGAGAAATCAAGACAGGAAACATAATAAAACAGTATGGAGGAAGAATAAAATATAACACTTTAAAATGCTTGTGGATAGTATAAGTCTTGATTAAAAGAAAATAGCTAGACAATTGGAAGCGAGCAAAAACCATAGAAAACATAAATGTCTTCAAATCTTTCTGATAAATTCGGTGGATGGAGAGCATTTGATTGCGTACTATTACTCATAGTGAAACAATTGTTTGGCAATATCTAAGAGCTCAGATGAGAAAATCACTGCAATGAAAGAGAAAAAAAATCCAGATCTCCAGCATCCATGGAATAGTGCCAAGAAATTCTACAGTGTGTGACATCTAGCAATGATAGAAGTCATTTTTAATAAAAGATAAGAACATTTAATATATGATATGATACCTGATAATGGAATATATTTAAATCAAAAAGGTTAAAGCCTGCACCTTTCCATTTAGTATTTTGTCTTAAAAAATATTTTATTGTAATTCTGAACATTTTCTGGTTCATGCTGTTATAGGAAACTATAAATAATAACCAAAATGCAATAATAAAAGTTATTATTTTTATTCTTGTTATTATTATTAGTGGTAGCAGTAGTATTCATTTTAAAGACTTGTGTTTAAATTCCTAAGGAAGCCAGGCTTTAATTTGTTTGTACACAGGATTCGCATTTGTTCCTAAAGTATGAACAAATTCAGGTATGAAAATGTTGATAAATGATGGATTTGTGTGTGAAATGCTCGTACGCATGATATACACACAGATTTGTGCGTATTCACTTTTGGTATTAATATCCTTAAGGGAGCGAATGGACTTAAGTTAGGAAAATTCCTTCAGCTTGAAAAAACAACTTAGCACCACCCAGTAAGGTGGTGCTACGTTTTTAACTTCTGTCTTATTTGCACTTAATTCAGATGAAATTCCTGGAGACAGCTAAGGATGGAACTTATGCAGGTTGACTACTAATGATTAAACTACTATATTTGTTTTATGTTAGCATAACAGTGAAATGAGATATTGCGCTCATGAAAAATTTTGCCTAAAGTGAACATGTAAATAAACAAAAAAGCTCCTAAAGATGACTCCTGAGGTACACCACCAGTGATTGGGGTGGAGATGAAGAAAAGCTCCAAATCTTCACCCAAAAGGATCTTAATCACTGTTTTAGATATGGATGAACGTCTTGAGAAGGTTGATTCTGGTGCCAACCTGATTTATTAGGGCGGTTTAAAAGAGTTCTGTGATTGAGGTGTGCAAAGATCTGGTAATACAACAATATATACATAGTGCAATTACCCAAAAGCACCTTTAAGAATTGCAGATTCTTAATAATTTGATTGTAGACAAACGTGAAACTGGTGAAGACCAGGATTGTAATTTTGACTTGTACTGAGAAGGATTTAAATCATTCCATGATCAGAGGTGTTTAAGCTAGAAATGGCAGTACTTCTGTGAGCCCAGAATAAGCTTGTAAAAAGAACCTGTGAGGAACATTTTGAATTAGCCTCTAAGTTTTCAGCCCGTGTCTGAAAATAGGGTTAGATGGCTGAAAGCGTGAAAACATGGTGTGTTGTCACATTTGGATGATGTGTCATGTTGCTGAGAGTATTTTGGGAGCGGAGCCAGGAGGGAGTTGGAGTCATGTCATGTGCACCTTTCATGACAGTCTGCTGTGCTGTAACACGTTAACATCGCAGACAGACAGAGAGCACACCACCAATTAAAGCCTACCTGGAGCCCTTGCTGATACTTTTTAGGGAATATATCTGATATTGATATCATCAGCCAATAGCATTATATGTACATTTACAAAAGAGAGATGGAGTCATTGTTTATTAGTAAATCCCCCCTGCTCGTCTGTGATCGGTACTCAGCTACATGTGCTGCAAACAGGAGCTGTGTGACGGGCTAACCATTTCAAAATCTGCAATCGTATAAAAGGTGTTTATATTGGTGCAAAATGGACAACGTAAAAACCTTTACCTGTATGTTTGTGATATACAGCTTGATATTTCAGTCAGGCGCTGTTGTCAGTGGTATTGAAGAGATTTTGCAAAGGGAATGATTTTCGGGGAAAAAGAGCAGCCCTCTTTTGTCCATGGGTGTCGGGTAGTGCTGAGCTTGGGGGAAGGCATCTAACTGAAATTGTCAGGTGAAGCAGAATATGTGTGCCTGAGTGTCAGAGGGCAAAATTAAAAGCAGAGCCTGTGCCTTAGAGGAAGCGGTCTGCGGTGGGAGGATCGAGGATGTGCTGACAGCATCGAGTTGTTTTAACAGAAGGAGACTGCTATACAAACTCAGACCTGGAGAAACGTGCTGCTGAAGGTTCACAGTATGGACACAGTTCTCCTCTGTAGCGTCTGGCATGGGAGGCGTGAGAGTGCTGACTCGGCAATCTTCAGATTAGTGAGGGTGACAGAAAGCATGTGTTGGTTAGGCAGTGGACACGATGAGAGGTTGAGGCACAAAAAAGTAACTCTGGTGGAGAATGGAGGGTAGAGAAAGAGTCTTTTTTTTTTAAAGTCAACATTTACATGTTCTGTATTTATTAAACATAAAGGGAAATACTTCAATTCTTTTTTTGTTTGGACTTTGATGATTGTGGCTTATAGCTCATTAAAATCAGGAATTCATTATCTCAGATTATTTTAGTATTGTAATCAATTTAGTAATCAATGAATGATTTATAATAAAGAAATGTCCAACTTCTCGAAAAGCAAGTTTATTTATACACTCGACACTGGTTGGGCCTCCGTTAACACAAACTATTGCATGGGTGTGTTATGACATGGAGGCTGAGGTGTTACTGAAGCACAGGTTGCTTTGATAAAAGTCTTCAGCTTGTCTGTATTTTTGGGTCGGGTGTTTCTCATCTCCTACTTTACAGTACTCAATGGATTCTCCGTGGGCTTCAGGTCAGATGAATTGGTTTGCCCGTCAAGCTCAGTAATAACATGGTCAGCAAACTGTTTGGTCAGTTGCTAAGTCCTGGTGGAAAAAGAAATCAGCATCTCTGTAAAGCTTGTCAGCAGACTGAAGCATGAAGTGCTCTACAATCTCCTGGTAGATGACTGTGCTGACTTTGGACTTGATAAAACACAGTGGACTAACCACCACCAACACCAGCAGAGGACATGTCATCCCAAATCATCAAAGACTGCACAAGTTTCCACTGGACTTCAAAGACCATGGATTCTGTGCCTCTGCGCTCTTCACTCTAACACCTTGATTTCCAAATGAATGCAACATTTGCTTTTATCTGAAGGAGCACTTTGGACCACTGAACAGCACTCCAGTTTTTTTTCTTCTTAGAAGAAGTCAAGTCAGAAGTGGCTTCTTAGCCTAGGTAAGATACTTCTGATGTTGTAGACTAGATGACTAAACTAATGAAGTCATGGAGTACTTTTCTGTTAATTGAGTGGTTTGACACTAGGAATGTGGCAGTTGTAGTCCCTTTCCTGAAGACATCTGTGCATGTTGGCACTGAATGTCACCAGACTCAGTCCATTCATATGAAGTTCAAAATATTGACTAGTTCTCTTATGTACTTAAGAACTCAGTCCACAGTCTGTAAGTTCTTGAGTACTTATGGCCGGTCCTTGACAATCCTTTCGAGACTGCAGTCTGTAGTCTTGGAATATTGGCCCACTCCTCTTGTCTTTCTGAATTTTAATTGACAGGATGTTGCACAGGCTGTTGTACATGCCCATTAAAAAGTGTCCCAAATGTGCTCAAAGGGGGTCATGTGTAGCGAGTAGGCAGGCCATATAAGGACTGGGATTCAACTTCAAAGGGTTGTGTACAGATCCTTGTACTGTGGGGTTGAGCATCATCCTGCAACAACTTTAAGTGATAGTACATGACCCCACCCTATCCCCCACCCTGGGGATTCATCTTTGAAGAGAACACTTCCCTAACATGACAGCTGCCGTCAAAGGTGATCACTGGTGAGGACCTTGAGCATGCAGAATAGCAGTTTCTGAGAGTTTTGCAGGAAATTCTCTTATTGTGCAAAAAAGCCGTCCCGTTGGCTGGACCGCCATTTCCAGCTTCTGCCGAGCAAGAAGCTGGATGTGGCGGTCCCGGGTTGCTTTGGTTACATGGTTATGGTCGTGAAATAAACATTAACCTGACAAATTTGCACATTTTCCTGCAATCAGCATCCCAACTGCACCCTCCGTCTAAACCAGCATCATCTGTGGCCTTGTGCTCTGTGATAACACTGCAAAATGTAGAGCGACCTTTATTATTACCGTCTGAAGACACAGCTGTGCAGCAACCACGCTATTAATTCAGCATCTTGATACACTACACCTGTCAGGTGGATAGATTGTCTTGGCAAAAGGGAAGTGCAGATGACTAAAGTAATGAAGTCCTGGGTTTTTCTGTTAATTGAGTGATTGATGTTGGTGTTCTGCTGATCTGCTAATTCACATTCAGGGTTTTGAATGCTTTTACTCTATGTCTCTGTTGCCAATTACATCTGCTAAGTAAAAATATACTTAGAGGTAGAAGTGAATTAAACAGAAAAAAGTAAACTTTCTGTAAATGTGTGAGAGAAAGGGGAACAACCCCCTGAAAAAACAAGCCGGTTGTGATGTTATGGAGCATGTCATTGGTGATGTGGAGGAAGGCTGACAGGATAGAGTGGAGCAAGATTGAGGTGGACTTGCTGGGAGACAGATGTTTCACCATAATCCCCGGATTTAGAGAAGGATGCGGTAGCGATGGGGAGAAAAGACAGCTTAGAAAAACAGTCCCGGATTTGAACCTTTTGAAAAAGATTTCTTGACAGGACCAGAGAGGGGGTGGGGCAGGCGGCCGTAGCAGGAGATCAATAAGAGTAAATTCGAAATTTAGATTTAGAAGCGCGTGTGTGAAGGTTTTACGTTGCAGCAGAGGTGTGTAGTATGGACACGGAGGAGACGGGAAAATTCAAGATGGCACGTCCTTCGGCTGCCCAGAAACATGCAAGTTTGATTTGTGGTTCATCTGCAGTCCTGCAGAAGGGCCACTTAATCACTTTTTAGAGAGCTTGGCTGTAACTCTAGATTCAAGGTAACTCACCTTACATTTTGGGCTTAATGTGGTGACTTCATTTTTCGACACAACTCTCCACAGTAACATCCTGAATGATTGGCATCTACCTTTCAAACTGGGCTTTTTCATCGAGGAGCCGATAGAAAACTAGAAAAACACAGCCTAGTGTAGTGGCATCTGCTGTCACCCTGCAGCCGGTGCGTCACACAAAAACAGGCATGTAGTCATTGCAGCCCAGAGGCACGCGTAGATTTGTTTGCGGTCACCACGCTGGTCAGTTTAACCTTGAAGTGATTCAGAAGTTCTGTTGGCCAAACAAAAAGTGCTCTGTTGCATCGTCGAGGCTTGATGACACACCAGTAGGTGGCATTACAGACCAACTGCCTATTACTGCCCACTATCACTGCATTGCACCCAATTAACTGCTATGACACAGCCAACTAACCTAAATCATAATCTCTCCGTGTCACAGCCATTAATTTACACACGACTACCTCCACAGTTTCTAATAATATAACAGTATATCTCCATGGAGATATATTGCATGGTTGACTTCAAGTCTGGTGCACAGTGAGGTTTTAGAGTCTTCCTTCCTTTGTGTGTTGTTTTATTTGTGGGAAACAAACTGTTAGTACGAAGGAAAACTCTACCATGGGGGTCATTTTTACAAAATTTGATGATCCCCAGTTTAGTTACTCATTCTTACCATTGCAAGCAGAGAAAATTAGTTTCCCTCCCCAGTCCTGCATTCACATGTGGCCGGTAGAGCCCCACTCTCCCACCGGCACAGCAGTCAGTGGACATTACTGAGATGCCGGACTTGGACAGTGAATTCAGTTAATCATAGCAGCAGTGGCAGCAATGCGCTGTGAGTGTTTCAAAGGCTGGTATCTGCCGGGGTAGTAAGAACACAGAAAGGCATAATAGGTTTTTTGTTTTAAACCTCCATAGGTTTTATCTGGTAATAAGACCTGAGAAATTCTGGATATTTTCAAGTTAATGGTAGAAAGTGTTCCTTTCAGGAGTCAAGAGAAAGTAAGCACTGAGGAGGAAACTGAAAAATCTTCTTCCAGGCTCGAGGACTCTGAATCGCAGCCCCCTTCCGTCTGCATTTTGGCACCTTGACAAGTTTTCATCACTATGCCAGAGAGTGTCTCTATACCCCACTGATATTGTATTTGACATTTAAGCAGTAGCGTCGCAAGCCTAGACACATACTGTGGGACAGTAATTAGTACGTTGATGAATCACTGATTCATTCGGGCAGCTTCTCGATGCCGTTTTGGCATCCAGAAGGATTTTAAGATGTAGCCTAATTAAGCTGAACTTTTCTACACAGCTTTCAAACTGATCTTTCTTTACTGTGCAATCATCTAGATACGCTTATGTCCCTTCATTTGTTCTTGCAAACAGTGTTATCATTTTTGCCCTTTTTTATGTCCAAGGCACTGTTTCCATTAGTCAGACTGTCTCTATTAATAGACTTGGGACCTTCCTGAGAGCGAACAAACTGAAAGAGACGCCTGCTTTTGAAGCAGAAAGCATCCATCTCTCCCCGAAACAAGCACCTGCGCTGGCAGAGGCAAAACAATCGCAAGGAAGGAAGTTGTGAATAATTGAGCTCAGGAACAGAGCTCAGAGGATGGGTTTCGGAATTTCAGCTTCATTTTCCAGCTGCGGCATCTTTTTGTTACACCTGTGAATAAACAGAAACAACTGAGAGGCTTCTGCTGTTAGTGGGTTACTTTGTACCAGAGTTTGTGTATTAGTTTGTCATTTTTAAATAGGGAGACACAAATATTTTAAGAAGAATCTTATTTCTCTTAAAAAACATAAAAGATATTGGTATGCATAAGTGGCTGTTATTTACAAGGATGTGCAAAAGGCGTAAACCACTGTGACTTCTTTGTACTTTGCTTCCAAGGCTCCAGAATTCCTTGTAATTTTTTAAAGGTTGCAGTGAGTAGTAGTTCTTCAGGCTTTTTTAAGGTCTTTCAAAGTTTTGATCGTTTTCTTGGGGGGACATTGGCTGCTTTTCACTCATTCTTAGTCCAGTCCCTATCCCTGACAATTTTCAGAAGAATCTTTTGTTTTTAAAACCACTTAACGATATGACTTTCAAATGCTATTTAAGTAATATGAAAAACTCCAGCAAAGACCTGACACAGAACCTGAGAGATTCATCTGGCCCCTTAATCGATCCGTCACCTGTTCATTGAAGCCTCATCAGAAATGGTCTCAGTGGAAGGTTGTCAGTCAAGAAGTCATTCGTAAGGAAGGGAAATTACTTAAGAACTGGTGTGAAAATTGGTGGCGATGGGACTGATGGAGTGATGAACCCAATTGTGAAAATTTTGTTTCAAAATTGTCATTATAATCTAAAACAGTACAGCATCTATAGAACACAGTGGAGGCTCAGTCATGGTTTGGAGCTGCCTTTTAACCAGTATTGCTGGGGATGTTGGTGAATTTCGCTTATTTTAATTATGAATTATTAATGCAGGAAAGTCTGGTCAGATTTTCATCCACCATGCAATTCCATGTGGAAAGCATCCGATTGGCAACAGCTTAATTTTTCATCATGACAATAATCCCAGCACATTGTCACTGTCAATGTGTATCCAAGTATACCTGGATAGAAAAACACACAGTCATGGATTGGCCTCCTCAACCAACATCCAAAGAAGAGCTTTCAATGTCCCTCGAGAAGCCTGGAGAACTATTCCTGAAGACTACTTTTAGTCAGAAAGCTCACTAAGAGAGTTTAGACTTTGTTGAAGAATAAAGGTGGTCATAACCAAATATGGATTTTCAGCCTTGTTAGTATTTCTCAGACTTTGTTTTTGCCTTATATACTGTGTGTCCATGTATGTTTGCAAACGTTTCAATAGAAACATTGCACTACTGCAATATTAAGAATATTAAGACTTTTGCACAGTTGTTTCAAATGCAATTTTGGACTGAATGAATGTTACAGAATAGTGAAATAGGCTTTAAACCAGAAGTGTTGTGGTTACCACTGAAGATGAAGATGAACAAAATAAAATAAAGAATATGCTAACAGAAAAAAATCATGAAACACCAAATTATTAGTCTAAACCTCTGTGTCAGCATTGGCATAGAAATTCACATCTGGTTTCTGTATTCAAAACGTGAAAGCTTGAATCTTGTGACATTGATGCATGATACTTGATGCATTTCTACCCCCATTTTTTGAAGTGTGACATCTTTAGTTTGTTTTCCTGTGAAGAAGCCATAGAATTGCGATAGAGAAGTGGCACCTATACAGTGATATAGCATAAATTGCTGAAAATGTCTTGTAAGCAAAAAAAAAAACCCTAAAAAGACTGAACAAAATACCCAGATGTGGACTCACCTGATCAGGGTTGATCAGATGAATACATAAACACAATAAGGGATGATGCTTTAAGAATAGATGACAGTGAATTTTCTGGCCCTGGACCCCTTGACAGCTCCCTCTGGCTTTTCTCATATAATAAATCCTGGTCACTACTCATTTTAGTCTGGATTTTTGAGTGTCCCCGAGGATCCAGAGCTGTGCTCCAGGCAGCACATGGAGGGGGGGTGTTAAATAACAATGTCTCCTGCCATCATCTACAATCTCTTGCCTACTTCGCTGCATAAAGACAAGGCCTTTGTACTTTCCCCCTCGACGATGCACCAAGCTTTTTCCTGGTTTCCAAAATAGGCTGTGTTATAGTTGTCAGTCAAATGGAGGCCGATGTTGTTTTATTTCAGATTCCATGATGAAATCGGTAGAAACTATACTTCATAAATATCATGTGTCTACCTGATTCAGCTTTCACTTTCCATTTGTGGTAGCAAGATTGGTTTGGTGTTGTGGGAATTGGTTTAATTTCTAATGTTAGATCAGTGTAGTAGCCATTTAAATTAATGGGAATTTGACTGTTTTTTTAACCTTAATAATAAAATTAATTAATGAATGTATACATTTTTTTAACCAATCCCTGTACTGCAGCACAAATCCTAATTAGTGGGGTTAATATGATGAAACTGTAAGGTTGTATAACACCATTAAAAGACAATTATTGTTCAAAGGACAATGACAAAAACATATTCCTCCCCAGGCTCTTACCACTGGCAGTATCCCAGGCTTCATTGATGTGGTAATGAACCTAAATTCTCCTGCACTGTTGGAAGACAACCTCATTTGGCAGGCCAAAACTGCAGGGAAGAGGATGGTCTTCTACGGGGATGACACCTGGGTGCGCCTTTTCCCAAAACACTTCATGGAATATGACGGCACAACTTCCTTTTTCGTGTCTGACTACACTGAGGTATGTGTGAGTCGAGCCGTTGGGGTTTGCTTGTAAAAGTCATGTAATGTAATTTTCTGCTAATATGAAAAAAAAGAATGAAAGCACCTGGTTGCTGATGTGGTACATGGATTTTAGAAATGATACATAAAAATGATCCAAGTCATACGAAGGATAAAGGGAGCTGATCAGCCAGCATCACATCAAAACTGCTCATCTATTAGCTCCATATGCCTTAGCGGCAATGTTCTGTGGGACTGTTTGCAATCTGTTCTTGTTTATACTAGGATTTTGGTGGTTCTGAGCTCATTACCTGATAGGAGGGATGTTTACTTATCAAGGGTACCACAGGTTTGGGTAAATTTCCTCTCAGCTCAGATTTAATGAGTATAGTCTTTGTATGGAGATGAATTTTGAATAAAATAAGCCAAAATTAACTATGACTTAAATCTTGTATGTAAAGACGTGCGTCACCTTCTTTCCAGGTTGACAACAATGTAACCCGTCACTTGGACAGCACCTTAAAGAGAGATGACTGGGACATTTTAATCCTCCACTACCTAGGCCTGGACCACATTGGTCATATCAGTGGACCGTATAGCTCACTAATCCAACCCAAACTGATGGAGATGGACGACATCCTGAAGAAGATCCATAGTGCTCTCATTTCAAAGGTAAATTATTTTCTTAATTTCTACTCTTATGTGCATCATTTGCATTCTCTGTTATAGAAGAATTCCTTTTTGTTTCTGTTGGGAAATCTTTCTTTTATGAGACCTCATTATTTTTATCCCAAGGCCCCTAATTGTAGCTAACTAGCAATATTTACCAACTAGTTTCAACCCAAGTCTTTAGAGAGATGCATGGATTCTAAATGAAACAAAGGTAGTCAGGAACTGGCAACATCTTTAGAATTCAGGAGAATACCTCCAAGACTTTGTAATAGTCAACATTCTCCACCTTGGGAAGAGCACCGGATGACAAAGTTGACGTCAAATTGATCTCACATCTGCTGTTTTGCCGATGGTGTACCTCTCGACTGCCATCACTGCTGGGTTGCAGACACGGTCGTGGCAGTTTTTACCACCATCAGTACAGAACCTCAGAGATTATACAGAGGGAGATGTGTAATGGACTGGTTCTTATATAGCGCTTTTCTACTCTGACTGAGCAAAGCGCTTTATACAACTCGTGCATTCACCCAGTCATACCTAAGGTTTTTTAGTGCTTCTATCTAACATTCACTCGCATTCACAATCCGACTGATGCACCGGAGGGCAACATGGGGTTGGCGACCAATTTGGTTGCACATGCGACCTAATTTCTCAATGGTAAGACTATAAAAAAAATCCTAGGTCCCAGCTGTTTGAGTAAAAAAAAAAAAGTCTCTGCAACTGTGAGAGTCGATGTGTGGTTAACAACAGATGCACATTATGCCTATATCATGGTCTAAACCAATCAGAGATAGTCAAGGGCGGGACCTCTCTGATTGGCCGTGGTCCAGATATTCCTGTAGTCCTACGCGTGTGTACGTTTAAAAGTGCAGGCGGATAGAAGAGGTGCGTCGCCTAGGCCCGACAGAAGTAGATGTAGCTGTGGGTAATGAGAAAGATGAAAAGAATGATTGATAACTTTTTCGTTAAGTTAAGGCTTGATCCATCCGAAATTCATAGCCAGTGCTGTGACACTAAGCCATCAACCTCTCAGGTTATATCTAACACTGGTTCGGAGAAGACATCACATAATGAGCCACATACGATCGACTCCGAGTCAGAGCCCACTGAAAGTTAAAGGGGGAACGTGTATACATTTCAAAGCGAGTGGCTTGACCAATTTCCCTGGCTAAGATACAGTAAAGCTGACAAAATGATGCACTGCATTTACTGTCGTGAGTGTAGAAAAACCATGGCCAGCAATACTACATTTGTGACTGGTGCTAATATGTTTCGAATTGAAACGCTGGACAAGCACAATGTATCCAGAAAACACATTATATGCTGCGATAAATGCACTGACCAAGTGTCCTCTGTCCTCTAATTAAAAAAAAAGATAAAAATGTGAAGATGTAAAACTGCGGTGTTAAGCAATGTGGTTAAAAAATTTGTGTGCACTTAAGAAAAAAAGTTAGGTACACCAGTGCAACCAAAAAGTTAATCCAGAGCCCTGGTCAACCGTTTAAAAAGATAAGACTTTAAAGAAATAATTTTTTAGGAAAATTATTTGGTTTTGACCTGTGGAACCCTTTCAGCCTCCTTCAGGCCATACGTGACCCATAGACATGTAAAAAAAATTGGTTTGCCAAGCAAATAAAATGTGAGTCTTGTTGCTTTCTTCTAAAAACAACCAAAACATAACAAAAATAATGGACTCTGCAACACTCAAAAAAAAAAACATGGGCAAAGTATTTAATCATTAATTAAGCAGTACTAAAGTACTTCAGCTCTGTTATTGCCTGTTAAATATCCCGGACAAGCCTCCAGTTGCCACAGATGGACTCAAGGTAAATAATAAGGAGGGAGTCTACAAAAAGATGTGTACATAAATTTAGTAGACCTTATTGAATACCTGAGGTAGTTTTTTGTGGCCTGGAAAGCCCAGTTGAAACAAGGCCAAGAAACTTATACGACTGTGTATAATGTGTAAGGGGTAGCTCACTTTGGCAAACCCTTGAAAAGATCCAACTCTGCATTTTCTGCAACCTTACGTGTATGTGCTTTGCATTTTACCTCCTTTCAGTCTTTTGTTTTGGGTCCAGGGTTTCATTGTTGGGTTCTGAGCATCATGGAGCATTAAGCTTCAAAAGAGACTGTTATTTTTCTTAGGAAGAGATGAGGGATGGAGTATTGGACCATCAGTGCTGTTGCTGCTCATTGTTAATATAATTTGAGCCATTTTAAAGAGAGGTGAATGTAGGACAGACTTTTTTATTTTGCTCCCCATATTTTGTTTCAGTGCTTTGCCTTCAGATTTTCGTGTGAAGCTAATGGGACTGATGTGCTTTGTAAGACTGAACTGAAATTAGCTATTGCTTGTCAACATCTGTTTGTCTCTAATAAATTTATAGAGTAACTCTTTTTTATGGTTGTTTGAATCTAGTTAGTGTCATAATAAAGTAAAGACAGGAAAATATGCAAAAATTAAGTAATGACTGGTTAATATATTAATATGATGCTATCAGTGATTTTTTTTTAACACTACCAGTTTTTAGGTAGGCATTTAATTACACAGAGAATTTGCACTGTTTCCAGCATTTATTATGTTATCTGTTGCAGGAACCGCCAGAGATTTAATAAACTGTTAAGCTTTTGTTATCTTTAATGTTGCCTTTGATCAGTGTGCAGGTCTTGTGCCTTTGTTTTTTCCCCCTCCTTTCACATGGTCTGGCAGCTGTGCATGCATATTGTCTTTGCACCGTGTGTGTGTTGCTAATGGGCATTTTCTTGCTGTCATTCAGCTATGGAGCTTGTATTTAGATTGTCAAGTCATGTCTACATGAGAGTGCAACCTCCCTCTTCTTTCCCTTTGCTTTGGTATATTTGAAATGGCACTGAAAACAGAAGCCAAGTGCACATAACCCTTTAAGATTTCCTTCCTTTGGATAAGTTGATACAACATTTCACCAGATCCCAAAGTTGTTAATTCTGTCTTGTTAAAAACTGTCTGTCCAGGCTCATGGCGATATCTCTGTGCTGTGGGCAGCCTCACATGTGCTCCCAGTGAGCTCTTTGAATGAAACCTGTTTGAAAGTCTTGCTTCAGTCACATTAGTGGAAGCTGTGCCTGTTCTTTTTTCTTCTAGCAGCACTATGACCTAAATATAGACACAGCCCAGTGGGGTCCCGCAGGATATCTTAGAAGTTCCTACCAAACAACGTTTCCTCAATCAGCACATGCTTCTAATATATCCGGGTGTTTATGATACTGAGGTATCAGGATGTCTCACTGCACACGTAAGCTGGGTGTTATTTACTGCCGCCGCTCCTTGATGCTCTTAAAGGGACGGTGGTTCGAGATGGAGGTAGCCTCAGAGATCCGTTTTGAGGCTACCTCAAAATGAAGCGAGAGGCTTATTTAACTGAGCGCAAATTAGGGACAGAGAAATTCTTTACCTGCAGCATGGACTAACGTAACACACCATTAAAACATGATTGGAAAGCAGGACCTCCTGGTCATAAAGACCTCAGTAAGACCTTTGTGTTAATGGAGAGCTCATGGCCTCAATCTTCTCTTCTATATATTTCAAATGTTACGGGTTGGTTTCTACTTTTGCTGTTTAAAGTATAAAACTTTTTAAATATGACCTGCAGAACAAGCAAGTGATCTAAGGCCTGTCAGGGAGACAAGTGAAAAAAACATTTATACCTGGAAATAGTTTCATGTGTCTATTTCAGTTATCTTTATTAAGTTCAAACGGAAAGCTTGAATATTGTTGTTTTTACTGAGCTATATCGCTCCAGTCTTTCCTTTATCTGAAATGTACAGTTTACTGCTGGGGTTTCTTTTTCTGTTGTTATGATTGGACTAAAAAAACAAAATGCTTTTTATGGCTCTTTGTATGAGCAGTTAGGTCATGAAGTTTTTGGACAGCCAGACAATTTTTGTGATATTTTAAGTTGTACACCACAACAGTGGATTTGAAATTGGATGTAAAGCAGTAAAGTGGATGTAACACAGTCAGTCAAGATGTGATTGATTTTTTTTTTAAGGGGTTTAACAAAAAAATTGTATAAACTGTTAAGGATTTATAATTTATTACTTATATGCAGTTTCCCATTTTCTTAAAACCTTAAAAGTAACCGGGCAGTTGACAGTTTCATGACCAGATGGTAAATGGCCTGTATTTGTATAGCGCTTTACTTAGTCCCTAAGGACCCCAAAGCGCTTTACACGTTCAGTCATCCACACATTCACACACTGGTGATGGCAAGCTACATTGTAGCCACAGCCACCCTGGGGCGCACTGACAGAGGCGAGGCTGCCGGACACTGGCGCCACCGGGCCCTCTGACCACCACCAGTAGGCAACGGGTGAAGTGTCTTGCCCAAGGACACAACGACCGAGACTGTCTGAGCCGGGGCTCGAACCGTCAACCTTCCGATTACAAGACGAACTGCCAACTCTTGAGCCACGATCGCCAGATGAGACATAATACCTCATTTTGGCATCACAGAGATCTTCACTTCCTGTGTTTGACCTCCATAACATGTAGCCAGGTCAGAAACACTCTTGAGGAGGTAGTTGTATCATTGTTAGAGTCTAGTCAAGAGAAACAAGATGCAATCCACTGGTTACACCCAAAAACAAGACGGATTTATGAGAAAACATCTGAGAGAGTCTGCACAGTTCTGGAAAAAAACAAGAGTTTACCAGAACAATGGGAAAAGAAAATTATGGAGAAGGAAATAAACAGCTCATGCATCATCATTTAAACATATATGTAGGAATAGGCGTGTATGGCTGCCGTAACGTGGAATCAAGGTACAATTTCTTTTTTCTTCTATGAGTTATTTAGTTGAGCTTTCCACCCACCTCCTAACAGCTAAAATACCCCTGGGCTGAGAATCACTGATTTACCAGATCAAAAAACATGATTTCAGAGTAAAGTGAAACTTTTTTTTCTCCCTGGCTTGCTCATGGAGAACACGAGCAAGTGTCTGATTCAGGACTGTGTATTGGCTTAAAAAAGGTTTGTTATGAAGTGTGAAAAAACGTCTCCCAGAAGAGGTCCGCGTCATGCTTTCATCCAGGAGAAAACTGACTTCTCTTAAACAGAAAAGAGGCTCACTCAGCGTGTGGCTAGGTGGTTTTTAGTTTCTTTTCTTTTTTCCCCCCATCGTCCCTTGTGTCCAGTGCCATCCTATAACAAGCATCCAAGAGGTAAAATCTGGGGCAGAGGATAGTCTTTTGCTGCTGCTGTGCTGAGTAACTAATATAATTGTTCAGCAAAGCGCAAAGGCACAGTTCAGCGCAGGCTTTCCACCTGCAGCCTCGGCTCAGACCATTCTTCATGTTTTTATGTAACAGTCTGAGAGTATCAGAAAGTTCTCTCGTTCAATAGCTCCATCTACAAAAACACCAGCATTTTCTGCTCCTCTGCTCGGATACTCGTGTTATCCAACTCGTCTTGGCAGGGTTTATCCCAGCTACCTCATTAATGATTACTTTGTCTGTCTTTCAGGTTGTGTCTTGCTTAATGGATTACAATTTTCACTCTTAAATAATAAATGATGGCCTTTGATATTTTTTGTGTGTGTGTGATACAACATTAGAACTGAAGTGTCTTTTGGTAATATGTGGTACGATCTGGCTTTTGTTTTGTTAACATCTGCAGTCGTGCCTTTAAACCAGCCCCACTGCTATGACTCATAAGGCTTTCCCTGTTGAATTCATTGTCAATGGAAGACCCTTGTGAGTCTAGTTGAAAGGGAATTACTTAAGGAAGAAACCAAGCTTGATCAAAGTCTGTCATCCTCGACTTACGATTCACCCTCTGTGTTTATTTGTTTTCTGTGTGTTTTTTTTGAAGATGGTATGAAACGGCCTCAGTGTTTGTTACGGCTTTCTTTTTTACAAGTAATTATTTAATACCTTCCTTTTATGCTGCTGTCGAATGTCGCCATCGTAATAAAATGAAAAGATATCTGAAGAAGTAATCCATTAGCCCAGCAGCCATCATTTTAAGGAATTGTTGTTTTCCAAACTTGATGTATCGTTTTTATTTTGTTAGCTGACACAAGACACATTTAGCTCCAGGCTTGAATAAATCCCATTCAGAGCTTTAAAGTTTGCCTTCCATCTACAGTGGAGTGCCATTAACCTTCAGGTTTGCTTCTCTCAGGAAGTCGAGGGATCCTTGCCTTACCTGCTGGTGTTGTGTGGAGACCACGGCATGTCGGAGACCGGCAGCCACGGAGGCTCTTCGGAGCCGGAAGTCAGTACACCTTTGGTTCTCATAAGTCCAGCCTTCAAAAGAAAAGGTAACTGTTCTAGTGTTTAATGCTTAATTTTAATGTTTCCTTATTTTCTGTCATATGCACTCGCTTTTTAAGTCCATCTTAATAGTACCTGTTTGGACGTCATTTTGCTGCCTTATTTTGGTTCATATTGACATGCTGCTGCTGCACATCTGTCAGCTGCACATCCATAATCCAAATCTCCTGTTCCACTGCATCCCAGCAGTGTTTTGTTGGATTTTAGATGTGGTGATTGTGGGATGAACTCATTGTCATAGTCAAAAAACCAGTTGGAGATGATTTGAAGTTTGAGACATGGCACGTTATCCGGTCAGCAACAATAGTCAGGGAGGCTGTGATGTTTAAACGATGCTCAGTCGGTACGAAGGGGCCCAAAGTGTGCCAAGAAAATATCCTCCATACCATTACACCAGCAGCAGCATTGAAACAAGGCAGGAGGGATCCATGCTTTCATGTTGTTTGCTCTGCCATCTGAATGTCGCAGCAGAGATTGAAGAAACGCTGCCTGGTCAGAATCTCAATCTTCTGCTCCCCAGGTTTGATGGTCCTGTGCAAATTGTAGCCTCAGTTTCCAGTTCTTAGCTGAAAGGTGTGGTCTTCTGCTGCTTCTGAATTTGGAAGGCAAGGCTTAACATGTTCAGAGATGCTCTTCTGCACACCTTGGCTGTGACTAGTGGGTATTTGAGTTGCTGTTCTCTTCCTATCAGCTTGAAGCAGCCTCAGACCTCTGGCTTCAACGAGGCATTTTTACCCAGAGAACTGCTGCTCACTGGGCATTTTCTCTTTGTATTTTTTGTACCTGCTCTATAAACCCTAGAGATAGCTGTGTAGCAAAATCCCTGCAGATCAGCACTTTCTGACCAGTTTCAAACCAGCCCGTCTGGCACCAACACAATGCTACATTCAAAGTTACTTAAAACACCTGTGACTGTGTGTATGTTTGTATTAAATATGGCTCAGGACATGTTCAAGTAATCCATATGAGCCAAATACTTCAGACTGCACTAAATGCTCAGTTTACATGGTTTTTTTTTTTTTGTTCTGTAAAATACCTTGTAGTGGGTATATTCTGGCCACGGAAGCTCAGGCCTTCTCTTTACAAAGGGCAGCCAATCATAAGACAGTTGGCATAAAGGAAGGGTAACAGGAGCTAGAATGACTTATTCCACACAATGGATACATTCTAATTACTCAGTACTTCATACCGTAGACTGCAGAGAATTGGGATAAAAATCCAAATGAACTGTGAACAACCCAACAATGGTGCATTACTTTAGTGCAAACTTGCATTATGCCTTGCTAAAGCACCAAAAAAAGAAAGGAACTTGCAAAGGAGTGCACATGTGTCTCTAAGTATTGTCATTTTAGCGAATAATGTACTATAATAATGTAATAATAATACACTGCTCAGATAATTAAAGGGATATTTTTTAAAATATCCCTTTAATTAATATATAAGTAGAGCATCAAGTCAGTTAAACCAGCGGTCCCCAACCTTTTTTGCCTCACGGACCAGTTTATGCCCGACAATATATTCACGGACCGGCCTTTAAGGTGTCGCGGATAAATACAACAAAATAAAACTAGTACCGGCACTGAAAAAAAGAAGATTTATTCATAACACACGTGAAAAGACCCAGGAAAACAGAGTTAACGATAAAAACGATAACAAAATAACGCTGAAAACTGATAAAAACCCTGACAAACATGCATTTCACACCTGAGCCTCAACTCTCGCGGCCCGGTACCAAACGACTCACGGACCGGTATCGGTCCGAGGCCCGGGGGATGGGGACCGCTGAGTTAAACTTCTGTGATATTGATCTGGTCAGTAAGTAGCAGAGGGGGGGTGGTAATCAATTTCAACTGGTTTGATGTTCATGAAATTAACAACAGGCTCTCCAGAGTGAGCTGGTTTAAAACTTCAACAGTAGCAGCAGCCAGGAATCTGAGGTTTTGACCTTAGCAGGGTAATGCATGCAGTAAATGATGGCAATTTGGGGAACTTGCAGGATGTTAGATTAAATGTGGTCAAATCTGCTCGTGTCCAAGAATGGAAAATATGGATCTGGAAGTGATCAGAACAGGTCACGTTTAAAGGATGCAGGTGGCAGCAGACTTGCCATTAATTTGAAGAGCTTGTGTGATTTTTGTAATGTGTCTGCCAGCTGCTACAGCCTTTCTAGAGTTCTCACACATAACGTTTCATTAGTGTGAGGAACAGTGTCATTGCACACACAGGCTTATGAGCAGAACTTTATTTTGCAGCGATGAATGTGTTTAAGTGTGAAAGTACGGTTGTGATAATTGCTTCTTTCTCAGCCAAGTCTATTTTTGAAACCGTCTTGGCACTTACTTTTTTTAATTTAATTTTTTTATATGTGAACCATTCACCTTAATTAATCATTAACAGTTAGGTTGAGTTGCTACAGCGTGTGTAGTTTTGTTTGTACTTCATGCCTCCTGCTGGGCTCACAGTTTGACTCACTCTTAACCACCAGAGGTTTTTGGTTTAAATATTAAACATGCAACAACCACAGAAGGTTGATGAAGTAAATCTCAAATTATGTGTTTTCTTCAATGAAATAAACTCTTCTTTTGATGAATTCATTCATTCAAGTTCATTCGGTGATCTCTATGCCAAACACGGAGTGGAAAATATTGTACCTTAAAGTTTTTCTAATGAACATAAAACAAAATCCAAACAGGTCTAAAACATTGAATATGTAAGTTTAAATGAGCACGATCAAAAAATATCACGAGGTCTTTTGCTGTCAGTGTTTGTAGAGTGTTTGTGTCCTATTGAGACAATTTGATTGATGGTAGTTAAACTAAGCAGCAGCCTTCAGGGCCGAACAATGAAGCCAGTGTGCAAGTAGTGTGATGCCACCCATCAGAAGTTTGGATTTCAGTTTTGGTGAGTTACATTTTAGTATTTTTATTTCAAGTAGCCTTTTACCTGGAACCTATCAGCAGATATGTGTGTCTGTGTGTTTCACCCATATAGATCATGGATGCCCCTCGCAAACCAATAATGTTAGCTTTAGTTGAGCAGTCTGAGCAGGATGGATGGATGGATGGATAGGTTACTAGCAATCATGAAACCTCCCTATAGTTCCTTGATGTAGGGACATTTTTATTTTATTGTTTATTTATTTGAATCACTGAACTAAATTGAGGACACTGACGTCTATTTAAAGTTCTGTACCTTGATTGTTTTTTCTTTCTGTAGGCACAGACTTGTTACTCATTACCACTTTAGATATAAATATATTGATGCAAGTGTGTTCTATTTTAATGCATCAGTTAGTGCAATCAGTGGCCTTCATTAGCAGAACTTTATTTTGAACGTTGTGAGAATGATAGGTCATTAGCAGAGAGCTCATCTGTCTGTTGTTTTCATTAGAACATGCTGCGGACCATCAGACTTCAGTGCCACCTCACTACCTGAGCTTCACTTTTAAATCTGAATGCATCATTGAGAAAAAACCCTCTAACTGCAGATTGACAGCACATTTAATTGACGTTACTTGGGGCAAAGCTGCATTAATAAGACACTGTTGGTATCAGAAATCTTATGGTTATTGTTTACCTCTGTAATCGTCCTCCTCGGTTTTTGCTTAGAAAATGTATTTTGGTCGTTTGTATTTATCTTGGATTTTGACACAGAAAGAATGTTTTATTAAATTCTCCTGACAGTGGAAAGTTTCTGTTTGCTCAAATGAAATCTAGGTGGATTGGTGACTTTATAGGAAACTGGTCTGACAACTTTAAAAAAAGTGTACTGTGGAAACTTGGAGCCTGCATTGCAGATGGAGTGCATTATGAGAGGAGTTTCAGCAAAGGGGCCATCTTTTATCCAAAGAAATGTGCAAAAAAATTTTTTTTATAGATTATCAGGAAGACACTTGGAGTTTTTTATTGTTGTTGTAATAACACATGATTAATAATGTGTTATTTCAGCAGATTATTGTCATACATTTAGGTCCATAGGTTTGTAGACAATGAGACCTTTTCTGTAATGTTGTACCATCATAGTGGATTTTAAATCAAACAATCAAGATGTGATTGAAGGTCCGGCCTCCATCTTTAATTCAAGGAGTTTGACAACAGTTTACATGAAATTTGTAGCAATTACACACATTTCATTCAACGTCCCTATTTTCAGATGATCAAATGTGATTGGACAAACTAACATACTTTTAAATATATGGACTGTATTTAATACTGTAATGAAAATCCTTTGCAGTCAATGACTGTTTGTCTTTGGAACCCATGGACCAAATGCTGTGTCTCCTCCCTTGAGATGCTCTGGTAAGCTTTCACTACAGCTGCTTTTTTGTCGACCTCTGCCTTCAGTTTTATCACCTTCGCTCTCTGTAGGCCTCCTATTGAGAGCCTCAGGGAACAACTACCAAATCCAAGTTCAACACTTGGAATCAACTCCAGGTCTTTTCTCTGCTTAATCTGGGATGAAATAACGAGTGAGCAGGCCTCTCCTGGCAACTAATTTGGTGTCTTTTCCAATTACTTTAAAATGAAAAGGGCGTCCTTTGTATACAAATAGCTGTAATTCAAGAAGTTGACTTAAGTCAAGTTCTTGATTGCTTGATTTAAAACCCACTGTGGTGGTGCACAGAGGAGCATTTACAATAATTATGTAAAACTTTTGGGCCTAACAGCATATCTCTGAATACATCATACACAGAGAATACATAAGTTGGTAACTTTGTCACTTCAAAACGCAAAACAACAACGGTGCAACCACGTCAGTAACTGAAGCAGCGATGTTGTGACGCACCGATGGACAAAAAATAAGAAGAATCCTTAAGAGATAATGCAGTCATCTTGTGTGTGTGTTGTATTAAAAAGCCAACTGAAAATAGAAACTAACGCTAAATTGCTTTAGGTCTGCATTCTTTCTAATGTCGTGGGGGGGGGGCGACTACACTGGCTACCAGAAGAGGTCAAATTAAATAGAATTCAATGGGGAAATTACCCTCGACTCTCTTGTTTTATGACTTCAATAATTATTTTACTAATAATGTTAAGGTCTCAGTCAGTAGTTACAAATTTTGCTTAATACAATATGATGTTCATCTTGTAAATTGTGGTCCCATTAGGCTGCAACCACACAGGGAGCGATTGGATTGTCGCCCATCGCTGTGAAGCCGGCATTACAGACTCTGGTTGCCTAAACCTTTAATATATTTACTAGCAGGTTATATATCAGTCAGCAATACCCTGTGCTCTTATTGGTAGTTGCTTCAATCATCCCCTTAAAGTTGAATGAGATTTATCTTGGGATCCACCCACTTGGTGTTGGGTTTTTTAACCTCATAGTCACTTGAAGTCACTGAGTGTTGACTTTTTACCTCGGCACTGTGAATTGCTTCCAGCATGGATGCAGCTTTAGAGTCATAAAGGGACACAAAGCAGGATATTGTTTATTGCGGACCTACTTTGCGTCTGACCCTGTGAAAGTGCAGTGTCCATCATTTCCTTATTCAGATTTAATCCACCTCTTGCTCCTCACATCCTGTTTCAAAAAGCTAGGATGGTGTTATGGCGTTCTTCATCTTTTATATACATTCTTTGAGCTGGATTTTTAAAAATATACTCAACCTTTGTGGTCATAAATGAAAGGACGTGATCGACACACACATTTGTTTTGGTTTGATGTGCTCGTGCTCAAACTGTGACCTCCAGAAGTTCTGAATGATCCCTCACTGTACCATTTCAGAAATGTATGAATGGTTATGGCTGTATTTTACATTAGCAAGGCAGATATTGGATTGTACATTGAATTTCCACCAGCTGCAGTTTTCTCAATTATGAATCAGCGTTCAGCCGCTGTAACCTTTAACTGAGTTATGACACATCTATTCAGTGGGAATGTGAATCGCTCTTTCTGTGCAAGTCAGAAATTACAGTGCAAACCAAGCAGGTACTGTTCTAAAGGTTTCATTGGACGTAACTGTATAGGCTTTTACTTACTGCTTGTCAGAGAACAAAAACCAACATTGTAAAATTATAATGTGTGGTTTTAGACACAGTTAATGTGGGATTAACATTTGATAAGATGAATTAATTTTTTCCAGCGGGTTTGAAAAGAACTCGCCTTTGAGAAGAAGACTCTATCAACTTTGCTCATTAGTGTACTTGCACCAGCTAAAACCATAACTGGCATTACTTTTTTTTTTTTTTTTTGGACATTTATCGCTAGCTAGCAGATTTAAACAAGGCCGATATCCTTGATAGCTTTGTGGCATTATCCCAAATAGCTATGAGCTTAATACAGTAAAGCCCGTGTCTTGTTGCAAATCCATCTCCTTTTAATATGAAATGGATGATTCCCGGGCTTATTTCATTGTGTCCAATTACCAAATTAGATCATAGCTGTGGGGTTTGTCTCATGCTTCAGTATGTGGCTCTCCCATTTCCCCACACATGTGATTTGCTTTGTTCAGTTTTGAATATATCACACACCAGTTTAGTTCATTAATGTAACCTGAAAACTTCACTCCAATGACAATCTGGGTAAATACTCCCACTCTCTGTTTGTACAGTTGAAAGCTCTGGATAGGAAGCCAAGTATCAACTTAAAAGTGTCTGACAAGCTTCAAGAAATGACAACCACCAATCACATAATAATGATATTTTTTCTTTCCATTTGTTCATTTTATTGTTTCTGATGTAGGCTTCTGTTTATAGTGATCCACAAACAGTCAAAGTAAAAATTGTCCATTTTGACACATTTTGGCTTTTACTTTGAAGACAAACCTTCAGTTTCAGTTTGCGTTATCCACTTACCTCATAGTTGGCAAGTATTTGCAGACACAAATCTAAAACCTCAGACAGCTGTTACCATCGGCTAGTAACCAAAGTTATTGTTTTGATTGGTACAATTTTGGTGCATGTAATTGCCATCTTGACCTCTTTCAATCAGAAATTAATAGCAGACTGTCTTACCAGAATTTTATTGCATTCTTTACGCACCAAAGTCCCTTTAAAAAAGCAGCAAGTGGTTGCAGACTGGTCCCCATCTTCAAAGCAATCATTTGGAAGGCAGCAAGATCGCACAACTACTGTTTCCCTTGGACGGCTGTAGCATAGCCAGATAGATCGCAGATTCAGGTTGATAGATTGACAAAATGTGAAAGAGCAAAAAAATCACTGTGGGTAACAAATATTTTCAAAACAAAATCAAAATTGTTTGGGCCAAAAACATGCCAGTTATTATTTCACCATCAGCCATTGCACCAGCTGTGTCTTTTTTACTCTTTGCCCTTTTGCCCTGTCTTCTCAGCGGGAATGGAGAAACCAGGAGTGGTGGAGCAGGTTGACCTGACCCCAACCCTGGCCCTAGGCCTTGGCCTGCCCATATCTCAGAACAGTGTTGGCCGCGTGATCCAGAGTGTCTTGGAGGAAACCTCACTGCGAGACCAGCTGCGCTTCCTGCATCTCAATGGCCACCAGCTCAGCTGCTTGCTCAAAGACAGCATATCCGACTATGAGAAAGGTGGGTTGCAGATTCACTGTGTTCCTCCTCTGGACTCGTTAAAAGCCAAGACCTTGTTTGACAGGTACTCTCATCATTATGCTGTATTGTTTCCTGGCTGGTGATGGTGTCAGTAGCTACTTTTTTTTCATTGCACACAGCAGGGTGACTATGCCAAATAATTTAAGGCATAGCTCATTCCAAAATTGAGATATGGAATTTTTACTTCACCTCATGTCAGTTAGAACTCTATTGAAGCTGGAACATCCATCAATTCCCATCATTCCCTATTCTTCAGCCTTCTCCTAAACTATTAAAGTTAAGGGAGGCATACTTTAAATTTAAAAAAAAAAAAAAAAATCCGGTTATTGTCATAATTCCACAAACTGAGTCATTTATAATGTCGCCTGCCACTTGCATTGAACCCATTCATTGCTTAAAGCTGCACATTTAAATATTCCGATGTTAACAGTGAGTAAGGATAATGTGAAAGGGGATGTTTCTAGTGACGGACTAATGGAGACCTTAACTGTCTTTATACATAATCACAGATTAAGAACTGAGCTAAAAGAAGAGTAAACACCAACATGAGTCTGCTAACTGTATTGCAAGTAGTAAAATAAGCTATTTTCAACAAGCTGTTGAGCTAACATATGTCAACTGATGCTCAGACTGTCATTATTGCATTTAAATTACAGTTTAATTTGCAGTCCGCTCAGTTTTGTGCGTATAACAGTTGTGACAGATGGTACAGACTTAAGATGGCTCAAAAGTGATTTTCTTTGAGTCTGTCTCTGTGTTTTGGCATCAAAGCGTCTTCTTAGATGGTTTAACCTGAAGCAGTTTGATTAAAATGAAGGCAGCATCGCATCATCTAACAAGCTCAAAAGATTCAACTTAATTAAGACTATAATCCTGAGCAAAAATGCAGACTTGATAATTTATATATTTCAACATGTGTCAGATGAAACTGAACCAATTCAAACAGGCAGTTTTACTAGGCGCTAATGGGCCTTAATGGTGTTTAGCAGATGTTAAGAAAATATTCCTCTTACAGTTAGAAAATCCTCTAAATGTCTGTGATTACAGTGAGTTTTAAGTTTCTGGTTGTCAAAGATAAACCCCAGAATTTGCAGACAAAAGCTTTACAATGATATAAGAGTTTGAGACAAAAAAAGGCACAAACTTTTGCCAAACATTAGATACTATTCAGTTTGTTGTCGTGGGAGTGTTTCCAACTCCCACAACTTAAAGTCTGTGGTCAGATCTTCAACATGCATTTGCACAGAGATGCAAATGCATGCACATATCCACACATGGCTTTGCTCCCTACTTGCATCTCGGGGTCACACTGTTTGTCTGAGTTATCCATCTTTGAGTCTGTCCTCCACCCTTCTTGTCTGTCTCCCACTCTTTCTCTTGCCGTCTTTCACTTTCCGAAGCATTCGATACACCAATGGCAGCAATTACCGTCAGTCAGAAGTAATTTATCTTATCTTTTTAAAGTATACCAAAGAGGCAGAGATAGGACTACATGCATAATTTGACACATAGCATTTTCTGGTTTAGAAGTTGTTTTCCCTAAATGTTTTTGCTGACTAAGTTGTATTCTAAGCATGCTATCCTAGAGAAAATGTTGTGAGCAAAGGGGGGAAAAAGTCCAGAAAAGCATAACACATTTGAGATTCAGATGATGTGTTTACTTTTTTCATATTGGGAGTTGACTGGATGGAAGTTAATAGTACATCATACTGTTAACTTCCATGAACCTGAGTAACTAATGGTACAAATATAGCAGGTTCATAAAATTTGGGCAATAGCACTATTCTTCTGTTTTATTCGAAATGGTTCACAAAAGTACTGGATTAACTTAGTTTATTTTAAAATGCACTGTGATGTGTGAATGTTCACTTACCGTATTTTCTTCACTATAAGGCGCACTTAAAATCCATTAATTTTCTAAAAAATCGACAGTGCTAATTATAATTCGGTGCACCTTATGTATGAATTCTGGTTGTGCTTACTGACCTTGAACCGATTTTATGTGGTACACAGCGCTCACAAATCTGTCACAAAATGCTTTAGTACGACTTTGGTAAGCTAGGAAGCCGCACCGCTTGATGGATTGTTGGAGCATTACGGCTACCGTTGTAAGGAGCCTCGCGGAGTAATCTGGGTCCTAAACTCCGTCCTGCTTCAGGTCCCAAAGTCAAACGAACACTGCGGCATCACTGAGAGTTAAAAACTGTCTAAATTCTTTCATCTTTAATAAAATGATCAGCGTTGCTGCTTTACCAGGTGTAACAATTAAGTTTAACATCCAGGCATCCATGAAAACAGAATTTATTACATTTAACGGAGTTAGAAGTTAGCAGGAAGTTAGCTTGCTAGCTTCCACTTAAACATGATATAGCATGTTCTGACTGAGAGATTTCTGAAAAAATTCAAACGTACAGCTCTGCTATCACTTCTGACATAGAAAACACAGAAAACTAAACAGCAGTGACGTTTGTAGGGTTACTGAAGTTGGACTGTCTGGTATATAATGATGTGCTACGTGATCGCTAGCGACACAGCCATGTTAGCATAGCATAAACACAGTGAAGCTGGAGGATGAACGCTAGGGCTGGGCGATATGGCCTAAAATCAATATCACGATAAATTGAGCAGTTAACCTCGATAACGGTAAATGGACGATAACCACCCCAAGTGCCAAAAAAACAAACGTTGAAACAAACGAATCACATGGTTGTGCTGCAGGTGGTGGAAGAGGTTGGTTGTGTTACCTTGACTTGACACAACAGTCTTTTTGCAGAGTTTACATTTAACAATTTTTTGATCAATATCATCCTTGTTGAATCCAAAATGTTGCCAAACGATTGATGATGCATTTTTTTTGTTAACAAGCGTCTCCTCTTCCTCCTCCACCAGCTCTACCTCCGTCGCTGCTGCTTCAACATTTAAATCGTCCTCCATTTGTTCACCCGTGTCTCGTCTTGTTACAGGTAGCAGTGTTGCCAACTCCTCAGTAAGGAAAATCGCTATTGGCTGTCCTAAAAGTCGCCAGAAGTCGCTAAATGACATCATCGCCTAATTTGCATAATTGGTCATGCTAATATAATTGTAACCTACGTTGTTGGAGAGAGAAATAACATTGTGGAAGAGACATAAAGTGAGTAAAAAACATCCTAAATGCATTTAGAATTTATTTAGAACTACAAATTAAATTTATTTTAGCAATTATTGTTTTTTTTAAAGTCAGAATTCCAACCCTGCTCCTTTATCCGGGCTTGGACCGGCAAAAAAGACCCGAAATAGGCACTCTGGTGGAGTTACTTTGTGTGTGTGTGTGTGTTTATAAGTAGTTTTAAACCTCGTGATCCACAAAACAGCATAACAGTAAAAGAAGAACTGACTGCATTACAGTCAGTGCGGGAGCAGCGGCTTCGCTCATGCGCGATTCATTTGCAGTTCGGACGCATAGGTGTGAACATCGTCTGCCCTGATAGCAGCTGGGGGAGGACTATCCTCCGCCTGTGAGCGCTTTGGTACGGGCGAGGTGCCCACGGCAGCACCCGCTGCTTGTTGAGAGTAAAAGCGATACCCACTTTCACGTCAAAAAGTCGTCATAAATAAATCTCCAATAACACCAGAAAAAGTCGCCAGATTTGTCGCTAGTCGCTTTTTAGAAAAAAAGTCGCTAAGGGGGTCTGAAAACTCGCTAAATATAGCGACAAAGTCAAGTTGGCAACACTGACAGGTAGTAGAGTCATGTGACTCCACCCCGTCAAGTCTGTAACGTAGCACAGCGTCTTAAAGGGACATGAACATCGCCAACCTGCACATGCCTTTTCTTTTTTTTTTAAATACCGAATTTACCGACATGGGCAACATGACGTCGATGAGAGTCATAAATTTCGGTAACGATAAATTTTTGATATATCGCCCAGCCCTAATGAACGCTAACTTTTTTCCACTCGATAAAAGTTAACGTGAGGGTTCCCGATGGTTAGGGACAAATGCAATCGCATGGCAGGATGCTGTAAACGGACCAAACTTCAGTCAGGAGAACAACTGAAATAATCCTCATTAGAGACAGACTAAGACTTCAGATGCTATTAAAAAACTTTAGACTCTTCCACTCTGCGCACAAAGGTAGCGTAATCTTCTCAAGCAGGAAAACAAGTAGGTTTCCAGCATAAATTACTGAGCGATGTACACTAGTAAAGAATAACCTGCTTTCTTGTATAAAGCAGTGTTAACCCGGAAGTTACCTGCAGGGCTTCTGGTGTCTAGCAGTTCATACATCACTAGAGCTACAGAGAAAACACCAAATAGGTTACTTTCTTGCACTTCAGAATAAAAGCATTTCCATAGGAAGTTGCCGTCCATAGGATGCTCCTGTGCAATGACTCCTGATGATGTGAATTGATTATATACATATATATATCTATCTATATCTAATATATATATATGTATATATATATATCTATCTATATCTAATATATATATATGTATATATATATATATATATATATATATATATATATATGTATATATATATATATATATATATATATATATATATATATATATATGTATATATATATATATATTTCCGGTAACCATCACCGTGGCAGACATCCAAGAAAGGGTCTCCAGTATGAAGAGTTGGACAGCACCAGGGCCCGACATGGTTCACGCCTACTGGCTGAAGAAGCTGACTGCAGTCCACGAGCGTCTGGCAGCACAAATGAACCAGCTGCTAGTTAACAAGAGACACCCGGAATGGCTAACCGAAGGTCGGACGGTCCTGATCCCCAAGGACCCCAAGAAGGGACCGGTCCCATCCAACTACCGACCAATAACCTGCCTCAGTACTACATGGAAGCTCCTGTCAGGCATCATATCAGCTAAGATGAACAGGCACATGGGTCAATACATGAGCGGGGCACAGAAAGGGATTGGCAAGAATACCAGAGGCGCAAAACACCAGCTAATGGTAGACAGAACAGTCAGCCGAGACTGCAAGACCAGACTGACTAACTTGTGCACTGCCTGGATTGATTACAAGAAGGCCTATGACTCAAGGCCCCACAGCTGGACACTGGAATGCCTATAATTGTACAAGATCAACAGGACCCTAAGAGCCTTCATCAGGAACTCAATGGGGATGTGGCGTACAACACTAGAGGCCAACTCCAAGCCCATAGCACAAGTCACCATCAAGTGCGGGATCTACCAAGGAGATGCTCTGTCCCCACTGCTGTTCTGCATAGGCCTGAACCCCCTCAGTGAGATCATTAACAAGACTGGCTACGGATACCGACTACTAAACGGAGCGGTTGTCAGCCACCTCCTGTACATGGATGACATCAAGCTGTATGCCAAGAGTGAACGAGACATCGATTCACTGATACACACTACCAGGCTATACAGCAATGACATTGGAATGTCGTTCAGACTGGAGAAGTGCAGTCAGATGGTAACAAAGAGAGGGAAGGTAGTCAGAACTGAGGGGATTGAACTACCAGAAGGCAACATTGCAGACATAGAGGACAGTTACAAGTACCTGGGGATCCCGCAGGCGAATGGGAACCGTGAAGAGGCCGCTAGGAAAGCTGCAACCACCAAGTACCTGCAGCGGGTCAGGCAAGTCCTGAGGAGTCAGCTGAACGGTAAGAACAAGATCCGGGCCATCAACACCTACGCCCTGCCCGTGATCAGGTACCCTGCTGGGGTAATAGGCTGGCCAAAGGAGGAGATAGAAGCCACTGACATCAAGACAAGAAAGCTCCTGACCATGCATGGAGGGTTTCACCCCAAGTCCAGCACCCTGAGGCTGTACGCTAAGCGGAAGGAAGGGGGCTGGGGACTGGTGAGTGTCAGCACCACAGTCCAGGATGAGACAAGAAACATCCAAGAATACATTGGGAAGATGGCCCCAACTGACAGCGTGCTCAGTGAATACCTCAGGCAGCAGAAACCCAAGAAAGAGGAGGAAGGCGAGGAACCATCATGGAAGGACAGGCCCCTGCACGGTATGTACCACCGGCAGATAGAGGAGGTGGCTGATATCCAGAAATCCTACCAGTGGCTGGACAAAGCTGGACTGAAAGACAGCACAGAGGCACTAATCATGGCAACACAAGAACAAGCTCTGAGTACAAGATCCATAGAGGCTGGGGTCTATCACACCAGGCAAGACCCCAGGTGCAGGCTGTGTAAAGATGCCCCAGAGACAATCCAGCACATACCAGCAGGGTGCAAGATGCTAGCAGGCAGGGCATACATGGAACGCCATAACCAAGTGGCCGGCATAGTGTACAGGAACATCTGTGCCGAGTATAACCTGGAAGTCCCAAGGTCAAAATGGGAGATGCCCCCAAGGGTGATGAAGAATGACCGAGCTAAGATCCTGTGGGACTTCCAGATACAGACGGACAAAATGGTGGTGGCTAACCAACCGGACATAGTGGTGGTAGACAAACAGAAGAAGACGGCCGTAGTGATCGATGTAGCGGTTCCGAATGACAGCAATATCAGGAAGAAGGAACACGAGAAGCTGGAGAAATACCAAGGGCTCAGAGAAGAGCTCAAGAGGATGTGGAGGGTGAAGGTAACGGTGGTCCCCGTGGTAATCGGAGCACTAGGTGCGGTGACTCCCAAGCTAGGCGAGTGGCTCCAGCAGATCCCGGGAACAACATTGGAGATCTCTGTCCAGAAGAGCGCAGTCCTGGGAACAGCTAAGATACTGCGCAGGACCCTCAAGCTCCCAGGCCTCTGGTAGAGGACCCGAACTTGAAGGATAAAACCGCCCGCAGGGGCGAGATGGGTGGGGTTTTTTGTGTGTGTGTGTGTGTGTTGTTTAGCACCCTCTTTGTGAGCAATTTCAGCTGATGACAGCCAGTAACATCCAGTAAGCACTTTCTTTTTGGGGAGAGGGGAGTTCTAATGATCAGAGGTTTCCAGGGGTTGCCAACCAACCTCTAGGCCTGTGTAAACATTTAAACCTATTTATGTTATGATAACCCTTGTGTACTTTGTACACAAATGTCCATAAATGTACCCATGTACAAACAGATGTGGTGAAACAAAGCAAACTTCAACATGAAGTAAATGCAGCATTTTCAAAACAACTACTATTTCCTGTACCATAAAAAAACACTCAGCACTGGCAGCAGTTTTTCCACTTTATTTTGGTCCCTGGTTTCCATAGAGATGGGATGAAATGGAAATTATCTCAGCAGACCTACATTTGGATATGTTGCCTTTTTTTGTATTCGTCCACTTGGGTAATCATGAAGCTGTTATGCAAAAGGATGTAATAGTTGTCACTGCTGGGAAATTCGCCGGGGATGTTATTTTAAGTAGCATGCCTGTTGGACACTTGTTAGGGTCGAATCTTTACTGGGCGTGTGACGAGTTGCTTTGGAGAAATCAGCCTTCTGTCTGTGTCTGATTTCAGTATTCAATGAGGTTTCATCAGGAAGACAAAAAAGTAGCTCATTGGAAAAAAAAACACTTAGCAAGGATTTATAATGCCCGGCCACTCGCAGCTTCAGTCTGGTGCACTAGTTGAATATTTTATGATATTTTTGGGGGGGTTCTCTGTTTTTGCAGTCGCATTTCTTATACTTAAAGTAGACATAACCTGCAACTTTTTAAAGTTCAGCTGTGGCGATACAAACTTTAGAAACTCTCTCTGCCTCACTCTCTCTCTGTCTGCTTTGCTTCAATCTTCATATTGTTTTTTTTTGTTTGTTTTTTTTTTGTGTGTGTGTGTGTGTGTGTGTGTGTGTGTGTGTGTGCGTGTGCGCATGTAACCTCAGGCGTCTTGCAGAGCCATTAACCAATCCCTGTACTTTTAGACAGATGAAACATGGCCAGGGTCATTGATATTGCATGATTCATGCCTGTGGCTTAAAGTTCTGATATTTCAACCAACCCTTCTGTCTGGCAAAGCCACAGCGACTATTTATCATCTCTGCCTATGCTGCTGAGATAGGTGATTGTTTTTAGTAGTCTGGGTGTGTGTGTGTGTGTGTGTTTCACTGAAGTATACCACAACTCAAAGCCTACGCGTTGCTTTGTCCTTGAACAGGCTGAAGTAAAATGAAAGGGAGCATAATTTCATCTGTAAACATGTGAATGAGTCACAGCTTGTCATAGTTAGCATCTTGATAAATTGTACATTGCTTTGCTCTGAACTAAATGGTTTTACCACAGGCGTATTGTTTTCAATTTAGCAAACGTTATTGACACAAGAACGCGGGAAAAAGAAAATGCTGAAATCTAATAGGTTTCTATTTCTGAAAAACAGAATTCAACATCAATGATTGATGAACTCATAAATAGTCTCATTTCTAAGAAAACAAACAGTTGGAATATGTCTGCATTTTCTTTCGGCTAAATTACAACAGGGTAGGCAGCAATATGAAACCTTTTCTTCACATTTGTCATGGATCAGTTTGGGTTTTTAATGAGCTCGTAGTAAAAATACTCTGCAAGTTGTACCAGTATCAGCCACCTGTAGCTTAACATTGTAATTAATTAATATGTCAGCATATGGGGGAAAATTGCTCATTATTATGAGAAAATAATGCCCACAGTTGGCGAATGGTTTATCCTGTAACATTAAGAATATTTCATTTAGATTACAGAGATCCAGGCAGCAAAGTTTTTCTCCACTATATGAAGGCTAAAGAAAGTTTGTCCTGATTAATCACATGGCAGCAAACCAAGAAACTGTGTTAGAATTAAACTGTAGACCTGATGAAATTCCTCATTAACTGTTAACAAATCAGGTGCTATAAATGTCCTCCTCCCTCCCTCCCTCCTGAAATTCAGATTGCAGTAGCTGGAGCATTGCAAATAATAGTGCATTAAAATGTTCTCCCTTCCACTTCTCTCCACTCCAGAGGTAGGGTTTGAGCAGTTTCGTGTGGCAGAAAAGGCTCACGGGAACTGGATGAAGCTTTACCTGGAAGGAAACACCTCCGAGGTGCTGACCAACGTGGGCAAAAAGGTCCTGAGGCAGTATCTGGAGGCCCTGGCTGCCATGAGTGCTGCTCTGAGCAAACAGCTGGGCAAGTATGACATGTACTCCATGATTGCAGGCATGGTGTTTGTCTTTCAGGTAAGGACCAGATCATCGTATTTTTTATCTGCTCTCGTAATAGTTTGGTGTGCTGCTAATCAGTTTTAGATTATGGGAGTGAGGTGCACGGCAACAAAAAGTAAAAACTAAACCCTCAGCAAGTGTCATGCTTTCTTTTTGATAGTGGAAATATTTGTGACAATGAAGCTGTCCTAACAAGACAGAGGAGAAAGTGCTGTCATAAGATAGATTTACTTTAGAGGGGGATCAGTTGTGTTTATCTTGTACTGGGCCTTGCTACAACCCATTAGTTTGTCCACTGTCTGTTTTGGCTCTTTTAGCTCCTTTTCCATTAAGGCCACTGACCCTTTAAGCCAGCTTTCTTCTGCCCCTCTCCAACAGAATATTTGACCATATTAGGCATATCCCCTTCTACTGATGTCAGTGATAGCCATGAAACTGTCTGAAATGAGTGTTTATAGCTGAGCTTTTAGCTCACACACGCTGAATTCTTTATTTTAGAGAGAAGAGACTTTCTCCTGGCAACCTTTCTAAACAAGACCTACTTATTCAGTCTTTTTCTTATTGTACGGTTATGAACTTTAACATTTAACAGTTTGAGCTCTTGGGCTTTTTGCAGTTTCTCTGAACATTGCACAGTCTGATCTCCACGTGGGAATAATCTTTCTCACTGTAGAATGGTGTTTGGAAATGGCCTTATAACCCTTTGCAGATGGATGGAGAGCAACAGTTGCTTCTCTGAGACCACTGCTGTGGCTTTGCTGTTTGGCATTGTGTTAACACACATCTAAAAGCCCCAGACCATCAAACTGCCAAAACTTTATAGACGTGTTCACATTTACTGATGATCAGTTAATTAAATATTTTTGATTATCAGCACACGACTGCTATTTACTCTTTTAAGGAAGCAGTAAGGATGCACTTAGTTTTTCACATACTGCTTCTAAATTTGGGCTCACTTTTGCTTAAATATATAATGACCCCTGTCCAGGGTGTACCGAGCCTCTCGCCCCATGACAGCTGGGATAGGCTACCCCCCTGCGACCCTGAATTAGATAAGCAGATGGATGGATGTAATGAAACAGTGTAATGAAATGTTCTCTGTATATTTTATATATTTTATTTTATTGTTTAATCTATTTAATTTGTAAAATATGTATACACACACACACACACACACACACACACACACACACACACACACACACGTAAAAAAACAAAAAAACAAAAACATATTTAGTGTACACATCCAGTAATGCATACACTCTTATATTGTACATATATTTATTACACTCAGATTTAGCCATTCTTATATTTTGCTTGTTTTACGTTATTGTATTTTTGCACAACTCTGTTGCTTGTGAAGCTCGCACACAAGAATTTCACTCGCATGTACTGTACCAGTGTACCTGCACATGTGACGTGACAATAAAAGTGATTTGATTTGATTTGATTTGATTTGATTTATCGTGTGCTGTTTTTCATCCGAGGTTGTATTTACCTAATTTTCAGACCTACTAGGGACCAGATGATTTTTAATCTGTCCTGATCTGTAAAACCTTTTTGGCACGACTGCATAAAAAAATAAATAAATAAAAGAAAAGCGTCATAGGTCTCTTTCAATTAGAAAATCAGTTAAACGTGTATATGCATGCATTATGTTTGTTATTAAATTGCTCTTCACCGTTCACATAAATTGGGGAGGTTATAAAACTGGAGGTTACGATGATTGCATCAGATTTGTAAGAGACTTTTTCTCTCCTCTCTGTCTCCCTCTCTCCTGGCCTTTAAGCTCCTGTTGGTCTTACTGCTGGCTATGCCTGAAGCCCTCAGCGGTGCCGCAGCAGTGGACCTCCCCATCCTCTCGGCCCTGCTCTCCCTGCCTTTTTACCTCTTGTGCCTGCTTCTTGCCTCAGTGCACGTCTTGGTGTGCACATCTGCTGAGAGCTCCTGTTACTTCTGCAGCCTCTCCTGGGGTCTCGTGTTTACTGCCGTTGCCTTCTCCTCAGCAATGTTTTGTATTCTGGTCTCTATAGCAACACGAAGACTCTCCCTGGGTGCAAAGATTCATGGGAAGGTGAGTAAGTGCAACGAAACACGGGTACATATTGTAACAGATGTTAGCCCTCAAAGATCCATATAGTGGATCTGCATGTAAAGCATGAATGCACAAGCTAACGTGCTAACCCATTCTGCTGCACTCTGATTGCTTTAAAGGGACACTGAGGATAAAAGACTGAATGTTAGTGAATCCATCTATCTCTCTAGAAACCTCGCTGCTTGTCAAACAGATTTGTGTTCTTGTATTTGAATTTTTCACTTCCTGTAGGTAGAGAAACGTTACCTAAGAGACTTTTGGAGTTTATTTCAGAGAAAACCTGCTAAATCTACTGGAGCGAATGGGGTTGCATGCTCTTGTCTGTTGTGCACTCACTTAGTGATTTAGTTTGCAGAGTCTTTAAGGATGCAGATTTAAATCATTTGAGTGCTTCTCAACAGTCTCAGAAAAAAGAAAAAAGTTTTAGTGTATTTTCACTTTGACAAGTAAAAAAAGATTCTGCGAAAAAGTGGCTTAAAAGAAGTGTTTGAGTTAGTGCCTCTTAGTCAATTTAAAACTGCGGGTAACAATTGTATGCTTCAGAGATTGTAAAGAGCTGCAATAATTACTCTTTGATTACTCTGCAGTATTGCACAAGAAAACAAGTGAGAAATAGTAGTGCATTTAAACAAATGATATTGTGTTGTTGTTGTGAGTCAGGCACTCAGAGTGACGGTGAGAGTTGCAGAAAGGCAACACAACAGTACTTTTGGACAAAGCAGTGATCACATAATCATGACTTCTGACATGCCAGAAGTTTGTGGTGTTAGTGTGTTTACCCTGTGTGTGAAACATTTCCATGCTACACAGAAATAATTATTCAAACTGAAACATTGCTGCAGCAGTATTGTTTACTTTGTCAGGTGGTGGGGTTTTATAGTTAGGTCCATTAGTTCTTGTACAGTGACACAATTTTTGTGGTCTGTGCACAACCGCAGTGGGATTTAAATTAACCAATCAAGATGCAATTAAAGTGCAGCTCTTCAACTTTAACTCAGGAAGTTTAACAAAAGTGTTCTATTAACTGTACAGGAATTATAGCCATGTTTATACACAGTGCCTATTTTCTGATAGTTCTTAAGTGTAACCAGAGGTTTGCACCCTGTTGTCTCCATTCACGAAGGCGTCTCTTGTGGACCTTGACAATGATGCAGCTACCTCTTTGAGCGTTCTTGAATTATTTTCATCTTCTGCGGTCTTTGAAGGTCCTCCTGCTCCTGAGCTGATGAGCTGGCCTTTTCAGGAATTGTTGATTTGACCTTTTTCCAATTTTTTCATTTTTCAAATGGCTTTATGTGTTTGTTTGTTTTTAAATGGTTTTTCAGACTAATAATTGCCTCCTTCCCTTGCATCAACCTCTCTTTTGAACACAACTACCAAATACAGGTTCATTTGTACAACACTTGGAATCAACTCCAGTTTTCTTTGAATAATTTTTTATGGAATAATGAGGGAACGGGTCTCCACTTGACATAAAACTTTCATATAAAATCAGTTGTCGAAGTACTTATGAGCCTTTGAAAACGGGGCACTGTCTATAAAAACGTATGTTATTCCTCAACAGTAAATTCTGTACTTCTGTTAAAGCTTGTAAATGAAAACTCAAAATCTGATCTTCAAACACAAGTTGATTTTTTTATTTTAAATCCACTGTGCTCATGTACAGAGGCAACATTACAAAAATGTCTCCAAAAACAGCATCTAGCTTGCTAACAAGTCTAAAAAGCACAGCTATACATAACATCATAAACATACAAAGCTTTCTAGAATATTACACAATCTGAAGTGCATTATATACCAACTGCCCTCCAATAATTATTTAAAAGATGACAAAACAAATTAAAAACACTAATTTGATTCATGTACACATACAGGACCTGACTGCAGAATTCAATCCATATAATGTACAGTTGCTGCATATTATAACTTTTTAATTTTTGCCTCTTTATTGCCAAAAACTTGGCTCCGAGGGTGGGAAAGTGGAGCTGTTTCTGCATAATAAAGTTACGTTAAAAGAAAGTTACATTAGTATATAAATGTCTTATAAAATATTATATGAGTAGATGCATCAGTAGACTGTGGTTCTATTAGGTGAGTAGATGCCGTTTCTCAACATACTGTCCAGTTTATTGGAAGAAAAGTTGCTGACTGTGCCCATAAAACAGCGAACTCTGTAAATAAAACAGACACTAATACAATGGACAGATGGGGTGTCGGGTCTAACTAACAGTTAAAATAGTAAATTAGAAGATATGCACTGCCAGGATCCTTTAGGAGAATGACGTAAAAACATCACTCAGGTAGTTTAAAGACAGTCAGGATTTTTACTTGTTGTGAAACTAAATTGAAAATGAAGAAAACTAAAGACGGTCCATCATTTGGACTCTAACTGCTGGTGCAGTTGGAAGATAAGTGGTGTATTTGTTAAGCCTTCATGATAACACACTCTTGTCTGTGCTATCAAAGGTTTTGGGTAGTTTAAATTTGTTTCAGTAATTTCCTCTTTCCATCACTGCAATGTTAAATTGTCCTTCAACAAATTGAAGTAATTCCCAGCAATATGTTGAAGTAAGTTATCAATCATAGAAAGGTTGAAGTGGTTCTTCAGTGGAAAATGGAAGTGGAACCTTTGAGTCATAAGTGCTTGTTTAAAGGGCCTTAAAGGTAGCTTCCCTTTGCTGCTGCAACTCTTTGCTCATTATTAATTTATCCGTAAAGGTTACATCTCATTTGCCTTCTGGGAACTCTTGAGAAAGTGCTGATGTAGCAAAAAAAAAGCCAGAAGAATCCACTTGGGTCATTAGGCTGGGAGAGGAAATCAACTCTCCGACTCTACAGACTGGAGGATGTGGAGGATTTCATACGGTACGGGAGGTGTTTCTTCTCTGGCTCGATTGACTGTGAAAAGACTGTTTTCTTTTGAGTCTTACAAATGTCATAGTGAACAAAAAAAACTGTGCTCATAGTTCAGTGATGATGATGACCTGTGATGACAAATGTGCTTTTGTACCAGCAGCAGATTTTTGTGAAATTACCAGACTTTGGTCAGAAAAATCAAACAGACAAACTGTTGCAGCTCAACTCATGTAGAAACAAAAATCTCAAAGAGCTCTTTTCAGCCACTGAACTGAAATTCTGCAGGATTCATGAAACACCCTACCTGCCAAGTACCTTGAAAGGCTGTGTGAGCATGTGCCTGGTGCCCAGTGGAGAATGCACTTATAAAAGCAAAGCTTGATCACAACAAACACCAAAGCAGTGTCGTTTCTTTGGCTGCTAAAAGTCATTCATAAATCGAAAGTACTGCTGTATGTACAGCAAACTCAAAGTATTTAGAGGGTTTCAGAGTGGATGAAAACAAACACAAATATTTGCTGCTGATTATAGCTGCAACTAATAATTAATTTCGTTCTTTTTTTTATCCTGGAGGTATTTCCTTCTTAATTGAATTATTGTTGAGTTTATTAAATGCCAGTGAAAGGTGAACTTCCAACACAAAAACTCGAAGATGTGAGATTTGAAGCGATATGAAACAGAAAAAGTAACAAATCCCGAGACTTGAAGCTGAAAATAATTTGGCATTTAGCTTTGATAGATGACTTTGACTTTTCAGATCTTTTCAGGTTGTTATGTAATGGATTTTCTTTGTTTTTAAAAAGTCATATTAAAACAACTGCAGGGGGTGGAGCTAAAAGAGTAATCGAAGAGCAGTGCATGCTCATGCAGGATTGGCAGCAGACCATGTAAACGTTAACGAGGGGCATTCGCTCAAGTCACTTTGCTATTACAAAAAACCCCAAAACACTATGCACAATTACAAGCACACATGCACAGTACACGCTGAGAGAAATGTGGCCACAGCAACTTTCGTTTGATGAATTGGTGTAACTCATAGTTGAAGTGTATCAGTAGGATTCTGCTGAGGAGGCACAGTGATTACTGGGTGGGCCTGAACCCCCGAGGCCCATCAATAACGCCGACAATGGTCATATAATAACTTGTCAGTCACTCGATAGGCTCACCTTAAAGCATATCTTACTTTATCCTCCTCTTTGACTCTCACGGGGAACACAAAATGAGCATCATGTTATATTCAGTAAGAAGTCAAACTGGAATTTCAATTTCTAAAGACTAAAAAAAAAAGTGTTTACTGAAGTCATACATGAAGGGAGCTGGAGGGTCATTCACCCAACGACTTCAATAATAATCTGATATCATTTCAGCCACAAGAGTCGCCGCCTGCTGGCCATTAGAAAGAATCCAGGTTAAAGACCTGGAAGCTAAGTCAGTCTTTCATACACAATATAATCAATGTCAGGTATTAAATCATTCTACAGATATATTGAAATGTTTAACTATTCATAGAACAACTGTATTGAGCTTCCATAATTTGGCTTCCTGTTGATGTTGGAATTGATTTTAAATGTTATTGATTCCTTTAAAAGCTACATATGGATTTAGTCCTGCTGCCACTCTAGGGTGTATATAAAAGTGCCGTTGTGTATCATGCCATGTTTTATTTCTCGTTCCAAAAGTGGTGATTAGGCGCTTACAATCATGGCCCATCTCCACAGCCAAGATCTTTTTAATAACCTGTGAGAGGAAATGCAATTAGTGGACTCCGTGTCCTCAAAGTCATGACTGACAAACTCATTTTGATACTGAGATTAAATAATAAAGCTGCTTTATTGTTACACTGTATTAGTATCAAAGGATGAAACTGATGAATTCCCAGGAAGGCCTGAATATTTTTCCGACAAGAGGAAATCTGCTCAAAATTACAAACTTTTGGACAGATTTCACACAAAAGTGTGTTTGAAGCTACTACCAGATGTAGCATGTAGTGCTGGAAAATGTGACAAATAATCCTAAGGCACAATAGTGTTGTATACTTTCAGGAATCCATTTGGATCTAAGTGCAAAGCTGTGTCTGGTTAGACTTGACAAATAACTGCTTTGGGGGAACTGTCCAAAACATATATTCACTCTGTCCTCATTAGTTTCAGTGCAAGGTGGAAACGAAAAGAAAAACTTGCTGCTCCAGCAAAAATGTGATGAGAATTCCATTTAAGTGAGTTTTAATGACCCAAAGGTGAGGTCATTTTAAAAAAGTAGTTCTGTACAGGAGGTGTAAAGAAGTGTGAAATACCTGGAATCTGTATCTTGTTTTTGCATTCGCCTATCAAGCGATGACTCCCAGTTCGATCCCAGGACGAGACACTGATTCTTTCGGGGTTGCGTCAGGAAAAGCATCCGGCGTTTTAAAAAAACCCAAAATCTGCCAACTTAGACATGTGGCGCTACCTGCTGTGGGAGACCCCTTGTGGGTAAGAGAACAGCCAAAAGTGGCTTATATTTTTCCAACAAGTAAAAAAAGGCTAAGGCTGCGTTCACACCGAACGCGATAGAGGCGAGCGAAAACGCCCTAAACGCGCCTAATTTGACGCGTGCACATTCGCACCTCAACGCGTGTCCAAGAAAAACCCATCGCGCCTCAAAATTGCATCTTTCCACGCGCGTGGACCGGAAATGTGGGAGGAAGTTGTGCCAGATGTGTTGTGCTGCAGATGTCCTCTGAATAAACACATTATCTTGTTAGCGGAAAGGTATTTGTACATCAGTGGGAAAATAGCGGGACAGTAGGCGGGCTTGCTAGCTTTTGCGCGGCTTTATCGGGTCAGTCTGAAAATTAAAAAGGAGAATGAATGAACTTACCAGGTTGCCTGATCTCCTCACTTCTGTGCCTCCAAGCTCGGTCCTTTTTATTCCTGTCTCGGTAGAAGTAGCAGCTGGCATCATACAGCTCTGGGTGATTAGCCACGGCAGTGATGAGTTTTTCCTCCATACTGAATGAAGAATGAAGGGCTTTGGTTTGATCTGCCCCTGTGACCTGGTTACAGCCACGTCACCGGCCTCCTGATTGGTTGTCGGGGCGCGATTTGACGCCGGAGTTCATATTTTCCAACTCCAGCGGTTGGCGCCGTACGGGCGTGTGCACAAAATGCAACACACAATCTGACACGCGTGGTTTTCTTCGCGAGTCAAACGCGGTACACTGACGCGCGTTTCACGGGTTTTGGCGTTTTCGCGACGCAAATCTGCTTCCGCATGTTCGCCGGATGCGCAATCGCGTGTCATCGCGCTCTTTCCATTGACTTTACATGTACACCTGACGCTCTGGCCGCCTCTATCGCGTTCGGTGTGTGCGCACCGTTGAATCCTTTAATAAATGATTCAATTGAGTCTCTCATGACTTTTGTAAGGAGCTTACTCTAGTCTGTCACCAGCACGAGAGTTTAATATGATTTCTTCTTATGCCTGAGTGGAAAAAGTCATATTTTAAATGGCAGAGCTCGGAAGTCAGTCTGAGTCAGTATTACCATTTCACAGCTGCATGATGGAAAGGCAGGTTCAGTGGTCAGCTGGCAGAATATGATAAATCAAACACACATACTGGACACATCGGTTTCACAGGAAAAGTGATGTTAAGTGGCATAGATGCAACGGTGGCATCAAAGACCCTCCAATAATTTTAGGCTAGAAAGACTAAAAGGTCATTTGCTACATCAGTAGCTGTGCTTTGTCATGAAAAGGCCTTTGGCAGGGCAGAGCAATATTCTACTCCAGCACATTAGGCTTCAGGTCAAGTCCTGATTTATGTTCTACTCTACATGGAGCCCTCAGCATGGTCAGAGAATATTTATGCATTATTTAGAATGATCTGCTCAAGCCAATAGACAACCATATCATAGCTCAGTTCATGGTTCGCAGATTAATGTGAAGATGAAAAACCCTCATATGTTTGTTTAATGTAAGACCACACCTATAACCCTAGCATTAGTAAATAAAAACAGCCCTGTGAAGCTCTCTTAATTAAACTGGTTTCTTTTACATGTATAAACTAAAATGTCCCTTTTACAAGATATATGATGGTTGTTTCTCGACTAAATTTCCTGGACTCTCAGCAAAGAACATGATGGAAGTATAATTTCCTCCTAAGTGATGTGTAGACCAGCCAAAAGCACAGAAAACTAAGTCGGGATATAATTTACACTCACCCAGCAATTCATTAGGTTCACCTGTTCAGCTGTTTGTTAAGACAAAAATCTAACTGTACACATGTCATGACGACCAGCTACAGTTCAAGCAGCATTAGAATAAAGGTTAGGGCCAGACAGGCAGGTCTAAACTGCTGATCTAATGGGATTTTCCTGCGCAGGCGTCTCTAAGGTTTATAAAGAGTGGTCTGAGAAAGAGAAATTAGCGGTGAGCAGCAGAACTTTGGGGGAAAGTGCCTTGTTGATGTCAAAGGAAAATAGCTTTAACTGCTCTGAGTTGTCAAAAAGGCAACAGTAACAAATACTGACTTCTCTTTGCATCTCTGATGCACAACACATTGAAACTTTAAGTGGGCCACAGCAGAACACCACACTAGGTGCTACTCCTGTCAGCTAAGAACAGGAAAGTGAGGCTACAATTCATATAGGACCACCAAATCTAGAAAATTCTTAATGTTTATCTTGTATAGAAAAAGACAATGCACTGATCCTTGTTGTTTTCAACGGGTGATGTGCTTGGGAACAAAACTAAGATTAAATGAGTCCTGTCCTGCAAGTGATATCTGAACCAAGTAGGATCGCAAAAGTCGTCTCCATTTTCTTTTGATATATTCTTTCTATATTCTATAAATATATATTGTAGGGAAATGACCCTTCAATATTACAGAGAAAACACCAATAGTCAGGTCACTATTGGTGACATCAAGCAGCCTTGGTGGGGAGGAAGAAAGAAAAGACTTAGGAGGGTGAAATCATCTGCCCTGACCTGCTGGTGAAAAGAGCAGACAGAGAAGTCATGGCACATAGTTGCCCCTCCCATAAACCTGGTTCTGCCGCAGGTTTCCTTCTGTTTTTTCTTCTCACTGTCGCCAAGTCCTTGCTCAAAGGGGGTCATCTGATTGTTGGGGTTTTCTCTGTATAATTGTAGACTCTTTATTTTGCAATATAGAGTTGAGTTCAGCCTAGGGTGTAGTAGGGACTAGTATTTCAACGGGTCCAGTCTCAACCCGTGTTTCAAAAATATCCAAGACTAGGATATGACTGAATGCATCAAAAGAAGCCGTTCTTTCTAATAATAGCTGAATAGCAGTTTTGCCTGGAAAGCGTTCATTCGAATGTCATTGAATGAACAGTGACTACCTCCTCCCCCACTCACAGTGGAGGAGGTGTTGAATACGTATGCCAGTGATACTTTTTATAATAACTTTTCTATAAACTGAAGTATCTCTTGAGTGTTTTGCTCTAGTTTTTCTGTTAAACCCGATGACTAACTTGAGTCATAAATGTGTCATCTGCTGTATTGCTAAGGCATGCAAGTTGTATACTCGAGGATTTAGTGAAATTGTATCTATCCTGCATCACTTGGTTATATTAGCCTGGGTAAATGTTGCTACTTGTTTTTGCTATTTTTTAAGTAATACTTTCATTAAGTATGTATCCATCTACTTTGAAACCATGCCATGAACACAGATTAGTATGCAGCAGGCTTTTCCGATTTCACAATTTGCCAGCCACTGAAGGAAAGAGCAAGGAGCAGTGAAGCTGGAAAAATATATTACAGCTTCCTTTGGGATGTGACATGTTTTATCTCAAAAACAGGAGCTGTAGGCATAAAGGCCATCAGTCCTCTTCTCAGTAACGCATGGATGGCTTATAGTTTCGTACACAGAACAGATGAACAATCTCTACTTGACTTAAACTATGGGACTCGTAGAGAACTATATTTTGGGAGAGTTTAGGAACACGCCGGGTTTTTTAAATCTAGAAGATATTCGTAAAACCTGAAAAGAGCTTAATAAAAATGCAACCTGCTCTTAGTGCACTGTTAATATATGAAAATGTATTCACCCACGACTTTTATATCCAGAGTTAAGTAATGTTTTTCTCTTTCTATGTATACATAACTGCCAGACCAAATATTTAATGACCCGGCATCTTGTTTAAAGAGGGATAGGTGTAAAGGTTGCAATAACAATAACCTGGTGTAAGGGGAAATTATTCTGCAACAGCCCGGTCCCACAGCGAAGCCACCACTGTAGCCTGGAGGTGCTGAATATATCATCTCAGCCTGTCTTTGTCATCAAGGTGAACACAGGCAAAGATGCATGTCTGTTGTTTGTTAGGCTAAAATATTGCTGCTGAGCTAAGAGGCTGGCTGAACTCAGCCTGAACTTAAGCTCAGTGAATAAAATCATTTGCATACAAGTGTTCGATTGGACAAACAGCAATCTTAAAAATGGGATTGAAGCATCCATAACAGACCGACCACAATTTATGAATGACAGCTCATGGTCACTGTCAGCAGTGCCAAGGCAGGAACTTGCTGCTGTACATCCAGTAGTGACATGTGATGGATGATCTGATGTTTGGCAGTAATATTTCTGTTCATCGTAACAGGAGTCTGAATGGTGTACCTTTTTAAATTTGAGTGTAAATAGCACATGCATCGGTTAACGCTTGTTCTCGTTTTGGTCTGCGTGAATATAGCAGGCATGATGGGTTTGAAATTGAACTGTTTTTATACCTCCCGCTGGTGACAGCTGTAGCTGGAGGCGTTATTTTGTCCATAATGCTTTATGTCTTCCCCGTTTTTGAAGACGGTGTAGCTCTTTGAACGCCGTCAGAGATTTCTTCAAGTTAGGTAGAGACATTCCCTTGGATGAGCTAAGTTTGGGTGTGAAAGGCCAAGGTCAGCGTGACCCCATGACACCTTTAATGTATTTATTTGTTTTTATAATTCAGATTTTATTGAATTAGACATAAAAACATCAACGCAGAACAAGGCAGAACAATAGACTGACATAAAGTGAGGTATATAAGTCAGTTTGTGCAATAAGTTGTTGGGTAATATTCATTTGGCGAACGGCCAGTACACACAAGTTATGTTTTCACTTTGGCTTTGGATTTGAAGTCACAGAAACTTTCCCATTGCTCTTAAGCCAGCTCATTTTCACAGTTAAGCCATCCCAACATCTTCTCACAGACAGCAGTGTTCATCATCTGTTCAGTCCACAGTTTTAGCATCAGGGTTTGAGATTATTTCCAAATCACAAGAATCAGTCTGGCATGAGCCTCTGGACAAATCACACTTCAACCATTGGCCCATATATTCCAAAACATTTCTCCAATCAGGAAAAACTTTGGAACACTCCCATGCATGTACCTAAGTGCTTCTTTCTGCCTTACATTTCCAGCATAAAACACAGTTAATTAATTAATTAAACTCATTTTGTGTATTCAGTCCAATTCAGTTTTATTTGTACAGCGCCAAATCACAACAGTCACCTCAAGGTGCTTTATATTGTAAGGTAGACCCTACAATAATACATACAGAGAAAACCCAACAATCATATGACCCCCTGTGAGCAAGCACTTTGGCGACAGTGGGAAGGAAAAACTCCCTTTTAACAGGAAGAAACCTCCAGCAGAACCAGGCTCAGGGAGGGGCGGGGCCATCTGCTGCGACCGGTTGGGGTGAGAGAAGGAAGACAGGATAAAGACATGCTGTGGAAGAGAGACAGAGATTAATAACAAGTGTGATTCAGCAGAGAGGTCTATTAACACATAGTAACTGAAAAAGAAATACTCAGTGCATCATGGGTAATCTCAAAGGAGTATAGTAATACTGATTAATTATTACGACAGCCATTTTTAGGCATAACTCATGCCTAGCTCATGAATTCTCAGGAACACCTTGAGAATATTTGTTAAAATTCGGCACAAACATCTAATTGGACTTTAAGATCTGATGGTCATGGTCACGGTCATTGTAACCTCACAGCCCCGATTTAAGAGTCTGTATGCTAATTTTGACAGAATTCCCTACAAATGACGGAATAAATGAATGAGGTAAAGTCTTTTTTTCTTTATTTTTTAAACGAAGCGTCAAGTCGAAGCTTTCATTGTTATAAACTGCTACATGACTGGTAGAAGCACGAGGCAGTAATCCTAGTATTGTGAAGTGCATGAGTCATATAATGAGTGTCACGAGATGAGGTTTTCAGTATTGTGCCAAATTAGTGTGAATCACCCAAGCAGTAGTTTCATCCATCTAATTGTCCCACTGAGAATTGTGATGCCATCACTCTGGGGTGGGCGAGGTGAAAGTAGGTTGAGTATGTAGTCGGGCCTGTGTGGGTGTAATAGCTCTTTCCTCTCTATCTAAATTGTGTCCAATGTAAATGATCCTAAATTTAACAGAATGAGGTGCAGAAATTAATACAGCTGTGGCTGAAAACCCAATAATCATCTCAGGTGTTGAATCTTTAACTAAATTGTTTTCATTTAATTCTAAATTGTCGTGTTTATCTGTTTGATTTATTAGTCACCTGTCTGAGAAAAAGATGGACAGATCAGGGCAGTGTGCCACTCTCTTGTCAGTAAATATGCCTTTCTTGCAGTGCAAGCAAACACATTGGGGCCTCTTTTATTTTTGATTTTATAGCCTGCTCTAAATCTCCTGGTTTTTATTCTCTTTTCTTCTCTTTCACAGTCTCCTCTGAGGAGCAGTGAAGTTGACTGGTCGCTGTCAGAGCTGGATGTTTTGCTGCTGGCCGGCACCGTCGGTCACACTCTCAGCTTGGCGGCCAGTAGTTTCGTAGAGGAAGAGCACCAAGCCTGGTACTTTCTGCTCAACACGCTCTGCCTCACCGTGTTCCAGGATGTCTGCCGCAAGTACTTCAGAGAGAAGAGGGGCTCTGGAGATGACGAAGAGCACATCCTCCCTTCCAAAGACCGTCATCCCTCTGCTCACCCCAAAGCAGAGATTTTCTCAGAGAAGTGGTTAGCGTTAGCCACGCCACCATTCACTCTGCTCTGCTGCCGGCTACTGCGCTCCCTCAACCAAACTGGGGTGCAGTGGGCTCATATCCCTGACGTTGGGCATTGGCTCAACAGGTGGGTTTATTGATCTAATATTAACTTTGATAAATGCTTCAGTTTTAAGTAGTTTAAATATTTGAGTCACTATATTTTATTCATATCAAGAAAATGCAGGCAGTATTTGGAGAACGATATAAATGAACTGGTTTCACTGATGATTCATCACCTAATACCATATAGTAGTGGATTTACACTCACTGCCAAATTTGAACCCAACCATCTGAATGCTGCATCAGAAATCTAGACTCATCAGTCTTCTGTTGTCTAATTTTGGAGTTTCCTGTTGCTAGCTGACAGCAGTTGCAGTTACTGCTTGTGCGTTCAGAGATGCTCTTCTGCATACCTTGGTTGTAACAACTGGGTGTTTGAGTTAATGTTGCCTTCCTATCAGCGTGAAGCGGTCTGACCATTCTTCTCTGACTTTCACTTAAATGCTTAAATTGCCTAAATCCACAAGCTGCTACCATGTGACTGGCTGCTGGTAAGATATTTGCATTCCTGAGCAGTAGAACAGGTGTGTTTTATTAAGTGGTCAGTGATTGTTTCACAATTCCAGTGTGTCACTTTACCTGAACAAAAACCCAAAGGCACTCATAATTCCTCTTAGCAAGTGGTCAGTTGCTAGTAAATTAGCCAGCTACCTCCTGGATAGCAAGACAAGTGTTTTTATCTGCTAAATTCTAAACTATGTTTATTAAGTAGTCACTAACTCTGTCTGACGATTGGTTGGACAGATAGTGATCATTGTATTGCTGTGAAAGTCAACCAATGTTAAAAAAGGCAATAAAATAGTTGAGGAGGAATGTGGTGCGATTATAGGTCTATTACTGCAGTGATGCTTTTCTTGCACAGTCATATTTTCCATTGTTACAGAAACACTGATTCTAATTCTAATGCATGAAAGCTAGTAGTACTACCTAACTAACCATCACTGTTGGTTTGTGCACATTTATTGTTTAACTAGGCAGCAAAGCAAAGAGAGAGTGGCAACTGCAACAGCTTCTTGGTTGATTCAAGATTAGCTTGGCAGCATTTTTATTCCTAAATCGCTCCTCAAGGGAAAATCAGACGACTCTATGAATAGCAAAAGGATAGAGGGTTCTGTCTCTGATGTGTTTGTGTTAAGCAGTACAAAAGGGCCGGGTACAAAAAGCGATTACACCGAAGTTCAGAAGTTTATCTGAAATCTGTTACATGCATGCATAAATCCCTTCAAGTGTATTTGCTCTCTTTTACTCAAAGCAAAATTTACAGTGGTAAACTCATTGCTGATAAGGCTCTACAGCAAAATCTTCACTATGTTGTTTGTTCTGACAAGCAGTGTTGTATTGTTGATGTTGTAATGAACATTGGGGTGCTAGCAAAGCTGAGGACCATTAGTTCTGTGTCATGCTGTATGGTATATTTCTCTTTTTATGTGGATATGTGGCAGCATGAAGGTGACAGGACATAACAGGAACTTATTTTCAACACAACTACAATTTAAAAAAAAAAAAAAAAAACTACACTTGATGTTTTAGGACAAATCAAACAGAATTAAAAAAGAACAGGCATCTTTCACTGTTTAAGGATAGAAGTTCAACAGTCACATGGGGATACATTCACTGTAGAAAAGCAATCTGTCTGCAGACAGCATACTCAGTAGGCTAAAATGCAGTGCAGCGACAAGATTTTCAATCTCAATTTGTTTCTCCACCTACACACAAATGTAACAGATCAATGTAGCAAATTCATTGATGTTCTCTGGGGAAAGCCGTGATATAGGATATTGCTTACTGTAGTAGACGTAATGAAAGCAGTTGAGTGAACAATACATTTAGATTTCAATGCTAGATATAGACATCTAATGGAAGCTGTGTGGTGTTAACACACAGAGCAAGTCTTTTCTTCTGACACTAAAACATTTTTAATGTGTTTTTCTAGCTGAGAAGCTGATAGGACTACCCACTTATAGCTTTTCTTTTTTTTTAAAGATTCAAGAAGAGAAAATCGTCTTCAGATTGCCCAGACTGAAGGAAAACTGTGATTTCTCTGTAAAAACTGTGGCTTTTTCAGAGCCATTAATATTCTGACAGCAGTGCGAGGCAGGGGGATTATAGTTTGTTCTTTAACATTCATCACATTGTGGAACAGAGATGTGGATTCTGACCTTTTCCCTGTCCAGTGTTGCCCTTTCTTCCTACCTGCAGTGCCTGTTGCTTGGATAATGAGATCCAGGTAGCGTTATGCCTCATCTTGTCTCAAAGCATTCAGCTTCCACTGCCAGTCTGATCCAGCTAATGGCTAAATACACGGCTTCAACTTTGATGTCTTACTATTTCCTATCGGTGCTCAGTGTGGCGTAATTACAGACTTTAATCCAGTGAACAATTGAGGGGCTGTGCCTCTTTAAAATTTAACCTGAAGCTAGAGGATTTGACTGACAGTATTTCATCTCATCAAAGTAAATGTTCACCTTCAGCCTTCAAATGAGAACCTGTAATGCTTTCTCTTCATGTGTTATTATATATACAGTTACACTGGTGAACCGTCGTATTAAAGACGGTCAGTTCACAACAATGAGGTGAGTGTATGTCCAAGTAATCCCTGAGAGCCAGGAGCTAAGGCTTCAAACTGCTTTAATCAGCTGGTCTATCAATATTTTTTTCTACTCTTGGATTTGTCAGGTCAACTCAGGCATAAGTCTCTGGCTGTGAAGACAGAAGCCCCACCCACCCGTGGGTGGAGCGAGCTGTGAGGGGCAGCCAGTGAGAAGACGTCTGGTTTTTCAAGAGTGTGGCCTTAAAAGGAAAGGAGAAAACAGCCTTTTTTAGACAGTAAATTAACTGATAGATGATAGGAATTCACAGTTCAGAATACTAAGGATTATCCTGAAGTGTGTAATGCAAAACCACTCTAGCTCTCTTACACTAACAGCCTGTTTACTTGTCTGAACAAGAAAGGGCTAGCTCGTCTACAGGTTGTTCGAAATTCTGCAGCGAGGCTACTGACCCACTCGAACATGGGAGCTCATATGACTCCTGTTTTGAAGTCGCTACACCGGCTCCCAATCAGATTTAGGTTCCATTTTAAAATTCTACTTTTAACCTTTAGAGCATTACTGGGACAGGCCCCTCCCTATACTGCTGATTTGATTCGTACACATACCTCCTCTCGTAGGTCATCGAATCAAAACCTTTTAGTGGTCCCCCACACTCGTTTTAGAAGTCGAGGGGACCGATCTTTCCAAGCTGTTGCACCCAGACTGTGGAATGCACTTCATCTATTTCTACGGTGTCTGGACTCGGTGGAGACCTTCAAAGAGCAGCTAAAGACATTTTTTATTTCAAAAAGCTTTTAATTAGACGGGTTTTTATGATGTATTTATGACTGTATTGTGTTTTCTTACCTTCTTGTAAAGCACTTTGTGACACATATCTGTGAAAGGTACTATATGAATAAACTTTACTTACTTACTACTTACTAGCAGAGACCAAAAATAATAATAATGAGCTGGAACTGAGCTGAATTCAGAGCTGTCCTGTGGTGCTCTGTAAAATCTACTTAGTTACAGTGAAATGGTTGAATTGGTTTCTGTTCATAAGACATAACAATAATTCAAAAGTAAATATATTGAAATGCAAGAGTGCATGTTAATGTACTTCAATTAAAGAAAAACAACAACAAGATATAAACATCCAAGACTTTAGTGAAACTGCTCATTTAAATCTGTAATTCCTGGACAGGTTACATTTTTTTCATTTACATATATATGTATATATATAGAGAGAGAGATATTGATATAGATATCTATAAACTGACCATAGATGTGGTTTGCCTTGAGCCACTACTTGGCCAACTGTAATACTTTGAGCATTTACTTTAAAAATATATAAACTTTAGTGTGAAAATTCAAAATCCCCTCATCATTTGAGTGCTTGGCACGTTTCTCAGCCCGTGACTGTTCTCTTCCATTTTCTCTCTTCTAGCTCTGAGCACAAGGTGGTCCTCTCCCTGCTGTCCGCTTTCTGTTTGGTTCTCATCTACTTCCTGGTTCAAAGACGGTGCTCGTGGGTCTCGAAGGTCGCCCTCGCCCTCGGGCTTTTGGGTGTGTACAGCTATCGGGCAGCTGTCGGCAACGTCCTGTTTCCCTGGCATCATTCTGGTCAAACTATGTCCAAGTAAGTAAGTCTTTGTGAACCATGAAACAGTGAGTTCATTCACCATAACAGCTGGCAAATTGCTGTCCCCTGGTATTGACTTGATTTAAAGTTCAGGAGTGCCAGGCTGTGCTGTGATGTAGATGAGCGTGAAGACTCTAGTGCTGCTCGTGTCATCTGGGACAATCCCTTACTGTGGTGATGAACTGCAGTACAGTTTTTTTTCCCTTTACATCTACCTACAGTAAATCTCCCTGACCTAGTGTAACGTCATGTCCTCACAGTTTTGACAGTGTCTTAAATTAAATTAATTACACTAAAAGAGGCATCAAGCAATCTATAAATGCTGATTTAAATTGGCAGCCAGTGGGAACTGCAGAAGTATCGACAGGTCTTTTCTCCTTCAACACATCTCTGGCACGGCCGCATCACCACTCTCCCCTCATGTCATCTGTAACTTATGAATCTAAAGTATCACATTCACAACACAGCTACTTAATTAGAGTGGTGAGTACAGAAGAAATAGACTACCATGCAGAATATTGGAATCATTTTTGTAAGTAAATTTGCTTTTCATTTGGTTTGAAAATGAGTTTTTTAGCTGCCATGACTGAAATACAAATCCATGTGTTTGTCTCTATTCCTGCGCAGCAAAGAGCTGTGCAGGCCAGAAAGTGAGGTTCATATTTGTACTTTTGAGTATAATGTCTAAACAACTGTTGGATGGATTGCTATCATGTTGGATACACATTATTAATATTTACCACTCGTAATGACTTCGGATAGATAGCTTGATTTAAGACCAAAACCAATGACAGCCCAGCAGCCTCATTTATCTTTGTATCTCTGTTAAGTGCTAGTTAGCATCATTTTAAATGAATAACCTCACTGCATAGCCACAAGAGTGGAGCTGCTGTGAAAAATGATGTAAAAACAAAATGACTTTTATATCACTCAAACCATTGAAGTGGTTGACTTGAAGAAGGGGACCAGGTCGCCGCTAGAGGCCTTGAGTAAGAACGAGTTGTGTCAGCGGGGCTTCAGAATTTAAGATTGTCAATTCGTCTGTAACTATAGTTACAGTATGTGTTTAGTGGGTAACATGCAGACTTATTTTTTTACCTTTTTACATTTTAAAATTTCATCTCAAAGTTTTGTGCGACTACATCGCTTTAGTGCAGCTAATGTTTCTAACTTTCAAAAGTACTTATAAAAGTATATGGACCATTGCTGGTCCATTGGAGTGAACAGAGATGACGTGGCTGTCTCTGGTCTCTGCTTGCAGCCAATTCTCATCACCAAAGCAACAGTAGCCATGCTTTCATATAGGAGTATAACCACAATACAACCCTGTTGCCAACCAGTTGAATAGATTCCCCCTTTGCAAAAACACGTGCCACAGACTGAGATTGATTACAATGTGTTTGAAACTGTCTGCATCTTTAAATTAGACTCCATTTATTTACAAACCTTCACCAATTGGTCTGAGAGTGATTGCAGCCAGGCCAAGTCACACTGTGATTGTTTGAAGACAGGCTGCTTACCACCAGGCAAGCTGTGCAGTCGCCTTTCAGTGCAAAGCAATCACCCAGAGGCTGAGGCTGTTGCACACTCTGTCGCTGAAAGAGGAAAAATTCCACTGAATCCTTTGGAGAAGAAGTCGCTGTCTTACTTTTACTCCAGTGTGACTGAGGATTTAGTGCACATGGCAGATCATAACATCTGTGAAGGCACCATTAATGCTGAAGCTGGCTTTACATACAGATTTTGGAGCCACATATGCTGCCATTCCAATATGTTTTTCAGGCAGGGTATTAATTGTTCCGGTGGGACTGTGTCCCAGTCCACATCGTGCCGTGGCATGGCTACGTATTTTTAAAAAGTGCAGATGTCAGGCAGCACAATGGTGATCCTCCCCCGTCTCACATTTTCAAAATGTGTTGCTAGCTTCCTGTTTAAGATGAAGATATATTTTTTGCAAAACAGAAAATGTCTCAGTTATGACATTTGTCATCTTGACTTTGTACAATTTTCAATTAAAAAACAGGAAAACAAAATCATGTTAATGGATTGGATTTCATATAGCGCTTTTCAAGGCACCCAAAGCGCTTTACAATGCCACTATTCATTCACTCTCACATTCACACACTGGTGGAGGCAAGCTACTGTTGTAGCCACAGCTGCCACTTTGCATGTTGATGCAAAGTGTAAGTAACTGCAGATCGAGAGATAGTTAAACCTGTGTTATGATCAGATGCCAGCAGGTGTAACTATAATTGTTACTTCATGACTATATTTTAAAGAAATCAAGCTTGCTGCCTCTTTCTAGTAGTAAAGAAAGCCTGAAAGCATAACATTCGAGTGGACGCGTGGAGAGCATTGTTTTCCTCGTCTTGGGGTCATGTTTGTTGACAAGTCAGCCAGCCACGGCTAACTGATTTGTGTATTGAGATTGGATCAAATTGCGTGCACAATTGTGATGACAACAGTAAGACTGGAGGCATTTTAACTGGCTCAACAGTGACAGGTTTTACAAGGATGATGCTTTTTTTCCGGCCTGTTGATTTTCTTATCTCAGATTTTTTTTCAAATGGTCCTCAGTCGTCCCTGCTGTCATTTAAAAACAAATCTTGAGAAGAGTTTTCATTTCTTAAGCCTGAAAATGTATTCAAGCCCTTCCAGTATACCTCTGAGGGTAAGACTCTTCCCTGCTAAGACCCTCAAGTCTTAATCAAGCAACCTAGATGCATAATAATCTTTTTCATTTAAAGAGCTGATGGTGCCAACTGCTCAGCATCCAGTGCATTTAGGAAATTTTGTGTGTCCTTGAACTCAACCTGAATTAAAAAAATCATGTTAATGGTTCAGCTTTAAATGCATTAGTATTCTTGGAGACTGGAGCCTCTTTACACCGTGTATATATCTTATCCTTTAGCACAGTCCGTCTGTAATAGTTGTTGTTAGCATTGTCCGAAAAGAGAGGATTTTTGCACCTCCTAAGTGGTGTAATTTTTCATCCTGTAGCCAGTAGCTTGGCACAGAGTTACCTGCTACTAACCCCTGTCAGAAAATGATGAGTGTTCAGGGCTGCACACGGTTCTCCTGTCTAGTTTTCCTGACCTCCCTTCATCTACCACCAGTACCTGGCCTTCCCTAACCTTTTCTGTTCTCCTTGGCAGGCTCGCCTACCTGCTTGCCTAATTAAAATCTCAACCTCTCACCCTTAGCCAAACAAAGACACCTTACTAAAGCCATGCAGTGACTTGGGCTCCTTTTGACCGACTGTATAATTGACATGGCTGATGTTCGACCCAGTGCTTCAGTGTTTCTTTTCGCACACAGTGATCATGATTGTGCATCACCTCAAGTTTTTCTTTAGCTTTAGCTCTTCCTAGAGACTAACTTAAGTGTTGTTATTTTTGACGACAGCAGGTCGTGTAGCTCAGGTTCTGTGTTTTCATTGCTTGCTAAGGAAATTCTATTTTTGGCCAATTAAAATAGAACTTTGATTTTATCGTATTAAAGCTTCCAACATTTGAGACAAAATAATTTCCCATGGGTCTATATTTTGTTGTTTGGCCATTTTTAAACAGCCATCTAGTTAAAGCTATGGCAATTTTAGATAGATCTCTTTCTGAGATGAAAAATGCCCACCCCCCACCCATGCTGTAATGTGGATCTAAAAAGAAGCAGCTTTGTATAATGACCCTGTTTAAAGTCTGGTCTTCTCGGGTTACTCTTTCTGTGTGTTTTATCAGAGTAAAGCCCCCTGACAACTCCCTGGTTCCCTCCTCACCTCCCTTCGTGCCAACTGCCTAATTGCGCTGCTGCATCTTTCAAAATGGCTAATGGGGTTGAGAACAGCCAACGCTGCTCACTTTAAAGGGCTCAAAGACTCGCTTGGATTGATGTCACTGTGGATACAGTTTGTCTTTTTTCCTTCTCAGTTTTCCTCTCCCCCGCGCACGCCCCTCCTTATGGCATCATCTCAAATGAACCTAAAAATAGAAAGCTAACAAAGTCAGGCGACAGGGCACGTATATACTCTGAATTATTTGTATTTATTTAGATATTGAGAGGTGGGTGATTACCGCTCCAGCACTGACAACACATAACTATAGACAGGAAGATGCAATTAAGGTAACAAAAGCGGAAGCGAATGAAATTTTTCTGAGCGAGCGTTCCAGCAGGAAGTAGCTGAACATCAAAGCAGCCGGCTGAGGTCCAAACCTGTCTGAGGCTGTATGCATCATAGCCAAAGTTTGTTTCAGTCCCCCCTCCACATTTATGGCACTTTTTTTATACTGAACACAAAGCCACTAGAAGCATTTACAATGTTTATGCTTCTGTTTGTGTGTGCGTGTGAGCGCGCGTGCTTCACACCTGCACAAAACATGACCCATTTTATCGTGTACTGCTTGATCTCGAAAGGGGGCTGTTGCGCAGTTTCCCAATTTAAAAATATTCATGCATACCGATCCCGCTTAAAAATGGAAATGTATTCAAACTCGTCTCAAAACACCTGTGAACCTCTGCCACACACACATGCATGCACGCACGCACACGCAGACAGGCACACACAGAATGCAGTTTTCAGTTTTATTACCCAGGAGGTAAAGTGTTTTATAACCCTGTTTCAAAGTCAATTCTGTGTTTACAATATATCAGTGGTAACATTTAGCAAATTATTGTCCTCCACTGACTGCCAGAGCCGTGTACGTAAAAACCGCTTTCTACTGTTTCAGCACAAACGGGATTGTTTAAAAGAAATAACACAAAGTAGAAGTTTAAATAAAGGGGGACATCAACACATGCTGCCAGAGAAGCAGGTATTGATCTAGTGGCTTGTTGCATAATTAGATGTTGTGTCTGTAACCATTGTTTTAAAGTCTTCTCCTCGGTCCCCGTGGCGTTTTAGCAGTCGCCACCGCGACAGGCTCAGCTTTATCCCGCAGAAAGTCCAGGGCTCAGACAAAGTGGGCAGGCCCTGCTCGCTCTCAGGCGTCTGCTTCAAAGCTTTTCCTCTGGCACTGAATCACTTGTTTTGGCTGATTTACTGTAAGTGTTAGCCTGATGCAGGTGATTGATGAAGGGGATCTACCAAACATGTTAAGGGGATTGGACATAGTCTTACCTTTTCTTATTCACTTGCTGGCGCGCCAGTGCTTGTTTCCAAGGTAACATGAAATCCAGGCAGCTCTGCAGCTTGACAAGCTACTATTTTCTGTCCACTGTTACTACTATTAACCTTTTTTAAAAAAATCCAGCAGATAAGAAGATGAAATTGATTGGATTGCACCTCCTCATCAAGCAATGTCAATGTTTCCCAAAGGATTTAACACCCCTAAAAAACATAGTTTCAAATTAGACATCTTTTCTTTCACTCACATTAAATATTCATTACTAAATATAGAACAATCAAAGTTAAAGGTTGGGGGGAAAAAACTCTGATAATATTATTGCTGAGGAGTTTAATACGGGGAGGTTTTGCTTCTTCAGGGCGAGGTCGGTGTGATTTGATCACATTTGAGTGACAGTGGCCTGGAAACATGAATAAATAATCCAATAAGAAGTCCTTTTGATTCAAATAAAGCATTTAACTGTTTTGGTGAATGGAGAATACAGAGCTGGATTCATGACAGTCAGCCTGCCACATTTTTCTTGTGTAACTGCTATAATTGTTCATTATAGGAAAGGGTTTTAATTCGTTAATCTCAGTTCACTGGATATAGAGAGGGGAGCATAGACTGTATGTAACAGATGGATGTAGCCATTGCTTTGAAATTTGCTAGTAAAGTTCCGCTTTGAAGCATCAAGCTGAGCATTTTATCTGTTATCATCAAAGGTTTTTTGTTTTGTTTTTGTTTTTTGTTTTTGTTTTTACAGATTTTACAAACAAACATGGGCTAAATCTGACCAAAATCAATGGGCTTAGTTTGTTTATTGGCTAGTTACTTTTCATTCACAGTTGTGACACGTACTGCACTTCCTTTTTTACTCTAATCAAAACCATAATTTAGAAAAATAAACAATATGTTTTAATAAAGATGACCAGACTGGTCATAAAGCAAAGAAGCAGGAGAGTCATTTCCTGATGAGCTTTTATACAATTTGACCTCATTTTTACAAAGTGATAATATTGCGTGTATTAGGTCAAATCCAACGCACAAACATGAAGTCTTCAGTTAGCCGTTGACGTGTAGTTTACTGCTAATTATGCCAAAATTTAATTCTGCATGGCTTACTCTTTGTGCTTGATGTTGGAATGAAATGACTGTGCCAGTTTTTTTTTAGAAAACAGGGCAACTTTTGTAAATCACTCATAAAACTAACCACATGAGCGCTATTTAGGGGATTGCACTTACACGATATTTTGCCTTGTTTAGTAAATCTGGCCCACTGGGCAGAACTGATTGGGAAACTGAGAACACTGCACTCTCTCTCACAGCTAGTGACTATCAGTCACAGGGAACCACAGGGTACCTTGCTTTATCCTACTTTTTGACTAAATGGCATCTTCATTTAAAAACATTAACACCATGTTGTTTTGTGTAAGACTTGAAACTAGCAGTTGAGGCCATAAACTCATGAAAATATTTACTGAGGTTATTGAAAAAAGGGAGCTGCTGGCCTTTATCCTGTTGATTTCTATACGGTGTGACTTCGTATTGCTACTACAGAAGTCGCCCCCTGCTGGACACTTGAAAGAATGCAGTTCTAAGATTTTCTACTCTGTCTTCTCTTTTTTTTTCCTGAAGCTAGAGCCATCTTTTATATACAGTCTATGGTAGATAGCAGTTGAGCCCCACCCCTTTAAGACCAGTGAGAAGAACAGATACTAAGACAAAAAATATTATTTTGAATGACTTGAAATAAACATTTCCAGTGAAGAATCTCTGAGAGAAACTGGTTTTGAGGAATATCTTTTAAAAATGATGTTGAAAAAAAATTAGATGTAATGTCTTTATGAAAGTAATGCCAAAGCAAATCTGTATGTTAGTAATGCAGTTTTTATCTCACCTGTCAAAACCAACTAGAATAAGGCAACAGTATTATTGCTCTATCTGCTCTAATAAATGCTTACTGGCCTATGAATGACCATCTCCCTGTTTCTGGGAAGATTCAAGTGTTCATTATGTTTCCTGGTGTAGTTCTCAAATCCAAAAGTAATCTCTACAACAACAAAAAAACCCACCAGAAGTAACAAAATGCTCTCTTAGCATTGTTCTTTGTGATGAATGTCCTCCTCGGGAAGACGCAGCTGAACACAACTTTGGAATATTCTGTGTTATTGTTCTTTAATAAGACCAGGCTTCCTCTTCCAAGCTTTGTATTTGTTTAGTGGTCTGAGTTAATGCATGCCAGAAGGCGAATGGCAGACTTGTATAAATGATTCACTACAAAATGACATTATATCTGAGGAGGATTGATAGCATGGATTGTCAATACTAATGACTTTACAATTTCACTGGCTATAATCTGGAACAAAAATTCTTCGACTGCAGTTCCAGGATCCTTTGCATGCATCCACCACCAAACAGCAACATGATAAACAGTGTTATTATCTCAATGATTCTATACTGCATCTCAAACTGTCTGTCAGACTGTTTCTATTATAAAACCAAGACTTTATTCATATCTATTACAGACCACTGTAATTCGAGTGGACAAAAGGGATGAGAGAGCAGGGATATGAAGGGCTGCAGGAGTCCTGTTTACTGTTGCTGCACTTTGTGTTTTGGCTGCATGTCTTTACGTTTGGATGGAAATTGTGGATGGCATTATGCCTTCTGAGACACATGCCATGAGAGTTGGGAAAGTTGAAGAATCTGATGATTAAAATCAGCCTCATTCATGTCTTCAACCTCAAAACTGTGCATGACATGCTATAATCAGGGTACTCTTAAAATCACTGCAGACACTTTTTGAAGGGCCTGCAGTTAGGGAAATTATATAAACATTACATAGAGCCTTTATTGCTCAGACAACAAGGACAGTTTGTGCATTCTGCCTTGAAAATGTCAGCGCAAACAAGATGCCTTTCAGTATTCAGACTTTCTCGTGCCTCTCGGTTCAGGAAGATGGTTATTGTTTCAGAGTGATGTGGATTAGCCCTGCAGGCGTCTATGCAGGTTTCAGAGGGAGAACCATGTCTCGTGCTCTTTCCATCCTGATTACATGGTGTAAACCACAGTGATATCCTCCACATGAACTGCATCATGGAAATGGTGACTAATAAGCAGAAACATGCACCACCAAAAATTTTGAGCCACTTTTTTTTTGGGGGGATGCAGAAAATTGGAAATAGGTTCAGTGATCTGTTGAAACAAGTGCAAACATACATAGAAAAGTTTTTTTTCCCAATTGTTAGAAATGTGAAACTTGATATTTTTAAGCACAGCCTGAACTTTATTGGGCAAGTTTTCTTCCGATTTCTTTAAAAGGTCTTCAGGAATAGTTCTCCAGGCTTTTTGAAGGACATTCAAAGCTCTTCTTTGGATGTTTCTGCCTTTTGTTCTGTTCTCTGAAAAGATGATCCCACACTGCCTCAACAGTGTTGAGGTCTGGAATCTGGGGAGGCCAGTCCGTTCCATTGGGTGTTTTTCAATCCAGGTATGTTTTTACTGCATTGTCAGTGTGTCTGGGATCATTGTGATGCTGAAAAATGAAGCTGTTGCCAATCAGATGCTTTACAGATGGTATTGCGTCGTAGATCAAAATATAATCTGTAATTTTCTGCATTAATTAATTTTGACAAGATCTTCAACACCACAAGGTTGAAATGCAGCTCCAAACCATGACATACCCTCCACTGTGTTTTGTAGGTGACAGCTTTCCATCTCTCAGGTATTGCGTCAGGTTCTTGCTGGATTTTCCTGTTTCTCAGGGACATGACTTTCACATACTGTTCATCTGCTGTCGATAGTGTTTTTTATGCCTGCCACGTCTTCTTTTGTCTTCCACTTGTTCGGTTTCCTCAAACTTTTTAAAGATACACACAGAACGTCAATAGCTCTTTGGAAATCTCATTGTTGGTGTAAAAATAATATTTAATGTCTGTCAAGCTGTGTTATCTTTGACATCATTTGGAAATTCATTTAAAGAAATTGGAGCAAATGTGTTTTCATGACAGGCTGCAACTGTGGTACAAAGGTACAAGTGCCTAAAAATACAATTTAATGTTGTAGCACAACACTGGTTCATCCCTTGACTTACGCACCTTTTTCATCCTTGAATGATTTCCTAGGGCGTAGAAAAAGCATTCCTCTGAAAATGATCAGACATGAGAACTTGATTGAAAATGTCGAAGACCTACAAAAATCCTAAAGAACTATTGCTCAAGACTCCAAGTCTGGCCCCGTGTAAACTAAACCTAAAGAAATGAAGCACTGCTCAAGACTTTTGTACAGTATTCTATACAATTAACAGAGTTTCTGCAAAGAATTTGGACTTTGTTATAAGAAACAAACACAACCTGAATAAGTGATAACAGCTGTTTCAAGTGTTTATTGAATACACTGAGTAATTGTTTGAGGTTGGGAAGGGAACAGGATGTTTATGTGAATGGTTTTCACAGGACTCACAGTGGAGCGGTGATGATTTGGGTTTGTTCTGCAGCCACAGGATCTCAGCACCTTGCAGTCCACCATGAACATTGCATTGAAGCCATCTGTCCATCAGCCAAAGTAGCAAATCTACAACAGACTTGCTGAAAAACAAGAGAACTGAGTTGCTGCAGTGGTCCAGTCAAAGTCAACTGTGGCGAGAGACAGCTGTGCATCAATGAATGTCCACAATTCTCAATGAAGTGAAGGGACATTGTAAAGGAGAGGGGCACCAAACTCATCCACACTGCTGTTACAGGCTGATAAAGTCATATAGAAAACAATTACTTCAAGTAATTGCTACTAAAGGTGGTTCCCAAAACTGCTGAATCATTGGGTGTAATTAGTTTTCTATAGAACCGCTCAGAAACCTGTGCAAACACTCCTCTTCACATGACTGTACCTTTGTGTGGCGACTTCTCCAAAAGCTAGGTAGAATCACATATTCCAATTAAGGAGATGAGATTGAAAGCGTGGGTTGTGAAGATGCCTCTCCCTCTAAATAAAGGCATACAATGTCTTGCTACTGACAAAGTCTGCTCTTCTTTGGAAAGATTGATTGGGGAGAGCCGTGCCTTGAACACAGAAACTTTCACAGCACCACAGCAGGAGCATTAAGGAGCTAGAAGCTAGAACGAGAAACAAAAGGCTTTATGTAGACATGGGAGTCTATAAATCAGAACACTTATAGATGAATAAACAAAAAAAGACCACCTCAAGTTGTGCAACACGTGTGCTGCAATGTTCTGTAGCACAATGATGCAAAATTTAGCATTTCTGGTAAAAATGAACACCACTTTGTTTGAAATGCGGTTAAAAAAACACTGTACATCAGTATAAGATCTTATCTCAGCTTTAATGTATGCACTTGGAAGGTTACAGCGTAGTGTTAAAAAGCGTTTCCAGTTAGCTCACAAGTTACAACATAGATTTACTGCAGAATTCTACATCAGGCTTTAGAATAACCAGTTCAGTCTGCTGACCTTTTCTCAGTTGAGATGCTTAGCATGAGCTGAATAGTTCAGTCAACACCTCCCAGAGTTACTGGTGAACTGAAACAGTTTTGTGGGGAGGACTGGGCCAGAATTCCTCCTCGTGGTTGTGCAGGTCTCCCCAAGCAGTCTCTGGGATCAAAGTTGTTGCTGCTAAAAGAGCTTCTGCCAATGTTCTGCACTGTTTGTTTAACATTAGTTTGGTCGCATCGTGTTTATCTACAATTTTGTGGCTTAAATGAAAATCAGGCCATATTTTCTAATCAGTTTAGAAATCCTGGTAATTTCAGAGGGCTCACAAAAATTTTCCTGCATCTGTACTTTAGAATGAAAGGTTTGTCATCCACGCTAGATGGTTATTATGCCAACCCGGCAGCTCACATCCATCCCTGTCCTCCTGTAAAATCAAATCCAGGCCAGGATTTTCCACTTTTCCTGTGCATAAAATAATGATGAATACAATGCCTGGCATATTGTTAAGGGAGTTGTGAATAATAAGGAATAGTGCTGTATGGGGCATATTACTCTGCTCCTTTCTTCTGTTGGAACAGGTTTCCATAAAACCTGATTAATAATACATGTCCAATACTTGCTCAGCTCCTTCAGGGTCAGCGATTATCCTGTCGTACTTTTGCGGCTTTGACTGCATCCTGCTGCAAAAGAAACGTTCGTTTACTGAGCGATTGCCTTGAAATGAAGACACCAGTGCTTGTCAGCAGGAGATTCTCTAAATGTGCAGAGAGCTTTTTGAGCTGCTGTTGCAGTTTGGAAATATCATCAGAAGCAAAAATGATGGATATTATTCTGATAATTATACAGCTGTTTGGAGGCGAATGGAGCTCATTCACAACAGCCATTTTGGGTTGTCAAAGAAAAATACAGATGATTTGATCATATTAATAAGGCTGCCTTTCAGCCTTAGAAGTTCCTGGTATTGTTAGCACAGCTTACTGGGAGCACCGTCATCCTAATGACTGTTAATCTTCACATGTTTGCAGAGAACAAAATTAAGTCTCAGTTTCCCTCTGGCTGTAACTGCTTTAATATTCAGTGGCTTTCTTAACTTCATTACCTCCTAATACTCTTGATTTCTCCTTCATCTATTATGAAATGGGTAGAAGAAAAAACAACTCACGTCACAGTTCTGTCCACTCTTTTGTTGCCTGTTTTTGTTTTATTGAGGCTAATTTACTTAGTCCTCGTTTTAGGGCAAATATTAATAAATGTAAGTTAATTAAAGAGCAGATGTGAGTGGGAAAATCTTTTCATTTAAGTCTCTCTGGATAAGAGAAAATGCTGAATGCCTGAAATGGAAATTAGACTAAATGTAATTGCCTTCATAATCGAAAGCACTTTTCCTTTAAAGCTTCAATTTGGGACTTTTTCAGTATATAAATTATTGATAGCTTGAAAAGGCTTTTTTTGTGGAGTAAGCCTTTTAGAAGAAGAAGAAGAAGAAGAAGAGCTTGTGGAAACCTGTTTTTAACCTTGCGGTAGCTTCAGACTTCAGATCCAGACTCACCGTCGTGCACCACAGGGCATGCATTACTGGCTTCGTCTGCCTTTGAATCTCGCTGATCATGCTCGCGTTCAGGGGAACCTTTTTTTTTTTGTGAACTTAAAGAAGAGACCATCTAGAAAAAAATTGTTGGATGCAGATTTTCGCTTGAACGTTACAGAACTCTCAATGTGGTGTTTTCCTTTTGCTATATAAAAAGCACATACGCACAGCCCGTGCTTCACTTGGGTTGCCTCTGGTAAGCAGTGTGAGTTTGCACAGACTGTAGGTGTATTTGAAGTAACCATATATAGTGCCAGCAGTTCAAAATCTCACCCTTCATTATATGAGATGACTATAATATATTCATGTGACACACCAAAAGAAGCTGCACACTACATCCATCTGCCAAGACCATCAGATATAAGCCCTGCAGTCAGCCTCTGTGTTGTAAGAAAGAACAAACCGAAGCCTCAGACATGGAGCTAATATGGTTTTCTTACCTGTTGAGAGTGCCTTGTGAGTGCCTCCTCAGATGTCTCAATAGTCATGCAGGGTGTCATTTTCTCTTCTCCCTGAGCAGCAGGACAAAAAAATCCCCCCCAAAATACTAAATGAACACCTACCAGAGCTGTATTTGAGACTTCAGTTGCTTTGTTAGTGATATATGTCCCTCGCTTACTTGGGGTTGGATCAGGTGAACGCTCCTTTAGTCATGCTGTAGGCTCAGGCCCCGGCTGAGGCAATGATCATTTCTCCTTCTTCTTCATCTTTTCGTGTGTGCTGCTACTGCATGTCGTGAACATTTGCCTTCGCTCTCCTGTAGTTTACTTTTTGTTTTTAGTCCCTCTAAGCTCGTTTTTCTCTCTTCTGTTTTCCCTCCAACCAGTCGGGGCACATGGCTGACCCTCCCTGAGCCTGGTAGCAGGGTTTTCTTATATCTTAAGGTGACAACTTGCACATACTGTTCATCTATTATAGATAGGCTTTTAGGTTTGCCGTTTGTGGGGTTTTTTCTCCTCAACTTTTTCAGTTTCCTCCGACTTTTTAAGGACACACTGCACACCGTGCTGGGATGTACCAGTTTTCAGGTCATAGCTCTTTGGAAATCGTCTTGTTGGTACAAAAATACAATATTATGCCTGCCACACTGTGTTGTGTTTGGCATTATTCTGTGATTCAGCTTATAAGTAATAAGTAATGTCTTTCTGCAACAGGCTTCTAGTAACAAAGTGATTCTCTTAAAATCAGTTATTTGGTAAGTTGTCTGTTCACAGCACTAATTCATGTCTTGAGTCAGCTGCCTGTTTTATGCCTGAATGTTTTCAGTCAGTGTTAAGTGTATTAACAAACAAGCAAATTTTAAAAAAAATTCTCTTAATGTCACTACTAAAAAAAAAAGCAAGAAATTCTGGATCATTGGAAGCAAAATAAAGAGAAATGATGTGTGGCTCAAAACTTTTCTACGCTACTGAAGGCGGATACAGTTTAGCCAAATTAAAGTTACTGGTGCAGCAAATTTGTTGTGTCCATGAACTCAGTTGTCGTACTTTGGTTCCGATGTTTGTTCATGTGACTCGTACTTAAATAACCATGCGTACAATTATGTAACATCAGTACTTCAAGGTGGTGACCAAAACATTTGAACTTACTACTTAGTGAGCTCGCTGTTTAGCTCATATAAAACAATGGGTGGGTGGGTGTTCATGTGGACAGCCTGTGCTTCAGTGATATCTACCCCACTCATGCTGGTTTTATAGCACACTGCAGGGCAGGACTACCTACCCTACTAACCTTCTCATTGGTTTACAGCTCCACTACATTTCAACATGCTCAAAGCTCCCATTAGCCAAATTGAAAACACGTGTGGGTGTGAGCGACCTTAATGGAAAATGTGTTATGTGCTGGGAAATCTTTTTTTTGGTGGTGGTTTGTGATGGGTTTGAATTTTTTTTTTCTTTTTTTTTGTCAGAATCGTTTATATCAATAAAGTTAGGCTAAAAATACTTCAATGATTCAATGAACAAGATAATGGTAAATGGCCTGTATTTGTATAGCGCTTTCTAGTCCCTAAGGACCCCAAAGCGCTTTACATATCCAGTCATTCACCCATTCACACACACATTCACACACTGGTGATAGCAAGCTACGTTGTAGCCACAGCCACCCTGGGGCGCACTGACAGAGGCGAGGCTGCCGGACACTGGCGCCACCGGGCCCTCTGACCACCACCAGTAGGCAACGGGTGAAGTGTCTTGCCCAAGGACACAACGACCGAGACTGTCCGAGCCGGGGCTCGAACCGGTAACCTTCCGATTACAAGGCGAACTCCCAACTCTTGAGCCACGAACTCTTGAGCCACGATCGCCCCTGCACTAGTGATAAATTTAGCTTAGTTATCTGATAAATTGGCAGCTAAATGAATATTTATATATGTTGGATTTAGGTCAGGTGAGCATGGGGGCCAGTCAGTGGTATCAATTCCTTCATTCTCCAGTTACTGCCTGCAGACTCTCGCCAAATGAGTCGGGGCATTATCGTGCAGCAGGAGGAACCCAGGACCCATCGGACGGGCGTTAGGGTCTGTCAATGGGTCAAAGGATTTCTGACCTAATGGCAGTCAGGGTGTCGTTGCCTAGCCAGTAGAGGTCTGTGTGTCCCTCCATGGATAGGCCTCCTCAAACCAAACCTGACCTTCCACCAAACCTGTCATCCTGAACGATGTTACGGGCAGCTTAACATTCACCAAGGCTTCTCCAGACCCTTTCACATCTGTCACATGTGCTCAGGGTGAAAATCACAGAGTGCCAGTGTTGCCTCTCCCACTTCTGTTGTTCTATGCCAAATGACAGTTGAGCTCCATAGTGCAGTGAGCACAGGGCCCACTAGAGGATGTCAGGCCCTCAGGCCGTCCTCAGAAAGTCTTTTTCTGATTATTTGGTCACAGATATTCACACAGCTGATCTGCTGAAGGTCATTTTATAGTTGGCAGTGCTCATCCTGTTCCTCTTTACACAAGGGAGCAAATACTGGTCCTGCTGATGGTCCTGTCTAGCTCTGCTACAGTAACTGTCTGTCTCCTGAACTATCCTTAATGCTGTGCTGGGAGACACAGCAAACTTTCTGGCAATGGGACGTATTGATGTGCCATCCTAGATGAGTTGGATTGCCTGTGCAACCTCTGTAGGGTCCAGGTATCACCTCATGCTACCAGTAGTGACACTAACCCTAGTTATATATCGAAAGATTAGTCTTTTTTTTAAGTACAGCAAGATAAATTTTAGATTACAATTTTAGATTAAATTGTAATCGAATTGATTACATGTATAATTTCTCTTAGATTTCACTTAGGCTAGATAGATTAAACTCAACTTGAAGTGACACATTATATCTTTGCTGAGATGAAAAGATCCATTCATCCATTTATCTTCTTCTACTTTTCTAATTCAGGGTCGTGGTTGGGCTGGAGTCTATCTCAGCTGTCAGGAAGTACAGTGTTTCTGCTTTAGCCATCCCTTCGTTAATGATTTCATTTACCTGGAGCCTTATTTGTAAATATCTGAAGGAACCTTTTTAAGCCATAACTTCTTTTTTTAAGCTTCAGAGGTCTATAAATTTCCACTGTGTATGAAACAAGAATAGGCTGTGAGCACCTTACCAGTCCACAAATGTGGTATCTGTCATGTTGGCCCTAATGTAGTGATGATTATATTTGAATGTTACGTTTTAAAATACACAGTTAAGACTAAAACCCTCATTTCATAGACACAGAGTGCATCCAGTGATGACAATATTTTAAACAGAAGGAGGTTAGAGTGTGAGCTAAAAGTTATAATGAAACAATGTAAAGGAAAGATGTATTTATTTTTTTGTTAGGCTTAGGCTAGACTTCACTTAACTCAAGTTAAACAAAACAACTTATATCTTTGCCAAGATGAAAACTTCCATCCATTCATCTTCTTCCACTTATCCAATTCAGGGTTGCTGGAGCCAGTCCCAGCTGTCGTGGTGCGGGCGGTAGGGTGCGCCCTGGCCAGACCACCAGTCTGTCACAGGGCTACAGAGAGGAAGATAAAAACAGTGGCGTGGATCAAAATCAGATTAGAGAAGGAGGGAAGAAAGTGTGAAATCTTTCCATTTTAACATATCATAATTAGCTACATGAAACGGGAAAACAGGAAGTTAATGCAGTGTAGTGTTTTGTTTTAGAAAGACTACACGGTATGCTCGATGCTATATTTGATGTTGTGGCATCATACTCTTAGCAGAGTATAATTTTATGGATGTATAATCTAAGCTATGTACACTCTTGTGTTTTTGGTTTTATTTTGTTGTAATGTATCTTCCCAAATAAGAAGGTAAAGTTAAAAAAACAAACACATGGAGTATTTACCTCCAGAACACAGGTGCAAGCCCAAAACAACAAGAATGTAAGTTTACTGATGTTGCTTCATTTCACAAATCACGCATTTGTCTCGAGGAGCATTCTGCACAGCACATGGAGCCTCTATACTTCAACCCTTTGTTTGGACCGGGTGAATATCCTGGAGGCATTAATAGCTGGGCCAGAAAAACAGAGAGGTCCCAGAGTGGTGGGTCGGTCCGGTACAGCCTGAGTGCGAAGAGAGGACAGAGGATAGAAAATGGAGAAAATGCCACATGCAAAGGAATGGACAAAGAGGACTGTCAATAGAAGATAAATAGAAAACAATTTGTGTATTTTGTCCATGGTGTAAAGTTTTTTGAGTGAAAATGTAAAAACAAAAAAAATATGTGATATATATTTTTCACAATATCTAGCAGGAAAGGTCAGACGATACAAATTTCATACCTTTCTAAATACTTTCTCTGCCATTTCCCAACAATCAGCAGCCATGGACTCCTCGTTGCGGCTGCCTAGCACTTTGAAAATTGAAATAATTGATGCCCACAAAGCTGGAGAAAGCTACAAAAAGAAAGAAAATTGTTTTGAAGTAACAAGTTCCTGAGTTCATAATACAAGTAAGAAATGGTACTTAACAGGAACAGTGGAGGTCAAGTTGAGGTAGCAGAGACAAAGAAAACTGTCTGAGAAAACTGCATGTAGGCTTTTATTTAGAAAGGTAAATCAAAAAAGCCTTGATTTATGAGACAGAATAGATTCAGTTAAATATCAGAAAAGTGCAGAAGAACACAGGACATCTGTAAAAAAAAAATGTCCTTACTTAATTCATGTGAAAAAGCCATTTATATTTATAATAAATAAATCAATGTATGCATGAAGTTGTTCATGCAAAGTTTCATTGACATTGGCCTAACAGTTAGGAGGTAATAGGGCAGGTACACTAAGATCAGTATTGTAAGTTAAGATTGATTTTTAATGTTTGGATGGAAAACCTTTGGAGTTGATGACGGTCTGGACCCGTTAACCTCACCAAATGCCGATGCTCTGTCAGGCCCTTACTGTAGCTGCCTTCAGCTTGTTTGTGGGCTTCACTGCCTTCAGTTTTACCTTCAGTATCTGAAAATGTGATCTATTGGGCTGAAATCAGATGACTAACTTGGCTTTTAAAGAATATCTCATTTTTTGCTTTGAAATACTCGGGTTGGTTTTGCAGTGTGCTTTGGATCATTATCAGGTTTACAGCATTTTGCAGAATCTGAGCAGACAGCATAGCATAAACACTAGTTTACTGATGGTTTGATCTCTCCATATTTTTTCATTTTCAGAATCAGACACTTTTTTAATGTTTTCTGGCAAACCCTAATCTTGCCTTCTTGAGTGTAACCAGTGGTTTGCACCTTTTCATGAAGGCATCTCAGTTGCAGACTTTGACAGTGATGCATCCACCTTCTCTAGAGTGTTTTTGGCAAGATTTTGTGATTTTGTGAATGGTTTTTCATAACCAAGAAAAGAATCTGCACTCAAAATCTTTTGGTCAGCTGACCAATGCATTCGTTCTTTTTAAGAAGGACTTGGCATAAAGTCTCATAAAGTTTATTTGGTGCATTGACATCTCTTTGGAAATAATATCATGTGTATATATAATAATAGAATATGTATTTTATTATATAATATTGAATGTTGCAGCTACCAAATGGAAGTTCAACACTTGGAATCAACTCCAGATCTTTTATCTACTTAATTTGTCATGAAAGCTGAAGGTAGCAGGCCTCACCTCACACATTCCCTTCATTAAATGCTTGTCAGTCAAAACTTCAAATACTTTTAAGCCTCTGAAAATGAGGTACTGTGCATAAAAATGGCTCTAATTTCCAAACAGTTAATGAAATACTTTCCTTAAACCCCATGATTAAAGTTCAAAGTCTGCACTTCACACCACCATCGCACCATTATTAGATTTTAAATAAGAGACCATATGGACGTACCTGTGTAACCACCACTGTGTGCTACATATCTGTGTGTTTAAAGCAGCAGTACATATCATCTGATGACAACAGTGAGGACCCAGGGAAAAAGTCAACCTGATATACAGTAGTAGGAGTTTTGTAGCTGGCTACACGTATAGTTAATCTCTGAGTTTGGACTTTTCCTCTTCATTACTGGCAAAAGAAAGATGAAAATTATTCCAGAGAAATATTTTACCATTACAAATCAGCTGTCATGAAATAACCAAGCCAATTTCAGGAGTAGTGTGTTTAACAGCAACCATCAATATGCTTGCTTCTTACACGCAGCGGTGCTCCACCGAAGAAGGACAATTTAGATAAAATGGCACACGACCTTAAAATGTACTCAAAGTATGTTAATAGCATCAAATTGTAGCGATGCAGGAACCCCGACAGACACCGTGATGGCGAGAAAGTCTGTTTTCCTGCAGCGATTCGTTCTGTCTTCAGTCTCATAGCTTTAATAATTAATGTTACATTGACATACTGCATACTGAATGAAGGGAGGGTTATGACTCACAGAAATGTGAGGAATCCTGTGTAACAAGAGACAGGAATATGAAATTAATTCAAGTGGTGAACTTTAAAAAAAACCTATTGCAACATAAGATCTAAGTCAGTCCCTTTCCTCGTGCCCCCAAACCCCTCTCCTGATATTTAACTGCTAAACACTTGGATAGTTACACATCCCAGAGTCACTCGCCACAGTTACTTGAATGATGGATGAGAAGTTTAACGGAAATTCAGTTCAGGCTTCCTGCAAATGCAACAAACGACTCAGTGTTTGATCTTTCTTTTTTTAGGGGCACGGTGGAAGCTCGCTTTGTTTACGTCTTCGTTTTGGGAATCCTCTTCTCGGGCACCAAGGACCTGTTGCGATCCCAGATCATCACAGCAGATGCCAAACTGAAGAGCAGGGGATTATGGGAGATTTACAGTGGCTTGGTTTTGTTGGTTTCGCTGCTCTTCCGTGCTCACAACCTGCCAGTCCTCTGCTGCTGCCTGCTGATCCAGACGCTCATGGCTCAGTTTATCTGGAAGAAACTCCACTATGATGCCGCCCAGACTACCATCATGCACTACTGGTTTGGTCAGGCCTTCTTTTACTTTCAGGTAAGCTGGTTAAAGTTGATTCTTTTTAAATCAAATTATTGTGCACAGGTATCATTTGTATTCATTCTTGTAGAATCTGCATGAATTTGAATTGCTCAGACATTCAAGTCTTTATTTTGTTTTGTTGGTTTTCTTCTTTGAGACGTGTAACAGTGAAGCAATGAAGTAGCAGAGGTAGTGAAGGTGGAGGAGTTTAAATACCTGGGGTCAATCATTTAATGCAGGCAAGAGAGGTGACGAAGAGGGTGCAGGCAGGGTGGAGTGGGTGGAGCTGAGTGTCAGAGGTGATTTGTGACTAAAGCATAGCGACAAGTGAAAGGGAAGGTTTACAAGATGGTAGTGAGACCTGCTTTGATGTATGGTTTGGAGACGGTGGCACTGACAAAAATACAGGAGGTGGAGCTGGAGGTGTGAAGACTTTGGGAGTGACTGAGATGGTCAGGATTAGAAATTAGTACCAAGGGGGTGGTTTGGAGACAAAGTAAAGAGAGGCAAGGCTGAGACAGATTGGACGTGTGCAGAGGAGGGACGGTGGATATACTGGACAAAGGATGTTGTAGATGGAGCTGCCAGGCAGAAGGGAAAGAGGAAGACCTGCAGAAGAAGGACATACAGAGGGTTGATGTGACAGAGTTGGATGCTATAGACAGGGTGAAATGGAGGTAGATGATCAGCTGTGCAGACACTCACAGGGAGCAGCCGAAAGACAAAGAAGAAAAGCTCTGTTGGGAAAACATGGATTTTTGGATTAATGCGATTACTTTGTGCCTAAACATTGTTACAAACCAAGCATGTCGCCCCAGAGGCAGTGGTCTCTCCCAGCAGAACAATATGTGCCTGTTTCCTCTGGTTTAAAAATCCCTGGATCCCAGTCTAGTCAGGGATCACAAATCCTGCCAGATCCAAATTGTTCTACTGCACCATCTCATTCATTTTTCTACCTAAGGTTTTTAAAATGGGAGTTTTTTGGGATTGAATTGCTTTTGGAGCCAATAGTGTCCACTAGAAGTATTTGGCACCTCTGTGTTGGCTTTATGTTTGTTTTTTAGCCCCAGAGTTTTACACATGTGAGCCTACAGTGTAGGGCTGTTCGATATAACGATATATATCGGATGACGATAGAAAAACGTCTATCGTTTCATTTTACGCTATCGTTTGTTTCGTGGTGTCGCAAAATAAACTGTTTACGGCAATATTTTTTCATCATTTTGATGGTCACTGTAGTGGCTATATTAATTTCTTAAAGTTCTCTCTTTCTCTTATATTTAATATAACCACACTACGGACGGACAAGCGCTTGTTTTTTATGCGTTTTCGTTAGCAACAACGACGGTAAAACCATGGCGTGTCCGCTTGTTTATTTTCCACATAAACCTTTCACAATAAAGCTCAAGATCCCGTTGAGGCTTTTCAAAATAAAACGAGTCACGCGAAAGATGCAGAGTATTAACGGATGAGAAGCAAAAAAGAGCCGCCAGGTGCTAAAAAATAAACCTTAGACTCAAACATTAGAACAGGCTTTTCTTCGCAGCACGCTGTGTAATAAATACTCACAAAGAAAACGGCGGCCATTACAACTTACGTCTAAAAATGTATAGTTCCATGCATCAGTTAAAACACTCGACTCCAGGTACACGACGCCCAGCTGGAAACACTTCACGCAAGTCGAGATGCCCGAGATTCACAGAATTTACAGGAAATGTTACATTTTTGTCATTTATATCGTTATATCGACGATAGATGTCTTAATATCGGGATATGAGATTTTGGTCATATCGCACAGCCCTACTACAGTGTCCATAATGGTAGTCTGCAAGTTTGTTAGCTCAAGCATTTTTTTAAAAACATTTAAGATCACACAGAGAGCACTTGAGCAATCCTAAGCCTGAGATCTTGGCTCACAAGGATTGCTTGACCTCCTCTAAATTTGTAGTCATGTTTAATGTGAGCGCTATACTTACAAAAGAAAATAAGAAAAAGCATAATAGGTCTCCTTTAAGCGTATCATCAAACAAGTTTTCTTGAGAAACCTTACCCACCTTTCCAAATTAACTTTGACTGTTGTGCTGAGTAGTGAAATTCAGATGCGTGTGTGACGTTGTGCGAAAATCACACCTCCCAGAAATACAAAAGGAAGCACAGCGAAGAACCAAACAGTCAGCAAGTGTCTTGATTGTAAGAGACATCTAATTTAACGCCCTGTCACAGAGTGTAGCAACATTTACGGAAGCTATCGCCACTGATAAAGTGCTAGATACTGTACTGTAATAGGTGCTGTTCTGGGCAGAGGAAGTGTTTGTGTATAAATCATATTACTTTCATCCAGCTCTGCCATGAAGGCCAACTGGACCAGCCGCTTCCCGAGGATGTACGATGCCTCTTCCTCAAAGGCTGGAGAGGAAAACCTGCCTTTTGATTCGACTTCCACCTACCGCAGATATTTGATTAGCAACTGTGCATTGTTGTCAACAGCGAACCTCCACGTCGTTAACAATTTAATCACCCTCATCACCCCTCGGGTCATTAATGCTGTGATGGGCTCGGGAATAGACCGCCACCAGACAATTTTCCCATCTAAGCATCGAGGCATGTAATTACAGGCATTTGAGCAAAAACGTTCTTGGCGCAGCTGTAACCATAATGGATGTGTAAGCAGCGACGTACAGTATAAAAGTTAAGCTTGCTGACGTGAAGAATAACCAAAATTATGTCCAATTAAAATCTAATCCGTGAGTACAGTTACAGAGGTTTGGTGCGCACCGAGTCTGAACTGTAACACATTAACAGTCTAGAAACAGAGTTGCTTTGTTGTGTTTTCCAAAGATTTGTTATGATTTTTGGCAGAAAGCTTTTGTTTCTAAAGTCCTTCTCTTTTGGCATTCAAATGTTTGAAAACACAAGAGGATTATGGGAAGTATTCCAGGTAACATCAGCGGCAGACATCGCTAGCGTTACAATAAATAAGTAAAGTGATATCGTCTGTCTCGATCGTTGGGAGTGACGGATTTTTCTCTGGATTTATCGCTGTCCCCCAAAACCAGATGGTCAGCAAGGCAGCAAGGACGTTGTTTACTCTTCAAACATGAGCCAGTTTGTGCAAATGTTGCCGCATGAGCAGTGACAAGTCAGATTCAACTTAGCAAGCTTCTGTGGAAAACGTGATTCATCACAGAGCAGAACTAAAAGGTGGGCTTGAATACACAGAGCAACTTAGAGCAAATATTTTTTATTCCGGTGATCGAAACCTCGCTACTCACCACACAAACCCACTGTAAGCATTTTTAATTTTCCCCCCATGGTGAAAGTGTGCCGCCTGCTCCTCCTTCATATCGACTCCATTAAGGAACAGCATTAGTCCAGCCACACTCTCCGACACTGTCTTGTGAGAATCAATCTTGTCTATAAAAAAACACATCTTGCGGTTCTTTTTATTTTTTTTCTTAAGTGATACATTTGTTGATGGTGCCAAATGACATTTGAAAGATCGCAGCAGGATTCCAGCAAGCAGAAAATATCCATATGCAGTCTCCAACCTGCTCACTGGTATCTGCTGTTTGTTTAAAATGGAGCCAGCTGTTAGTGTTTTCCTCCTCTGTGATCGGAGATGTGCTTACAGGAGGGAGACAAATGCTGACTTGATGCTTGTTGCTGTCTGCAGACCCTCATCGCATTCGCTTTTAAGAAGAGAGACACTGTTGATATCTGGGCTTCATTTTCTTTACCTGCCACAACAAACAGTGTGCGTTTAAAATGTTATTATCACTTGTTGTGTACAGAGGGGCAGGTCAGTGGCTTGAGTTACAGGAAAAGTGTGAATGCTGTGGTGTTGGGGGGATTTTATAAATCTTAATAAGTTTGAACAGAGATTACTTTTGTTGTGTCCCTTTTTTTTTTGTAATATATAAATATATATTATTTCATTTGAACAAAGTCTTTTTGTCCTTGTAACTTTATTTTGCGCTTCCAGAAGATTGGGGCTATAAATCCTGATTGCATTGCAGTGATGATATCTTCTAAAGGCTGAGATGAAAAGAAAGTACAACAAAAGTTTTATATTTTCAGTTTACTGCAGACATATTTATCTTGTTCCAGAGAAGCTCGAAATTGGTTGCAAAGTTAAATAAGGCAGAAATCTGTGTTTTGTTTTTCTTTCTTTTTTTTCAAATAAAGAAATAAAATGTGTTTGCTGGTGCATACAGTAGTCTGAGTGCTACTAAGTCCAGCTCAGACAGAGAGCTGTGTGCGCTGCTCTGGCCAGGGACTGGAAAACAAACAACTGGGCCGCTGGGAAGTGGCCAGAAACTCACAGTAATGATGATAAAGCAAAGCACCAGTTCTTTAGAGCTGTGAAGCACTTACATCCACAGTTCTTTGTTTACTTATTTTTGTCTGTATATAATGTAAATTATTTGAAGAAGATTTCTTTGTTCACCTGCAGGGGAATTCCAACAACATAGCCACCGTCGACATTTCAGTTGGATTCGTTGGACTGGAAAGCTACATAGAAGCACCCGCCATCTTCTTAACAGCGCTCAGCACTTATGCAGGCCCGCTGCTCTGGGCGTGTCACCTCGTCTGCTACCTTAGCTCGGAGAGAGACCGGTAAGTTTCAATTTAAAACCCACTATTCATTGGTTTTTGGATTAGCGCGGTGATTAGCATTGTTGCCTCGCAGCAAGAAGGTCCTGGAGCGTGGAGTTTGCACGTTCTCCAGGAACTCTGGCTTCCTCCCACAGTCCAAGGGGATGTGGTTAGTGGGGCTAGATTAACTGGTAATTCAAAATTCTTCATAGGTGTGAGTCAAAGGAGCTTGCAAAGAAGGTGTGGATGTCTGTGTGTAAATGGTTGGCTTTGTAAACACATAAAAGAGAAAAAAAAAATTGCAAATTTTAGTGTGACTGGAGGTATGCAGATTTGGAATGAGCAGAAAAATCAGCATCTCGCTTAGAGCTTAAGACAGCTGCTACTAAAAAATGTTCACTCCTAAAACCCCCGCATCACTCAGGGTTTTAAATATTCTCAGTAGCTTTCCATTTAAAATACACCCACCTGTGTCTCTGTCTAGATGTATTGTTTTAGTATCTTTATACTGTACTTTAGGAATTTCAAGGTGCTTTTAAAGATTTATGTTAGTATCAGGATACAGAATTAAAAATGATATTTATCGTGATGTCTCGACCCCTTTTTACAAGCTCAGGATCGCTTTTGGGGATTTTACAAATCACTGGTTTATGCATAATTATGATTGTAACTGCATTTTAATTGATTTGTGTATAAACTGAAAGTGAAGTGAACTGCAGGAACCTTCCTGGTGTGAGCTGACTGTGTCCCAAGCTTAGAAAACAAATGTTATTTATGTGTCACCAATTTCCAGCAACAGTCACTAGGGCTGTTCGATATAACGAGATATATCAGATGACGATATGAAAACATCTATCATTTCATATTATACGCCATCGTTTGTTTCGTGGTGTCGCAAAATAAACTGTTTACGGCAATATTTTTTCATCATTTTGATGGTCAATGTAGAATTTCTTAAAGTTCTCTTTCTCTTATATTTAAATAACCACACTACGGACGGACAGGCGACTGTTTTTATGCGTTGTCGTTAGCAACAACGACGGTAAAACCATCGCGTGGGTCCGGTTGCTTATTTTCCACATAAACCTTTCACAATAAAGTTGAAGATCCTATTGAGATTTTTCAAAATAAACTGAATCACGTGAAAGAGTATGCAGAGCGTTTACGGACGAGAAGCTAAAAAGAGCCGTCAGGTGCTAAAAATAAACCTTAGAACAGGCGTTTCCCCGCAGCACGCCGTGTAATACTCACAAAGAAAACTGTGGCCTTTTCAACTTATGTAAAACTCGACTCCAGGTACACAACGCCCAGCTGAAAACACTTTAACCAAGTCGAGTTGCCCGAGATTCACAGAATTTACAGAAAATGTAACATTTTTATGATATATATCGTTGTCGGGACGATAAATGTCTCATATTGGGATATGAGATTTTGATTATATCGCACAGCCCTAACAGTCACGGTAATAAAGACCATAAATATTAGAGGGAAAACTCCAACAGTCCCCCTGTAAGCAGCCACTTGGCAACAGTGGGAAAGAAAAACTCCCTTTAAACAGGAGGAAACCTCCAGCATAACCAGGCTCCGCCCTTCTTAGCTTCAAAGATTGCTCGATATTGGATGTGCTCCTGGTGGCATGACCGTAAGCTGAATAGCTAAAAGAAAAGGGTAAATGGTTGAAGCATCCGGCGTCTGTGACGAGGTGGTAGTCGTTTCGATTCCATAATCCAAAGTCATGTACAGCAATTCTATACGTAAGTCCTACACGATCGAGGTTTTCACTGTCAGTTGGGTTGCATAAAAACATTGTTGTAATCACTTTTTATATAACCGAATGTTTGAAACGACGCCCAGTTTGTAATCCATTCATGAGAAAACATTTGGAACATGGTGGGTGTCACTGATGGAGGAGCACTTGCGCTCCTCGAATCGTGGTATGTCAGCCAAAGCGTTGGGCGCCGCTGCTCTGCGTTATAACCACATTCAAACATGCTCCTCTCTCTCACTGTCTTTTATGGCCACTGTGCCAGCACCGCCACACACCCGCATCGCTATTACAGTTACTTTTGACGCTTGTTTGTTTGTTTCATACTTTTTCAGCCTGTGGGTGGGACAGTGCTGGCGCGCAGAAATGCTATGTTAATTAGTTTACTCGTGGCAACGAGGAGCGTTCCTTGGAGGGTATCAAAGATGCATGTAAACAGCTTAACCTGCGTAAGACCTCCACTGGAGAGAGGCCAGTAGCTGGGCTGCTGTATGTGTGTGAAAGCAGCCAATAACTACCGCTTCCTCTCAGCGTGAGGCCTCTGCACAGCGCTGAGTGATGAGGTCTGTGGCTGGGCAGCAGCTGCCCTGCTGATAGAGCCAAAACTAAAATGCTATTTCAATGCAGACAAAAGATACTGTTTGTGTAAAAGGAGTCGTTTTAGCCTGCTTCCTATGTTATAATGCCAGCAACTAAAAAGCGGAGATATATATGCAAGTCTGCTGCCTTGAGATATAAAGAAATCTTACTTTATGTAATAAAACGTTTGAATTTTGTTGGCACAAAGAATGCATAGAAATTAGACTGTAGAGGGTGAAAATACCCATACATGATTTATATTCTTAATAATCCTTGATCCCAAATTTGAATAAGCTGTGTTTAACATTTCAGTAGTTGAGACGGTCTTTGATTAAAAAGTTCCATCCTTCTGATTTTTTTTTTTCTGCTTTCAGCGGGTAATAAGAATGAAAAATCAGCTTAACTCAACTACCTCAAAGCATTGAGACTAACTATCGTACACACCAACCTGTAAATGCTCTTTTGCACAATATGATAACTAGACTTTTTTTGCACTAACTTCTTTACTTCCCAATTTTTGCTGCTACATTAAGGAATGTTTACTGTTCCTACACTACTACCTACCAAGTTTTCCTTAGATAGTTAGATAGTTAGTTTTTGTTAATTTATGTTGCAATTTATGTTAGGTCAGTCTGGCCTCTTAGTTAGCTAGTTTAGTGTTTTCTGTTAATTTATGTTGTAAATTTATGTTATGTTGTAAATTTATGTTGCATGTAGCACCTTGGCCCTGGAGAAACGTTGTTTCGTTTCACTGTGTCCTAACTGTATATGGTTGAAGTGACAATAAAATCAACTTGACTTGACTTGACTTGATCCAGTAGTCCAGCACTGTGGTCGGTTTTGTCTCGACCTTTCGTTTAGCACTAATGTGTCATCAAAAAAGCCACGTAGTGTCCATCACAGTATTTTTGGAGAACATCTGGTCATATGTCCACGGGAATCTCACCCTAAGTGCTCTAAATAGGTCGGAAATATCAACATAAAATGATGTTATCCTGGAATCGAATATCACACAAACACACGCACAGCAGCAAAGGAAAATTACTTTATGTGCTCCAATAAAAGCATGATACCTGAGATGTCTAGTTGTAATTATTGCATTTACAGTAAGTTGAAAATAGCTCCTGAAAACGTTGCTTCTGAGAAAGCCCGTTCAAACGCAGCACCTGCATTGATCGGTTGTAAACTTGAACCTGAACTGGAGCAATGAAAGCAGGCGGTAAATTCCATTTAGATCGACGGCGTAATTGCAGCCAGTTATGGGATTTGGTGCCTGGCAGCCTCGCCATGTTTGCTGTGGTTTTATCTTCTGAATAGCCAAGTGGGCAACCCATCAATTTCATATGTAGGCTGTAATGAACGCTGCAGCCTCTGGAGGGGGTTAACACCACCCAGCTGATGGTAAACATCACACACTGCATTCCAGTGCAGGAAACTTGATCATCTTTCCTGCTTGTCATCACTCATCCACAAAAGACTTACCTCTAATAGGTGCTCAGAGGTACTCTGACTAATGGCACTAAAATAGTCTGAGTTCATTTAAAATTCACTCTGCAGCATCAGCAGCTCGACCATGAGGCTCGTACTGGAAGTCCTCAGGATCTGCTGAGTAATGACATCAAACTAAATTAGAATTTACACACAGTGTGTTTTTCTTTGTCTTAATCCACTGTAGGTTTTGTAATCTGTGAGATTTCATTCATTTAGCATAAGGCACATTCGCGCTTGGTTTATTTCTAAGGCACTTTGCAATAGTGACAAGTGTCAGTCTTCTCAGCATCTGCGTGCTCGTGAGCTTTAAGATGAAATGATTTACTGAAATAGATTGTAGTTAAAGACAAGACAAACTTCAGTAAAGTAAGTCTTAGGATGGTAAGTGTTTTTTGAAGGTTAGGTCTGATATTACGGTTAAAGTTAGAATTAGGTTAGAGTTTAACACACGCAGATAGCCAAACAGACATGCTTGTAAATATGTGTGTGGCCCTTTCCTTGCACACAGAGTGGAGCAGGCTACGCTCACAGCTTTTCTCAGAGAGCAACTTTTAGCCAAAACATGAGAACCACTTACCCCAAAATCCTCAAACTTGGCACTGAGCAACACAACCACCAAGAGTGAAGCAGATAAACATGTTAACTTGGGTAACAGCTACAGTTCTCACAGCATTAGTATAATGAGCCTTCGTTACACCCTTAGTGATTTCTGAAACTGTCAGTTTTTATAGGTATTGTTCACAGGTTTAACAGACTGTCTGTGTGTTCTCGTGACCCACCTTAGAGGTCGCCTATAAGCTCTATGAGGCAGCACACAGAAATAGACCCCAAGCTGTTTTGATATGAGCAACTCTGTGGAAGTAGGCGTTAGCAGCAAACACAAACAGAGCATGGTGGCATTCAGTTTTTTATTTTTCCCCTTTTTTTAATGCAGCTCTATATTTCTACTTCCTTACTGTGACATGACATGCACCAATTTCATTTCTCTCTATCTGAGAGACTTTGTCAGTCATAGTTTTAAAAACGAGTCCATTAGGGCAGCAAAAGCAACCAGACACATTTAAATATGTCATCCCAACCTCTTACTGTGATGTTAAAAAGCAGGAAAATGTTCATATTATTATCTATAGTGCCTGGAAATATCCATTAGAGCTTCCAGGGGAAGTTTTTAGTTCAGCGTTGACAGGCTGTGCGTACTGTAGTCTATCTAGCATGCCAGCAGTTTTGATTGAATGACAATAATGGGTGTTTTCAAGTGTCGTGATAGTTGTTTTCACTTCCAAAGAAGTGGTTTATGTCACTTTGGAGATGTTTGAAATGTGTCTGTACACACAGGGTTTCACCAGTCATCAGTCCATCACAAGCTTTGTGTGTAAAGCTTTTATCAGACTGGTGTAGCTAAAAGCATAAGAAGCACGAGCACATGGCTAATTAGCATATCATACATAATGCAGGCTACTGAAGCTGCAGTCACTCGGGCTATATTGATACACATGCTGTTTACACCAGCGCTAAATGTAATGCAAGCAAACACTCAGTTAATCTGTGTGCATGTATTCCCACTACAATGCTTGGCTAACATGCCTGTAGCTTCTTTGCAGTTCACTACAGCGATGAAGTTGCCTGCCTCTTGTTTTTATGCAATAATTACATGTCACCAAGGATATTTTAATCTTGTTACAAACCTAGTGCTTTCCAATTAAAAGTAATCAACTCCAGTCAAGAGGAGGTCACAGCAGCAACACTTTGCAGCAGTAAAGTGTGATAGTTAGTGTGTCTGAATTCAGGTACTTCCATCGTTACAGTTTCATCAAATACTCGACGTTCATGGGAAAAAGAAATGTCCTGTGCAGACGTGTGAAAACTAACTACACCCCATGATTCAGTAGCTTGTAGAACCACCTTTTGCAGCAGTAACTTAAGGTAATTGTTTCCTGTATGACTTTATCAGCCTCTGACATCACTGTGGAGGGATTCTGTGCCACTCTTCTTTACAGCCACACATTTATGCACAGCTCTCTTAAGGTCTCACCACAGCGTTTCATCAGGTCGTGGTCCGAACTTTGACTGGACCTTTGCAGCGCCTTTTCTTGTTCAGCCATTCTGGTGTAGATTTGCTGCTGTGCTTGGAGTCATTGTCCTGTTGCATGACCCACTGTGGGCCGAGCTTTAGCTGTCAGACAGATGGTCTCACATTTGACTCTAGAATACTTCGGACTCAATGACTGCAACGTCTCACAGGTACCTGCATATTTTTGTCAAAATGGGTGACTTATTGCTTATTGCTATATTAACTAGTGTTAACTTTGGTTTGTGTAGCTACACCAATAGACAGAGATGGTAGCTGCTTTGTGCAAAAAACAACTGTGAGCACTGCTTAAGAGCCAGTTTATGTCGAGCACTGTGCTTCAGTGAAGTCAAACAAGAGCTTCCTAACCTCTTGTGTTGCGTGTCTGATGTCAAGAGGACGTAACCAAAATCTACAAAACAAAGACTGAGTTTCTGAAAATGTTAGCTTCCACTAAGTAACATGATGTGGCTTTTGGAGATTTTAATAATGTTTAATCAACTGATTTCTGCCTCCACAACTGAGGAAAGCACAGTAACAATGATACACGCAAGCCTTTTATTTTCTCTTGTTATCCAATGACTCGTAAAACTTTATTGATTATCAGTATTGGTCAGTCTTTGATCCACTCGTGTGTTTCTATCTATCCATCTGCTAACCGGTCTACCTAACATGTCACCTACTCCTTTGGTTTGCCTTCCTGTCTTGTGAAAAGACTTAAAGTTCCTCCCCCTCAGCTGGGACTCTGCCTGCTGTAATGAAGAAGATCCCTCAGCTAACTGGCGCATGTGTTTCAGTGTATTACAGACCAAGTCTTTTGTGTATCTGTGCGTGTTTGGCTTTACATCATCGTCGTCTCCTAATCTCCTCACGCCATCCCATCTTGCAGGTTTTAGAGTCATTAACTTCTTTATCAGAATTTGCCAGCAATCCGCATTATTGTGCCAAGATAATTGGATCAGAGTCTTCTCCTGGGTACACGTGTAAAGGAAAAAATGCGAAATTGTGGCCTCTGCTATGAATCACTGAGCAATCTGCATTTTTACCGAGTCAACTTCATCACGACAAACATAAAGCAGCTTTGGATGACCTTGACTTGCATCAAAACTTTTCTCCATAGGAAGTTTTGACTTTAATCCACAGCACAGTCGCCTGCTTTGCTCTCTGCAGTGCATCTTCCTCTCTGATGAATCCTTTTCCTCTCCACAGGAGCCCGGTTGCAGTCGGCCATGGTTGCTACTGTTTGGCCCTGCTGAGGTCTGTGCCAGCCGCAGCCTACATAGTGCTGGTAACTGTTCTGCGCTATCATCTCTTCATATGGAGTGTCTTTTCACCCAAATTACTGTACGAATCCATGCATCTCCTGCTGACTGCAGGAGTCTGTCTCTTCTTCATCACCATGGAACAAAGCCCCAGCTCAAGTAAGTCTTAGGGAGCCAAAGACTGAAAATCCCCATAAAGGATCAGACTTGGTCTTATACTGTGTGGGACTTTCAGCCTGATCCACGCTACAGTGTACTCACCTTCACTCTCTAAGTTAAGTCTGTTCACATTATGTGAATAGATGTTTGTGAACTCTGTTGCGAAAAATACTTTGGGGATGCACTTTTAATGTATTTTTGAGAAGCATATTTAAATATTTCATTCTTTTCCAAAAAGAGAAGTGTTGAAGAGGATTAATATAAATGAGATGATGTAAAGATTTTAGAGCTTTTTTTTTACATACCTGAGGGATGAGTGTACAGTGAGCAGCAGCGGGCGCTTTGACTCCATCATTAATTGAATGACGTTGATGTTACGCTGGAGAGCTTGATGTGAATGTGCTGTGAGCGTTTGATAAGACTTGTTTTAGTCTCGACTTGCACCCTCATAGTTGTTTTCACTTATTCACGCTGAGCTTTATTGTGGTGAAAATGTACAGAGTAATGTTGCACACGAGCAAATACTAATGATTATGACTCAGTTCCATTTAGCGCTTCAGTTTCAGTCCCAGGAGCCTGATTTTTCTTTCTGAAAGTCTTGTGAATGTGATAACTTGAGAACAAAGCAACGTAGATTTTGAAATTTGATACTATAGGCGTGTTTTCTAGGAGGCTGGCAGTTGTCCGAATTGTATGAAATGTTGTGAAGGTGAATCTGAGTACAAGGGAAGCACAGTGCTTCACCTGTATGGTAGGGATCAAATACTGGAAGTTTCCTTTATTAAGTCTTTGATCATCTCCTAAGTAAAACTAAATAAGATCGACTTTATTTATTCCAAAAGTTGGAAAGTTACTGTGAAAAACATGAAAACCAACCTAGCTGTTTTTTATATTGTTAAAATAAATACCACATTCATGGGTTTTTTTTTTTCAATTCATTTTTCAATTCATTTTATATATATATATATATATATATATATATATATATATATATATATATATATATATATATATATATATATATATACACTTTCTCACAGCATGTCAAAACGCATGCTGTGAGAAAGTGTGTGTGTTGTCTCGGTTTAAAAGGTCCAACAACATTAGCAGAGGTTTGAGGGGGACGTCAATCAAGTGGAGCTCCTTTGTGCCCACTCGGTCTTGAGAAAAGAGTCTAATCAGGCAAGCGTGAGTGAAAACACCTGTGTGGGTGTAACATGGGGTGCAGAGTGGGAGTTTTCGAGCACATCGCACAATATTTCCAGTATGCTGCACTAAACCGTTAGCTGAACTGTTCTTTTCTTTCTGTTACTCTTTTTTTAACCCTTGTAAAACTGTAACCATCCAGTGTCTGGTGACATTTTGAAAGATGTGGACAAAGAAAGTTCAGACTTTGGTGTTCGATATGTTCAGATGAAATGAGCAGTTACATCTGTGGTTCTTTGCTGCATTAGCCTCCTTTACGAATTCTTATCCCAGTAAATGACCACATTCACATGAAGTTGAGCTCAGTAAAGTTAGCAAACAGGAAAGAGTTTGATGTTGTGTATAAACCTAAATAACTTTTGTTCAGCTTTAAATTCAAATTTTAGCTTTTGATAAAAGGACGAATGATGCTGTTGTTTTTTTTCCATTCAGTCTTTTTTGATTTTATATTTCACTGAAGCTTTAGATGTTCTTACTGCACAGAGGCAGCATTTGTTTGAGCTCATTGCCGTTTGTCTTTTGATTTCTACTTGCAAAATTGCGAAATTGCAGCTGGTGAAAATCCAAAACTGTGTGGCGGTTTATAAACACTGCACAACAAGTTCCAGAAAGACTGAGCTAATAATTCCTCTTCTTTTCAGTAGGGCTTTATTTCACATGATGAATTGTTCTCGTTTGGATTTCGATGCGCGACTCGTAAAATTTTGTGTCTGCCAGAGGGCCGCGGACATAAACTTTGTTTAATGTCCACTCAATCGGTTTCTTCAGTATAACTGAGAATCCCACCAAAGTAAAACTGGCATGTAAGCTGGCTTCGATCCAAAGCAATAAGAGTATGGAGCCAAGAGAGCAAACAATGTGTCCCTGTCCAAGTACTCGATGGAGCTCACTGTGTGCTTGGACTCTTGTTTTGAAAGTAAAATCTGAGTTACAGTGAAGACTGGAACACTCATCAAACCTCCTGTTTGGCTTCAATTTTGTATAATTTGTTAAAAGAAAATATCCCCGCCTCCAACACAAAAAGCTAGACTTCTAATCCAGCGGGATGTGATGTAAAGTAGAAAGTAAGACATCATTCCAGCAGTTATTGTGTTGACTCATGGGCTTTTGACGTCGACGAACAGAAGCGACTGCTTCAAAGCTTCTTGTTGATCATAACCTGGCAGTTCTAACCAGGAAAAAAAATCAAGTTGAAAGACTCGGTATGCATCTTTTCACCTCCAGACACCAAAGTGAATCTCATGTTCCCGCCCCAACACTTGTCACTCACCTTGATGAGCTGTCTGCATTGAAACAGTGTCTCACCCGGGGCTAAGATCACTGACTCCCTCCCCCCGAGGTGTCAGAGAAGCAGGTGCCAAACTGGGAAAAGTGGGGGAAGAGGAGGCAACGCTGGTGTTCCACGTTTTCCGGAATAGATTTTTGTTTGATGCGAGGCGAGCTCGTCACTCTTTATTTTGCCGCCGTTGTTGTTGCTGTGACTCACCTTGACAGGGACCTCACTGCTTACTACATCGGCACAGAATGGAATTTAAATGCCCCGAGCATCATTGGAAAGTCAGACAAACAAGAGGATTTGCATTTGAATGCAGGGGGGGGTCAGGGGCAGACACACACTGCATATGGATCACTGCAGGTGAGCTGGTTTGCATTACAGGGAGGACACATTTAGCTTTTTTTCTTCTTTCTTTTTTTGGTGGAGCCAGCCTCAAAGCTAAACTGGCAGCACCTTATTGTCAAGTGCCTTTTTCCTCTCCTTAGTTCAACGAGGAATCTCACAAAGATATCAAAGTGTGATGTAAATAGTTGATGAACCAGATAATGATCTACAGGATTATTCTGTCAGCATGCTTCACTTCGCTCGACTTGTCCGATAGTCTCGCGCTGTCTTTACAAGTCGAGCTCCTGATCCGACTAAATCTGGATTCCCATACTGTCTTTTTTTCTTTTTTTTTTACCAAGATCTCCTCCTGTGATTGTAAAGTGATTTAGAAAAATTTAGAATGACAAGCAACACATTTTCTCAGATGGAGATCGATTTTCTGTTTTTTGTAAGAATAAAACATTATGAACCGCTCTGTGGGAACTGCAGCGCCGATGATGAATTATGCTTGAAAAGAGTAACATCCGTCTGCATCTCATTGGCCTCATGAAAATTCTTGTGAAGCCGCTTTATAATCCTGACCAGTTCCGTTGAGTTTGACAAACTCCTGCAGTCTAAAAGCTTGATTTATAGTACTGCGCTGAATCCCTGTGGAGCACGCACCGTGGTGGGTGACATCATTGTTTGCAATGGTACTTGAGTGCGGATGTCTCTGTGCTGCTCTGTCATCATGAGTAAAAGTGAGCTGATCAGGCTGGAAATGAATGATATGATAGCTTATGAATATCCAGAAAAACAAAGGTTACTTTATCAAAATGCAGGAAAAAGAGAAGACTTAAGTAACAGCATGGTACTAAAAAAGAAGACAATATGGCACATGTCCACATTGTAAGACTATCTTAGAAAATAGTCTGGATATAGCCATCGGTGAAATCACCTGTTGCATCTGTGCTCCACAGCTGGTTACAAGCTAACGTTATGCCAGCTAATGTTAGACATGCTAAATTATGCTAAAATTCACCTTCTCACTGTTTGATTACATTTTTACCCTGTATTAGAGTTTATTGTGTGAGTCTAAAACTGTTCTTATCCTTTATTTATCCAGCTAAAAGTCTCATTGAGATTAAATTCTTTTTTCCAAGACCTAGCCGAGATCCACTTTAAAGAAAGTTTCACTAAAGCTGGCTAACAGCAGCTAACACAGGCTAACAGCAGCTAATAGCAGCAGTTACCAGCAGAAAGTTTAGGATACCCTCAACAACTGACCTCAGTGTCCTTGTCATCAGACAGAAGTGAACTTTACTGACTCACTGACATATTGGACTCCTTTTAGAAAGTTTTACAGTTTCCTCCAGAACAAATAGTCACTCGAGTTGTCACTTGAATTAGGAGGGATGAGAAAACAGAATTCAGTTGACTGCAAGCTGCAGTTTTACACACTGTAACTTTAAGCTTTAACATTAGCATGTTTATTGTCACCATTTTTGGTTAGTTGGAACCAGAGGTGATTACATTTGGATAAAAAGACAGAGTGCTAAGTCATTAGCTAACGCTAGCCACTGTAGTTAGCAAGTGGCATTGAGAGTTTTTACACATGAAAAGTAAGACACACAAAAATTGAACATCTAGTGCTAAGAAATAGACAAATAAATATTAAATTAGTCACAAAACTGATGCACAAACGTCTTGGATAACCTGTACCACTCACGCCGCAATATCATTTGTAATTCCATAATTCCACACTAGGCTCTAGCTACCTTTGTCAGAACACCGGACAGTCAAAGCTGCCACTACCACTATCCAGCTGAATTATAAAAATTAAAAAGGTAATCACTTTCAGAGAGGGGACACTATCTATAGAGACCAAGGTAGTAGTTTGTTTTTGTTTTTTAACATGGGACTCTGGGGATTGAGTCACTTTTAGCCAAGTCTCAAGTGGCCACTAAAGGAACTGCAGTTTTTTGCACTTAAGCTTTAGCTTCATTTTTAACCTTCTTAAGTTGCTGCTTGAAAACTGTCCGCTATAGCATTAGTGCTTTCAGGGAGGTACAAACAATTAGAGACGCCTACATTTTTCTTTATAAAGGCACTGGTACAGAGCAAAGTATAAGAAGTTGTGGCAGCTATATTTGATTACTTTTGTTAGAAAGTGCATGCCAGATCATCTCTATAGAACACAGTACACTATAAATCAGGTTCCAGAGTTGGTTTTATGATTAGAGCTTTTGTTTAATTTATGGGGTTATTTTGTTGTCTATAGTTGTTTGTTTTTTTTCCTAGTTTCTGTTAATACTGTCTGTTAAATGTCCAATAAGACCAAGACTTGGATCAAACATTTAAAGAATGCAATAAGCTGTTGTCAGGTGAAGCAAACGGGTTTTATTGATCAGTCGTCACTTCAGAACAAGAGGAGGAGACGATGTTTGAAATCCAGAACTGTTGTCTGCTTCAGTGTAGCTGAAATGCTCGGCTCACAGTAAAGAGCTACATAAAGGTAACAGCATAGTTGGTTTGTTAAGTTATTTAATCTTTTTGAAAACTTCACGATTCGTCTATAAAACGATCAGAAGCCTCGGAACAGTTTCTCACCAGTGTGATGAGGCAACACTGTGACAGTTTGAACTCATTCCTCTGTATCCAAGTATCCAGCAGACCATGAAATAGATCCGAATAATTGTTTTGTTCACATGGTCGAAAGCTTTTAGGCATGTGTTGTACATCACATCAAAACCTGACTGTGTGGGGTTATTTTTGCCCATCCGTGTTGAGATGACTCTTGTATTTCTGTGTGACCTGCACTCCACATGTATTGAATTCATTCCACGGTGATGTCAGTCTGTTTTTAAACCTTTTTGTTTTCTCCTGTTCGTAATTTGGCAACAGCCCTCGTGTTTTGTTTTGTTGTATTTTGTTTTTTCCTAATCTAGCCTGTGGTAAACTATGCAATTCATACTGTTTCTGTATTCAAACACTTCACTCCTCTGTCTGTATGTGATGAATTAGGTGTTTAATCAGATGAAATCTGCCTTGAAGTTGAAAATCCCTTTTTTATATCTGTAGTTTTCTGAGTTGGTGTTTGGGGTTTGTTTATTAATGTGAAAAGTGACAGACTTACAAGAATCATCTGTTTATGTTCTCCATATTAAAATAAAAGACTTCCTCTGCAGGATTTGTGTGATTCCTACAAGCTGTTACATTAAATGTTTTGATAAGGATGTGCACACGTTCCTCCTGTGATATTAGTGATTAGCTGCCCATTAAATTGTCTTTCAGCTTCTTGCATCCTGGGTGGAAGCCATCTGTCTTGATTCCTCCTGCTCTGGAGGATGGATGACATATGATGCACTTTTCACTAGAGTCTCAAAGTTTCCTACTGATTTAGTAAAATTGGACATAAAACCATCTGTGAAAGTGCACCTAGCGTATCTTAACATACAGTATAGAAGTAGGAGGATGATAATTTAGTAATCATCCCTCTATCTGCTATCCACCCACTAAATAATTATTTTATGCCTTCAGGAGCTGGACTTCAATGCCACCATTAAAGGAGCCACACATTCCACGCTCCGCTCGCTTCTGAGTAGGAGTCTCTCTTAAAACCTCCAAAGTGATGATGCACCCAAGATGTGTTATAGCCCTCATGCCACAAATCTAAGGCACACAAAGCTGAATTCAGGGAGCTTTTAATGGAAAATATTGACTCGAAACTAGAAACCAACTGGAAATAATAGATACACACGTGAAAGCATCAATATGGGTTGGTTTGTGCAGTTTTAGTCCATACTTAAGTATGCATGTCTAATATTTCCTTCTTTTGCTTGTTTTCATGATGCACAGTGCTCCTGTTGGCTGAATTCAAGCAATTCAAGTTGAATCCAATCACCTTTTTTCTACAGCTTTTGAGTAATCGTGCCTTCTAGCTTGCTCTGAGGCACTGAGGTGTTCCCAGGCCTTAGGGCCCACTTTTAGATTCCCAGGTTCACGAGAGCTTCTGACCAGATGAGCAGACTCCCGTCCAATTGGCAAAGGTGCCGCCAGGTGTCCAAAACAGTCAAACTTCACTTTTCAAAGTGAAGTTTTAATATTAATGTCGAGCGTAAAGTCGTCGGACTTACCAGCCTCATCCAACACAAGAGCTTTGCTTGTGTGAGAACTGAGGTTGTAATTATTTTGGCCTTTTCTGTGGCTTTATTGAGGACAGATAATCTCAACCATTCACCGATATGAGCACAGAAATATGTGCATACTGTGAAAGTGCCCACAGAAAATGACTCTGGATTCATGAAATGTGAGCTCTGACCAGTTTCATCCTTACCTCTGTGCATACGTTAGTGCATCTGAATGTAAGTAAACACATTCATTCAGAGGTGTGTCATGGAAAAGTACTGCTGAAACAAAAACTCTTCATTGACTGAAACTAAAATTGAAGAAAGTGTCCGTGGATGAAGCCAGCAAAGGTCTACCTCGTAATTTCCTCAGGCGAGAGGATGGATAACACAAAAAACAAAGAAGTGATATTTAGGCTGCACTAACTGAGTCAGTGAAGGTTGTGTCCACTGAGACACGAGGCTGCTGTATACTCTAGCTTGGGTTAAAAAAATACACAAAGCTCTGACATCAAAAACAGTTAGACTGGAAGAAAACAAGGGAAGTGGGAGGAAGATGAGGAGCAGCTGATTTATCTGCCCCAGGTGAGAAACTCACCACATTTATTTTAAACAAAGTCCATAAGTGAGAAATCACTAATGAATTAAAGTGTAACTGATGTCAACCAGGAAGGATGTGCTTCTTTAATGAATGCAGTTTTAATACGCTGAGCATACAAATGAGTTATGACCACTGCTGTGTATGAAACAATGATGCTTTGGAATTGTTTTCTTCTGTGAACATATTCCTACATATAAAAACAAAGGCTCCAGCCTGTTGTTCAATCATTTGTGTTATTTCAGGAAATTAAATAATGACCAGAATCAAATTCTTAATAACAAATGAACCAATTTCCAATAGTTATCTTGGCCTTCTTCATCTAAGGTTTCACCTCATACTCAAATGCAGATATGTAGTTCAAGAGGGACATTCCCTCTAGCCCGACTCATGCTTGTTGTTGTTGTGGTGGTGGTGGTGGTGGTGACCACCCTCAGGCTCTGGCCTCTGAAGGATTACACTGAAACGCTACAAGGAGACCATCAACTCTGGAATGTTGCAGGATGTAAACATGTCGGCACAAACAGCAGCTGAGACCAGCGGTAACATCGAGGTGATGTGGCTGTGTTTTTGGCCCAAACAGCAACACCGCAGTGCTCAGCTGTGGGCTCATGAATATATCTGGCCCACTCTTTTCACCCCAGGCATCTCTGTAAAAGGAAAGTGTCCTGCTCCAATCCGAGCCTGGTGCATTATTTGGAAAACTCTTTTTCTTTCTCGCTCTGTAGAAATTGTAATCTTTGCGATCTGTGCCACACGTGTCAGAATCATGCCCGCATGTTAATCCAGACACGTACCACTTTAAGTTGTTAGCTTGTTTTTGCTTTCCCAGATAAGAGAGTGTAAAGAGAGCACAGTGCATCCATTTGTTATGAGAAACTTTCTTCTTCTGAAAGACTTTAAATGTTGGAATCTACATACGAGCAAAGACACAGACAGAGACAGGAAACAGAAGCTTTCAGCCCGTCCTAACACCATAACCAAACGTCATTGTTTTGTTTTGTTTTGTTTTTTATAAAACCTCCCACACAGCTGTTAATTTGTTATGCTCATGCCTGTGAAACAGACTAGATAAGAAATATGTGCTAGGACAAAGTTAAAGATTCCGTGCAAAGCTTTTCCAACACAATGAATCCGACTTTATTAAATGACCCACTCTGTCAGGAGCTGTTAAACTCTGCTTGTGAGTCGTGTGATTTTGCTGTGTGGAAGCCTGTCTGTAGAACTACGGTCAGAATCCACAAGTGTGCTTAACTCAATGTTGCTAAAGAGTGTGGCCAAACTGTACATGCGAAGGCTGTACTGGACACACTTCTTCGGTGAAGTCAAAGCACGTCAAACTGCATGTTTCTGGCTGCTGGTGAGATTGTCAGCTCGCAGTGAGGCCCTCAAAACAGTCCCACATATTTCACCTTCATTACTGTCATACGTTCATCTACAACACAGCTCTTGCTCTTTAAACAATAACTAAAATGTGTTTTTAAACACACTGCTGGGTCTAAGATCTAAACTGCAGCAACTAGCGAATATTGGCTGTTTCGCCATGGTAACCCAGAAACCACAGAGCCCTCCACATTTCAAATCCCCATTTAACCTCTTTGTCCAACACACATTGTCTATGAAGCCGAACATGTTGTAACCACTTTCTAAAGAGACTGAGACCTTTAAAAGGATTAAAAAAAGCTGGAAGTGACACAGAAAGGACAGTTATTGATTTGGTTATTATTGTTTTTATTTGTATTATTTTATCATTTGAGATTCTTGAACTCACTTAGGCCAGATTTTAGTTTCAGTTCTTTAAATTACTTTTTTTAAATTATACCAGGTGGTGTGTTTAATGTCAGAGACTAATCAGATGATCCCCAGTGAGAAGCACTTGGCAACAATGGGAAGGAAAAACTCCCATTTAACAGGAAGAAACATCCAGCAGGATGTTTAAAATTCTCTAAGATGACGACTTATCATCAAAAGAAAAAAAAATGGTGTCATTCCTGGTAAGGTTTGTGTTGATCAATCAGCCAAGGATCTAAAGGTCAAAGGTCACTCTTTCGTGGATGCCAGTGTTCACATTTTGGACAGAGAGGACAGATGGTTTGAAAGAGGAGTGAAAGAAGCCATTTATGTCCACTGTGAGCGACCATCTTTGAACTGAGGCGGTGGCTTACGACACCAGCTGTCTGCCATCTTTAATCCAGTTCTGAGATCCTTTCCCAGACGCCTTAACGCCCACTCACATCCTGGGCCATCTGACCTCAGGAAATCACATGATAGGGTGGGGCCAGGTTTCACAATGAGCTCACCCGAAACCTTGGCTGATTGTGACCTACACCCGTTTTCACACCTTGGTTTGTGTGATTAGGTAGAGGATCATCAGGGGGTCCATTGTCCCTCTTGGGGGGATACTCCCACAGGGCTTAAATCTGGGACTCTTCACCATTTGACCTTAGAACTGAAGAAGCTTCTCGGATGAGAGGTGAAACATCTTCAAGCAACTTAAAGAAGTCCAGACGCTTTTCTTTCCAAGCTCCTTAGTTTGTGTTTCTACAACATCACTTACTGGAGCAGTAAATGTTTATCCTTGTTATAGTGATAATTTAGTAACTAACTGAATGTTTGTACAAGTCTGCTCTTGATTACTTAAACAACTCCTGCCATTAGGTCGAATAATGCTAGACTAATTGCAGCTGTGGAGTAAATAAAATTTGGTATTGACAACTTCAAATTATAATAAAAATTTAGATATATATGCAGTTTTTGAAAATGTAGAGGACTGGTTTTTTTGGAAGTTAAATTTGAGATTAGAGCCCCATCAATAAGTTTCATGTCTGGCCCCCAGTCAGACTCAGCTCCAGACGCGTCTTCTATCACGTTTGGATGATCTGCCGAGAGACATAAAAACATCTCACTGTCTGAACTGTAAGTCTCTCAAAGCTCCACTGCTTCAGAACACCAACGGCATCAAGGTGTTTAAGGACCCACTAGTTAGGTTTGCTGGGAGGGATTCCTGGAGTTAGATATCAGCAGGCATTACCGCTCTTCTGGTTTTTGACACATAACCCTTTGAATTCACACTTCTTTTTTTTTATCAGAGTCAAGTTCAGATGCAGCATGCAGCTGTTTTCACAAACTAGGTGCACACAACCCGTCTAACACCAAGGCCAGTCTAGCAACAAGCTGATGAACACACACAGCCTTTCGTAACTGAAAAGAAAGCAGATTTTTCCCTTTATAATGCAGCTTGTGCTCCCTTCCAGCAATGCACATGTTGGATAAAACATATCCTGTGACGATAATTCGAAATTTATAAAAGCAACCTAAATATTTTTATATGTTTCTGTTCTGTAGTGAAGAAAAACAGAATGTGTGAAATGAGAGTTCTTCCTCTTGCAGTGTGATGTATCTTTAAATCACCACAGGCCTGTGTTTGTGCCCATGTGAAAGGGCATAAATCATTTTCTCATAAATCGGTAAGCATTTTGCACCTCCTCAGCATGTATGCCGAACGAAGGAATGAATATCTGAAACGTGTGTGTTTGTTTTTGCCCCTCGTCTCTCTTTTAGGTAAGGTAAGATCCAACCGTGCCTGCCTGTCCATCAGCAAATGCAGGACTAATTACAGCTGCACCGCTCCTCCACTCTTTTGATGCTCCAGGAGTTGTCTGCTAAGTGGCAGATGGCAACGAGCCAGAGAGGTTATTGCAAGTTTAGAGCTGGCTCCCTCTGAAAACACTGCCACTGCAGGAGCTATTGATTGACGCACGAGTCACTCTGTGGCTGCAGACGCTGCCAGGGTTCCCCTTCTCCCCTCACTGAGTTTCTGCCACAGTTTCTGTTCCAAGCTGCTGAGAGGAATCCAGCTCGCTAAACCTCGGCTTAGTTGTTAAGAAGCCTGGAGGGAAACACTTGCTGTTTGCATAAAATTACTACTGGCTTGACTCACACAGCAGTGGAGGAGCAGCTCGTTAACCCTCCATGAACTACATGGGACAAGAACGCGTTAGCTCAGACGTTTCAGGGTCTGATCTGATTTTGTGTGAAGTCATTCTGAGAGCACTTTCCAGAACTTCACTAATATCTACAATAATACTGTAGCTTCTCTCTTGCAGAGGTTTTGGTTTAGAAATGTAGCACTCGCTATTTCTCATTTTCAGTAAGAATGCAACAAAATAAAAAAATAACATTGCTAGAAAATGGTGTTTAATAGTATGTGGAACAATGGAACAGACAGATATCTGGTGTAAAGTGTTTGGTTTACGCTGGTTATTAAAAACAAATAAAAATTTATATAGCAGCAGAGATGAAGAGCGCTCATTAAATATTAACTCAGCAGGTGTGAGATGATCCAGCCACAGGTCGATGATGGTGGAGTCCAGGTCGCTAAAAGGGCTTTTAAGCAATCCTCATGACCCTCATCGAAATAAAAATGCCCTCTGTGAGCAACACTTTTTAAGCAAGGAGATGCTTCATGAGGTGGGAAGGTTTCAATCTGATACACCGTACTGACTGAAAAAGGCTGAAATCTCAGGACCTGACAGACTCACTTCTAGCCTACTGATCAGAAACCACAAAGTGCACTCGCTAGTTTTTCTGGAGCTCTGAAAAATCGGTAAATGGTGTTTGCAAACTTGTGTCTGTTTACAGTTTACCTGCTGATGATATCCTTGAATCATGAAGACCGTGAGCTGTGACTGAAAAACTCTGGTTAACAATGTTTGCTTAGAAACTATTTCTAAAGCCAAGAGTGAGCGCTGATGCTCCATTTTAAACCGAGACTGAAATGATTAGTGAGTTATGTGATGTAAACATACAATAAAATAAAATAAAATAAAATAAAGATCTTTCTGTTTCCTTGGGTAAGATATTAAACTTTGTAAGCAAAAACGAAGTTGTAAAAAGGTTTTATCGAATATTGCTGACATGCAGAAATTTGGATATACACATCTGTTTCACCAGATGTTTGAGGTGATGTGTAAATCAGTAAACATTGGTCACATTTACAGATTTGCATAGTAACTCCTGAATCTTAGTGTTTGCTATAAACTATATTGTTATTGTGTTTACAACAGTTCACTCTGTGAACACATTTTATTAGGTTCATCTTTTGCTCTCCTTACAGCTGCTCATCGGGTCCCTTCATGCTTGGTGCGTTGCGTGTATTGCCGACGACCTGAGTGAGAGTCGGTGCCAAGTTTGAGTAGTTTAGGAGAGCCGGTGTTCTGACAAAACACCCTACCTATCAACGGTCCTACTTGTTGTTACTGCGCATGCGCACAACTCAAAACGGCCATGTTTTCGGTGTTAATAGTACACGCCTAATATGTGATCCTACCCCGATCTCGTGCGTGCGAAAAAAGGTTAGTATTATATGTTTTACTTCTTTATTACAGTTGATACTTGTTTTCCTTAAGCTGTTGTAAATTTGTTAACTTTTCAAGCTAACATACGTTTTGTTTTTTGTGCAAAAATACTCCAATTTGGAGTCTCAATTGAAGTCGTATTTCAAGTCTTGATTTACGTCGATTTATTTACGTCCTATCTAAATAAATCCAAACCGGAAGCATGTTTTGATAAGTGTGCTTTGGCCATCAGAACGTCCTACCTATAGATATGTGCGATGGAGGCATAAACCACGTAAGGTATTATATTTTAATAAGGTAGCATGGATTGATAGACATGACTATAAATTTAGGCTATGGTAGGGTGTTTTGACAAAGTTTTGTCAGAACACCGGAAGTCTTTTTGCAACCACGTGCACTGCCCCCTGGTGGCCTTTTAAAAGAATGCAGGTTTAAGGCACTTCCCAGTTGGCTTCACTCTTCAAACCCAGAAGCTTTGTCCATCTTTTATATTGTCTGTGAGAGGGGAACGGGCACACATAAGCACAAAGGCATATTCTTTGGCTTACTTTGTCAGGACAGTCACTGACACTATTTTATTCCCAAGCTTCTTAAAACTAAGTTTCACTCTAACTTATGAAGTGGCAAACCCTAACCTTAATTTAAACTTAAAACTAATCCTTACGTTGACCCCAAAGTCTTTGTCTAGTGGTCACAAATATAGCTGGATATGTTTTTACAATCCCAATTCCAAAAGTCAGGACACTGTGTAAAACCCATATTTTGTTGACAGCAGAACATAAAAAATATCAAATGTTTAAACTGAGACAGTTTATGCTTTATGAAAAATATTAGCTCATTTTGAATTTGATTGCAGCAACGTGTCTCACAAAATTTGGGATGAGGGCAAAAAAAAAGCTGAAAGAGTAAATGATACTGAAAAGAAACATTTTGTAACTACTCAGGTTAACCAGTGACAGGGCAGTAACGTGATTGGGTAATTGACAGAAGTTCACCAATCTGTAAAAACTGTCTACAAATTTTGCAACAATGTCAGAATAATGTTCCTCGATGTAAAACTGAATATTATCATCATCTGCCATACATAATATCATCAAAGGAATCAGGGAATCTGGAGAAACTGCTTTGCGCAAGTCAAAAATCAATATTGGATGCCTGTGATCTCTGGCAAGCACTGCATTAAAAACAGGAATGATTCTGTCACATCTAAAGAAATCATTGTTTATGAACACAAATGCAGATTAATCGTCTACCATGCAAAAAAAAAGCCATATGTGAACACAATCCAGAAATTTCACCGTCTTATCTGAGCCAAAGCTCATTTAATGTGACTGGAAACTAGTGGTCAGACAAATTGAACTTTGAAAACATGGACTCTGCGTCCTCCAGACTGAAGAGGAGAAGGAGTGTTATCAGCACTCAATTCAAAGCCCTGCATCTCTGATGGTGCGGGGGCTGCATTAGTGCCTATGGCAGCTTGCACGTCTGAAAAGGCATTATGAGAGCAACATATGCTCCCATCCATATGACGTCTTCAGGCCTGGCATGTTTTAGCAAGGCAATGCTGAGCTGCATGCTGCATCTGTTGCAACAGCAGGGCTTTGTAGTAGATGAATCTCAAAACATTTGGAACATTTGGAACATCATGAAACAAAGAAAACCAGAAAGAAGGCGTTTGGAGTGTTTCTGAAAGACATGTTGCTGTGGCATTTTATTTCTTAAAATGGTGCAGTTTGACATCTATCAGTCTGTAAACGATTACAAAGCCATTTCTAAAGCTTTGTGATTCCAGCAAACTACAGTGAGAGCCATTATCCATTATTGGAACATCCCGAGAGAGGTCAGCTTATCAAAGTTAATCCAAGAGCACATCAACGACTCATCTAGGAGGCCACAAAAGAACCAAGAAACATCTAAAGAACTACAAAACTCACTTATGTGTTCATGATTCAACAACAAGAAAGGGAATGGGCAAAGAAATGAAAGGCACTGCTGACCTAAAAGACCACAAAGACTCATCTCACATTTACCAAAAGACATCTTGGTGATCCCAGAGACTTCTGGGAAAATATTCATTGGACTGACGAGACAAAAGGTGAACTTTTTAGAAAGCTTGAGCTTCCATTACAATAACAGGATTTCATATAAAGAACAAGAATCGGACACGGTGGTGGTGTGATGGTAGGGGCTGCTTTGTTGCTTCAGGATGATTTGATTCAGTCATGAATTTTGCTCTCTACCTGATCATCCTTGAGTTTCATGCCCTGAAACTCAAGAGCACTTGGGTCATGCAGCAGGACAATGATCCGAAACAGTCCTTAAATCTGATTGAGATGCTTTGGTATGACCTTAAACAGGCCGTCCATGCCTGAAACCCTCCATTGTGGCTGAAATAAAACAATTCTGCGAAGAAGAGCGGGCTAAAATTCCTCTACAGTGATGCAAAAGACTCATTGCCTGTTATTGCAAATGCATGACTGCAGTTGTTGATGATAAGGGTCACACAACAGTTATCCGCTTCAGGGGGGAACTACTTTTTCGTACAGGGCCTGGTATGGTTGGATGATGTTTTTCCTTTAATAAATAATATCATCATTTTAAACCTGTATTTTGTTTTTATAATTACTATTTGTTTACTTATTTATCTTTGTCTAAAATTAAAATGTATTAACATTTGAAACATTTAAGTGTGACAGAGATACAGTATTGCACATTTTGTCTACATCCTCTAAATAAATAAATAAATCTGAACCTCTGAAATTATACAGAAAGTATCTGAATAGGTTTGGATCATGTGTCCATCATTCATGTGAAGGACTACACTGGTGGTTACTCTGCTGAGGAGCACCTGTGAATGACTTCATAGCTTACATGTATTATAAATGAAGTTGGTTAGTTAAAAGCAGCCGCTAAAATGGCAAAGACAAGTGAAGTGAGCTCAGAGAAAAGGTCATGTTTGTCTGCATAAAGAACGCCGCTCTGTTCGACAGGCCTCCACAGTGGGGGGAAAAGTTCACAAATAGAGAACTGAGAACAGGAAAGTGCACATGCAGACCCAAAGAGCTCAGCAACAGACTGGGAAGCATAATTGGGAGCAATGTTGAGAGAAACAGATGAGAAAAGGCAACAGAGAGAAAGTGATACAGCAAAAAAATCAGGCGTATCCTCAAAGAATGAGACAGAATGGATTAAGAGCATACACAGAAAACAGACCTCTGTTATTTTCATTCAAGAGACAGCTTAATGCATATGGCTCGTATGGTGGGAAGTTTATATAGAGAATATGAAAGCAATGAAGTTGAAAGCACAGTGCCTATAAAAAGCATTCCTCCCTCCATTTATTGCTTTTATAAATGGAATCATGGTAAATATAACTTGGTTTTTATGGCAAGAATTCATTTAAAAAACATTTGACAAAGTTAAAACAGACGTCTAAAAAATAAAAATATAAAACAAATGTCATGTAAAATAAGTGAATGCATTTAACAGATGAACCTTTGGCTGCCATCACAGCACCGAGTCGGTAGATACCGCTCAGTCAAACTACTCAAGCTCTGTCAGGTCGGATGTAAAGAGTCCTTTTCAAGTCCAGCCATAAATTCCTTGTTGGATTGATGCTTTGACTTGGACACTCCAGAGCCTTCACCTTGTTCATCTCTGTAAACCATTTCTGTGCTTCAGGTCATTGTCATGCTGTAAAACGACCCCCCAATCTCCAAAATAATAAAAAATCAGATTGTCTGCGATGAAGCATCCCCACAGCATGACGCTGCCCCCACCATGCTTCACAGTGTGGATGGCATGTGTGTGGAGATGAGCAGCGTTTGGCGTCTGTCTAACATCGTGTTTAGTCGGATGGCTAAACAGCTCATCAGATTCTTCTAGTTCACCTTGGAGTTTCCCACATGCTTCCCCAGCAAAGATTTAACATGAGCTTTTTTCCTCTCTTTTCTATTGTTCATAAAGCTTTGACGGGTGAAGCTTTCAGGCAACAGTGTTGTATTCACAGTCTCTCGGTCTCGGCTGTGAAGCTTTGGAGTAGTCACAGGTGGCCTGCGTCTTGCAGACTCAGTTTGTGAGGACGGCCAGTTCCACGTCTGTTTACATCTGTCTTCTTTCTTACTGACAGATTTAACTGAACTCCAAGTGATGTTCAGTGACTTCATATTTTTTACATCAGTCCCTGACTTCTACTTTTCTATAACCTTTTCTTGGAGTTGCTTAGAGAGTTTATCTTCATGGCATAATAAACCAGATACAGACACAGGAAGTTCACTCAGGCGATCTCTATTTCACTAACTGTGATTCGACTAGCATCATCTGGATGGACCTGAATTAGGTTAGCCATTTTAAAGGAGGTTTAAAGCCATTTTATGTATTCATTAAAGCCACTTTTGGCTGCTGCTTTATTCATAAGGGGTCACCACAGCAGGCAGCTCCTTCTGTTTGATATGACAGATTTTTAAGCTGCATGCCCTTCCTGACGCTACCCCAAAGGGATTTATATCTCCTCCCAGCATCAAACTGGGGATTTTTTTTTTACTTGTTGGGCAACTAAATTAACTGACATTAATCTGTAGAAGTCTGTTTTTTCCTGGACATGAGAGAGATGTTTGGTAAATTCCTTACAAAAAGCAATTAACTCTTATATGTTGGGAGGTGTTTTTTATTCAAGTCTTACAGAAGAAGAAAAGCAGTGACTGGATGTCCAAACAATTTAGACTTTGTAATCTATGCAACTGTTTTACTGCATGTTTGTAAGTGGATACCTTGCTGTCTTTCTTTGAAGTACATTTTACTGTCTAGTCTAAAGATATTTCTCCATTTTAAAGTGTCCAAATCAAGAACATTCTAAAGTTGTGTGCAGCTAGCATCAGCGACATGCATAAAGATTATGCGTTATTTGCAAAAAATGTGAACACACAGTTAACAGGTCGAGTTGGAGCAAACTAAATGTACATGTGTACGGTGCTTTCAGAAGTATTTGCCCTGTGATTTGTCCTTTGTGCGTTCAGCAATAATGACAAGCCTCAAAATGTTGCTCCTGATAAGAAAAGTGAAAATCAGAAACTTTAAAATGCTACTTTAGAGATCTTAAAGGAGAATAAAGGTTTCGAGTAGTCGGCTCAAACGTGTCTAATAGCTTGGAAGCCCACACATAGGTAATGAACCACATTTCTGTCAGGAAAGGAGCCTGGAGTTGGCTTTTACTGGAGCTTTTCCAGACACAACTTTCCCTGGCAGCCATACACAGCAAATGGATATGTTTCTAATGAAAGGCTTTTAGGGGATATCGATTTTTTTTCCATAAGTATGGCTGGCAGTTTTGTCCTTGACATGCAGTCGGACGAATATGCAGATGGGAAAGAAAATTTAATGAAAAATTCTGTTTCAAACCCAGTGTGCCTGTTTTCTGAGCAACGTGGTGATTATTTTCTCTGCGTGACCACCATAGAGTGGCACTATGACATTTAAAAAGTTATTACACACATTAATGAGCTAATTGTCTCACCAGGTCTCACGCAGTGCCAAAGACATCTTTGATCTAACTTCCTCACCTCAGGATTCACCCCGGCTGCACACTCCTGTCCGTGTACATCAGTCATCTAAATATCTGCAGCGTAATCACTTGTGCAGAAACGTTCTCTTATTCCTCAGAGTGAAAAACTTTAAGATGCAAGTCAGCAATTTTTTTACTTTGTGTGTGACCAGAGCTGGGGGGTAGTGTCATTACACTAATGCGGTACTGCTATCCAATAAAGGATCTGCCACCAGGGGGGAAAACTCTGGACAGCAAAGAACACAGATCTTAAGATAATGGACTGCCCTACATTACAACCTTACTCATCTTTCATTTTTTTAAATATCCTCTTGCTCATTCTACCTCCGAAGCAGCAGGGTATCATGTGTTATCTTCAAAGGCACAGTGACTATATTAACATTAACAGAAGTACTCACACTGTCAGTGGCATCTTAAAGCAGTTTTAGCATTTCATTAATAATTAAAAAACAGCCACAAACATTTTAAAAACATTCGCAAGATGTCTTTAAAATCCTCATCAGCTGAACGGAGAATTTTGAAGCTCAGATTTTAAAGCTAGGGAAAGCAGGTATGTGCACAGGAAGCCTGCAAGTCAAAGCCCATTAAAAGGCACCACTAACAAGGCACTTAACCCCTGTCTCCTCTCATGTATCAGCTCGGTAGCAGCAGTATAAGACGCTGTCCACACCAGGCTCTCGGTGGGATTCGGTAAGTTGCTGAAAAAAGCCTCCAGGCTCAGTAAACACCCGTGGATAAATACAGATTAGATTGATGGTGTAATCTTAGATTTTCTTTCCAGTGAGCAGGCAGGTGACATTTGTTAATGACCACAGATATGTACAAGATGCATTTAGACAGCATGTTATAAAATACTCCCACAGTGGTGACTTTTTAGAAAGTTAATCTCTCCCTCTATTACTTGTAAGGGTGAATGCACTTTGTCAAATAGTAATTGGATCTGATGGAGCTGATATTTAAGCTCAGCAACACGGAGAAACATGCTGGATAAAAATAAGTCAGACTAAATTTAGAGTTTCTTTATTCTGGCCTGGAAAACAGCCAGTGAGGAAACAAAATTGTTTTTGTGGAGATAATGATCAGTTTCAAAAGATTATTTTGAGAAAAAAATATTAAATGCTCCCTACGGTTATGTGTAACCCCATTGCAGGTTGATGATCAATTTTTTAATCGTATCATCAGATCTGCGACCATATGTTCGAGATACTCAGGTGAAGAGAGGTGCAGAGCTGTTAACTGATCACCACCTGGTGGTGAGTTGGATCAGGTGGCAGGGTAGGATGCTGGACAGACCTCGGGTACCTAAACATATAGTGAGGGTTCCCTGGGAACGCCTGGCAGAGGTCCCCATCTGCAAGATCTTCAACTCCCACCACCGGCAGAGCTTCGACAGCATTCCGAGGGAGACTGGGGACATCGAGTCTGAATGGACCATGTTTAGCACCTCCAGTGCTGAAGCTGCTGCACTGAGCTGTGACCGCAAGGTGGTTGGTGCCAATCACGGTGGTAACCCCCGAACCAGATGGTGAAGGGAATCATCAGGCTGAAGAAAGAGTCCTATCGGGCTTGGTTGGCCTGTGGGACGGAACGCGGCTCGGGCAGTGGGTGAAGCAAAAACTCGGGTGTGGGAGGAGTTTGGCGATGCCATGGAAAAAGCCTTTCGGACTGCCTTGAAGAGATTCTGGCAAACCGTCAGGCGATTCAGGAGGGGAAAGCGGTGCTCTACCTGCACTGTGTGCACTGTGGGTGGAGCACTGCTGACATCGACTGAGGATATTGTTGGGCGGTGGAAGGAATACTTCAAGGAGCTCCTTAATCCCACTGAAACGTCTTCTGTGGAAGAAGCAGAGTCTGGGGAAGAGGGGAACGACTTGTCCAACACAGGGGGTGAGGTCACTGAGGCAGTTAAACAGCTACTTAGTGGCAAGGCCCCTGGGGTGGATGAGGTTCGCCCTGAGTTCCTGAAGGTTCTGGATGTTGTAGGGCTGTCTGAGTTCACACGTCTCTGCAATGTGTGAGATCAGGGGCGGTACTTCTGGATTGACAGACCGAGGTGGTAGTTCCTGTCTTCATGAAGGGGGACTGGAGGAAGGATCCTCAGCCTCCCTGGGAAAGTCTGTGCCAGGGTGCTGGAAAGGAGAGTCCATCCATTAGTTGAACCTTGGATACAGGAGGAACAATGTCATCCTGGTAGCGGAAGCTCTTTGGGTGCCCTTTGTCACCGATTCTGTAAAGTTTATGGACAGAGTTTCTCAGCAGGGTCAGGTGGCTGAAGGCTTCCACTTGGGTGGTCTCAGAATCTCATCTCTGCTTTTTGCAGGTTTTGTTGGCTTCATCAGGTGATGGCCACCAGCTCACACTGGAGCTGTTCGCAGCCGGGTGTGAAGTGGCAGGAATGAGAATCAGCACCTCCAAGTCTGACATCATGGTCCTCAACCGGAAAAGGGTGGAGGAAAGCAAAGCTCTCGATTTACTGGTCGATCCATGTCCCTACCCTCACCTATGGCCACCAGCTGTGGTTAGTGACCAAAAGAAAGAGATCGGATACAAGCAGCAGAAATGAGCTTTCTTTGAAAGGTGGCTGGCCTCTCAGTTAGAGATAGGGTGAGAAGTTCAGCCATCCAGGAGGGGCTCATAGTAGAGCTGCTACTCCTCCACAATGAAAGGAGCCAGTTGAGGTGGCACCTCGTAGATGAGGTGTTCTAGGCATGTCCCACCGGGAGGAGGGCCCGGAGCAGACCCAGGACATACTGGAAAGAATTATAGCTCTTGGCCTGCCTGGGAATGCCTTAATGTTCCCCCGGACAAGCTGGAGGAGGTGGCTGGGAAGAAGGAGGTCTGGGCTTCTCTGCTTAGGCTGCTGCCCCCGCGACCCGGCCCCAGTTAAGCGGAAGAAGATGAATGGATGGATGGATGGACAACTTCAGCTTCTGATGCTAGGTAGAATAAGCAGAAAGTTAGTGAACGGAGCTTGTTGGCTACCTCCCCCATTAACTATACATACCCATTACTGTATTTCTAAATCCAAGTTATCAAGTTTTAAACAAGCTTTAAAATCCAGTGATATTTTTATTTTGTTGTTTCAAACTATTAACTTCTGGTGCTAGGCAGAATAAAAAGAAAGTCTTATTGGCTAATTGGTTACCTTCTATATTACCAATACACACCCATGGTATTATAATTTATTAGTGTAGTTGTAAAACCAAGTTCTCATTTTTTAAATGTTGTAGCAAAAAGTAAATATAGTACAGAGACTTAAAATCCTATAAAGAGATATATTTTTTAATTTAGCAATATCAAGCTAATAACTTCTGTTGCTAGTTGAAGGTTAACTGCCTTCCTCATTACCTGTACTGACCCAATTATAATATGCATATTAATTTCTTAATGTAGTTCTAAATCCAAGTTGTCATTTTTTAATTCAGTAGCAAAAATTAGATATAGTACAGAATCTTAAAATCCCATAAGTTATATGTTTCATTGATCTGCTATATTAGGTTACATTTTGGTGTCATTATGCAAATAAAGTAGTGTACTACACATTACTGATTACTTTTTAAAAATTATTAAATAAATGCAGTATTTTACTCAATTACTCCCCAGAAAATGTAACTCATTACTCGTAGCATTACTTTGTAGCATGGGCTGAAATGCATTCTCACATAATTACCAGTTACCGAGTTAAACCTAAAGACTTCAAAACAGTCTCTGTCTGCAGGGCTGAGGTCAGCAAACGCCCAGTTCAACATCACTCTGGATTCTTTGTGGGAGCATGCTGTGTGTGCAGATGTTTGCAAAGAGCTGAAGTTGTGTTAACAGCAGAATGTAGTTGTTACTATCCTCAAGCCAGTTTGCACTTTACCAACATACTCATGTCCTTTTGTGCAATAAAGGTCAAATTTATGTGCATATGCATACGACTCAAAAGTTGTAGATAAGATGTGAGCAGTGTCTTGGTAGCTTCTTGTCTGTAAGACTTATTTAACTGGTACAACATTTTTTAAATTATTATTATTGTTTTTATTAATCTTGTGTTAATGACAAGCAAATAAATAATAATCACCTTACAGGGATTGAGGGGCTATATCGCTCTTAGTTCAGTCAGCATTTACCAAGCCGGCTGCAGTGGTGGAGAAATATTCAGTATTTTACTAAATAACAGCAATGCCACAGTGTAAAAATAGTAGAGAGTAAATGTCAAGCACTGTACATTCCAGTGAGTATTATTAGCTGCATTTTCCTACAGTTTTGAAATTAAAAGCCTCCTGAATTCATAAAATGTCAGTAATGTTGCAGTATATAATTGGATAATGATTACCTCTGCATTAGTGCTGAAGTGTCACTGATTGCTTTGGTTAGTCCAGTTAAAGCTCATATTTTTGCATCATATTTACACTGCTTCAGAGGGCGGTTTATAGCACAGCGTCATATCTTGTGAGCTCATCATCAATTTTGTATGACGAATTTGCTCAATATAAAGTGTGAAATGCCGTGAAATGGGAACACTTCCACGATCACGTGTAATTAGCTTCTGGACACTAACGGGATTTAATTACTTTTGGCAACATCATAATGCACTTATGTGCAATATGGTGTAGCACACTGATTGCAGCTCAGAAAACAGATCTGATAAGCCAGCGAACAGAAGCATGACACAGCTCGGTCTTCGTTTAATCACCTCAGCGTGAACAAAAGCCATTCTTCTTTCCTGGAAGAAACTTTGCTTAAATACTCGTGTTTTCGGGAGTGAAATCCACCAAATATTGTCCCTGTGTTATCAGTGCAGCAGATTTTATCAGCAAATGTCAGAAAATGTTAGTCTTGGTATCTACATAATTGTGGCTCCACAAATTTGAAAGATAAAATCATCAGTTTTTTGCATTTCGTGGGGATGTTTATGTAGAGTTTGACTTGTAAAGCTATTTTAAATATATGCCATAAGTGACCTTGTGCACTCTGTCCGTGCCTCGCCTCACCAGACAATAAGCTAGAAAATGGAAGTGGCAAATATCTTCAGTCCAATATCTGTAAATGCAAACAGCCTGCACTGAAGGTCTGGTGATTTAACAAGGAGGGGCGATCAGAGTACCGTCAGACAGGAGTTTATTCCACCGTCTAAATTTTGGGTTTATTTGTGCCACATTCAGCCCATTAACAATATAACTCAGAGGCATTCACGTCAAACCAAATGACACCTATTTACCTCATTGACTCTGGTTATTGAATATCAGACCATTTCACTAAAGTAATAATCACAGTGCGTAATAAAAAAATAAGTAATAGGAGCAGCATTGCTTCATTGCACCACCTCCCTGTAGTGTCATCTTTACAACATTTTGAGGTTTTATGAGCTGAGAGAGAAGGCTGGAAACCTTCATATAGTACTTTTAAATCTCTCAAATAAAAATAAAACACACACACACACTTGCCAAAAACCACCTGAAACACATTCGGGCCACATAACTGATCCAGCCCCGTGTGGTACTGCTGACGTGGAGCGCAAGCGTCCAGCTTTATTCGTGGTACAGAAATCTTTTATTTTGAAAGTCTTTTTTCTCTGTGCTAAGTTTCTGTTTATGCACACTCACGGCAGGTGACTTTCAAAGAACCCACACCATTAGCTTTGTTTGGATCTTCTTCTTTTTCCCCTTTTCTGGCCAACACTCTGTGAAACTTTCCGGGCACCAGCTCCCTGGAGACTTCTTTTGTTCTCCAATCGGCTGCTCGGATAATCTTAGGTCATAGCCACATATTTTACAGGCAGAAAACCTAAGAGAGATGACAAGAGCAGGATGTTTTTCCCCCTCCTAGCCTCTATTCAGCTCTGGCACGCAAAGCCCAACCTAAGCAGAATGAGTAAGTGGAGAGCATCATGACACAGTTTTGAAAAAGATGAGAGGAGGATTATTACACTGAGCCAGTGAAGTACTTCTTAAAGTTTGTTCATCACAGAGTGCTCGTCAAAGTGCCCCTAGAAAGACATTCAGCCGCGGATGCTCATTTGAGGGGATTTAATTCGAAGGAAAAGGAAGCATTTCGATTCAATTTTCCACAGACATGCGTTGTCCAAAGGTGAGCACGTAATAATGACAGCCAGATCTGTCATTTGTCTTCTCTCTGTTCTTGCTGTTAAGTGAAATGAGTAATAGTGTGGTTGAAAAGCTTTTCAATCTCCAGGGAGGATCCATGCTGAGAAACGATGCAGTTATTTGTGTGGTTGGAGATAGTATATAATTTCAAGACCAATCACATGGAATCATATGGGAAGCAGCTCTGCACAGTTTGAACCCTTTAAATTGGTTAAAATGAGTTACTGCGTTGGGGCTGTATCGCATCCGGACAGCCGGTCTGATCCCCTGAATTGAGAGATTTTGTGTCATTTATCTGCCTGTTACTTCAAAAATCAAGGAAAGTGAAGCGCATTCAGGCTCAGACTGCCTGAGACGCCCCTGCTTCCTCCTGAACCTCACATGCTCATTATCAGCATTACCATAATCTATTGTGTCACTCACAAAAGCTTTGCTATAAAAGGAAATTCCACAGATTTTACATATCAAACTCAGGCGGCTCATGAGGTCTCAGCAGCCAGCTGCAAGAGCTGACTCCAGAGAAAAACTATCCAGAGGCTAAAAAAAATACCCCTGATGATGTCATAATGATGTCACCAGAGTTATGTCAGATTGGGTGGTCAGGTAGCCTGATGGGGTGGAGTAACTTTTGATGAAGGCAGAACAAATCCAAGTTTGCAGCTGCTTTCTGGATCCTGTGTGTTTGAAGCTCTTGATTGTTAGACTTTACTCGTTTTTTAAAATAATGTCTTTCTTTCTCTTTAGTCACCCTGCTCTTTGGAGTGCAACACTAATGCATTACTTAAGTGTGGCTAAACATAAGGTCAGGAGCAAGAATCGGCCAGCAAAGTCTGAAATCTGGCCCACTGTAAGCCTTTGGTTTAGGAGGGGATAGATTTTAGACTTTTAACTGTAGTTTTATCCTACTGAGAAAGACCTTCATATAAAGTAATTAAGGAACAAATAAACTGTAACAGTTAAAACACATATGTTCACACAGAAATGTGTGTGCTTTTTTGTGGTAACAATTACGACATCATTTATTTTATCGTGCGTAAAAACTAAAATTGCACTTGGATGGGATTAAACGTGCAAAGGAGAGTTTCGCTGTAAAATCATCCACGCTTTGACGTGAAAAGATGTGACTCCTTTTGGAGCCTTTTCTCAGGTGTTTACCCAGCGGATTACATGAATTCTCGTGAATTTATAAAATTACCGTTTGGATTGACGTGCGTGACACTTTTTCTAATTACGCTCCACCAGCTATCCTCAGAGTCTGGAGGAGGTCTGCCCGCAACCTTTAAGCTCGAAGTTTAGAGTGAACACACCAGCACAAATTCTAAACTGCCAGCAGCTCCATGACGTCAGGTGAGGTTAAATACAGTTTATTCACAGGTAAAAACGTTAACAGCAAACATTCAGAACACAAACTCTGCTTTTTGTTATATTAGCAAGCTGTTGCGTTTTATGGGCCTTGATCTGCCTGCACTGTCTGGGCCTGGATGATGTGTTTATCTACATCAGTCTGATTGGTGATGTTCAACATAAGCTAACAGGCAGAGGTAAAAGAAAAGTGAGAAGGAATGAGGCGAAAACAAAATCCACTCCGCCGTCCTCCTGTGTAACTTACTGCTTTTTGTTGGGTTGTTGGAGGAGGAAGAGGAAGGGGGATTTTTTTTAAAGCGTAAAGTCATTGATTGTCACAGCAGAGAGAAGCGCTGCCGGGGCTGCTCCAGAGCGGCTATGTGTTGCATGCCTCAGCGGGGAAAATGTCTTCGTATGCGGGTGGCAGTTCACTGGGGAGCGGGTAGGAGAAAGGGAAGCAATGATTGAGCTCCGGGTCCGTGGGCGAGTATCCCGGCAGCTCGATTGACGGGTGTCCCCCGCACTGCACTTCTGCACCTGTCTCGTCAAACACACTAAAAACACCCAGGTTGATGTAAGACACCGGCTGGAAATCCGCCGAGGAGCAGTCCCGCTCCTCGCTGAAGATGATCGCCCCGGCGCTCTGCCTCTGACACTGTCTGCTCCTAGAAAACTGCGCTGTTTTGTACCTTTTGATGATCACCAGGTTGATGAGCCCGAGGAGGCACTCCAACGTGCTGAGAACAGTGGAGATGACCAAACTCCGCTGGTAATCCCTCAGCTGCTCGCAGGCAGGGTTCAGCACCACAGAGTGGAAGCAGTAATGGGAATATTTCCTCTCCACCAGAGAAGCCGTGTCCCCGTCCACCACCGCGCCAGAGAAGGCGGTGAGGACCCCCAACAAGAAGACCACAACACCGAGGAGAAAGAAATTCCTGCAGCCGGGCTTGTCCGTGCAACACACCAGCGCGGTTCCCAGCATGACTTGCCCGATTCCCACAAGTAGCCCGGAGTAGAAAGCCCCGGCCGTGGAGCCGAGGTGGAAATGCGCTTTCACCGTAGATCCCAACGAGACGCATCTTAATCCAACGACAACTTCGCTCAGGGCGCACACGAAGAGGAGGGTGCTGGAGAGGACGGTGCACAGTCCTTTCCCACTCAACTTCATTATATTCCACCTCTGCCGCTCTCGATCCCTCTCCCCCGCTCTTCATCCTCCTGCGTCCTCTCCTCCGTCTCCTCTGGAAGCACTCTCACATCGGGACATCATCTGCCGGTGACTCCTCCGGTTCAGAGCGGGCGATCCTCGCCGCTGCGGCGTCTCTCTCGCATGCCCGCCGCTTTACAGGAATATATAAATAATTAATGACAAGAACGCATTCCTCACTGCACTTATTGATAATCCATACAGCCAATGATCGCGTTACCCAAGATCAGCTTTAGCCGCCCATCTCACTCCCGAGCAAAAGTTTTTTTTATGTTGCTTTTCCTTTTTCCTCCTGAGGAGAGAGTGCAGTCCGCCAAGTCTCCGGCTTGAATGCCGTGTGCGGGGTTTTGTGGCAGAGAAGGAGGCGGCTGCTACAGCCGGAGATGCTCGAGCGTCCTGTTGACCAATGACCCGCAGGCCCCAAGAACACTCCTACAGGGGCTATAAGTGTGCCTGAGGTGCCACGTAGAGACTTTACAGTGACGTTGTGTTAAATGGAAAGGCGAGTGAGCGACTTTTGGTGGGTGATCAAAACAATTGTGAGCGCGACTGGTGTTCGGGAACATGAAATGATTTCTTTTTTCTTTTTTTATACACTTCAAACCTTCAGGCTCGTAGTCAGTTCAGTTCTGCAGGAGTGACTGCGAGGTGAGGAATTTAATTTAGGCGAGCGGTAACCTGTGTTCCTGTTGTTAAACTGATTTTTGGCGGAAACAAAATAATCCTTAATATGAGCTAAATAAAAATAACGAAAAGCCCACCAGGTCTCTGTTTCTCTTAGGACTTGTTTTTGTCAGGCAGATCTTTCTGGAAATCACAAATCATCAAGCATCAGTAAGACGAGAGGAGCTGAGCGAGGCTGTGCGCTGTCCGCGGTGCTGAAACATCCAAATCTGGAGGCCAGACGGCCGCTGATTGGAGTCCACGGCATCTCTCCTCACATTTCTAATGGATCTTTAAAACTATAAACGTCTCGTATTTTATTGGTGGTTGAGACAGGCTCCAGACCTGACCATAGACAACCTTTACAGGAGTGTTGCAGGGTGGATAACTGGTTAGAGGCAGCATTTCAGTCTTAAAACAAATGTAGAAAGACATACTGTATGAGTCATCCAAAGTCCATGCTGCAATGCCCAACAGAAGCTACAGCCCACAGTGTAAAAGTAAATGTTTGAGTGTGAAGTCTAATAGAGTTCATAGCCATTATAAATAGAGCAGGCAGCTGAAAGAGACATTCTTTTAATTCATATGTTGAAAATATGTTAAGAAAATCTTTAAGAGATTTATTTGTTTGTGTGTGTGTGTGTGTGTGTGTGTGTGTGTGTGTGATCATGAGGAGGACGTAAACCAGATTTCATGATAACGAATCCAAATATATGCTGAGTCATTTTTATTACCTAAAACCCAAAAACATTTTTGGCACTAAAGCGTGGAGATATGACACCACTGTGGTCACTAAGATTGATCATCTTTGTCATCCATGAGCAAAGTAAATATCACAACAGAATTTCATGCCAATGGCATTTGAGGCGTTTTGGGAGCAAAGTGGCCGAGTGACATTCATTTAGTGAAAACAAATTGGTGTCATTGAATCGGAGCTGGCTAATAATGAAATGTAAAAAAAAAAAGAAGAAAAAAAAATCTTGAAAAAGTTCAAGGATATGCAAAATGATTCAACTGTGTGACCTGCTGTAAAAACATTGCCGGTTCTTGGAGCTGAGTTGTTTCCACTTCATTTTATCTGGTTGTGAAAACTCTCAGCGGACGAGCGCGAGTTCTTGACTTAATTAACCAAATGTTTGACGAGTGCAGGTGGGAGAATTCCACCAGGGAAAGCCTTCGCCCATCCATTCATCACAATGAGCCACCTCATTGACTGTACCAGCACAGCTGCCAGCAAGTGTGAGTGTCACTCTAATTAGGTCATTACTACTTTGCATAGGTTTGCAGATAAGAAAAGATGCTGTGAATGATGAGCTGATAAGCTGCTGATTGGCTGATTGATTGGCAGGCTTGCTTGCTGGCAGTGTGTTTCAGTGATGTTGACACCATCAGCAGCAACAACCTGACTGACTGGCCCGGTCACCACAGGCATAGATACAAAACTGAAGCAGAAAAGGCACAAACTGGAGAATCAAAACACAGAAAACGAAGCGTCTGAAGCTCAAAGTTTCCTGGGGAGCATATAACCCACCGCTTAACGAGTCTCTCTGTCACTTCTTATCCAGTCCATACATGAGCAATAAAACCCACAGCTCAGAGTCCTTCCTTCTGTTAAAGCATTGTATTTGAGCCATGCTTTGTGTGGCAGCAGATTCAAACCCATTTTTCACATTTGTTGTTCCATAATGTGGGCGTTGCGAAGCCTTTTGTAACTGTGATTAAGAGCTATACAAATAAACTTGGACCAGGGCATCGCAGAAAATGGCTTCACTTCACTCACAGTGTGAGCAGCCACAGGTAAGGAGCCTGCACTTTAATGTGAAGGAAAACTACTGGATTCAATTGCCCGATAAAAGTGATGAGGCAGAGGTTGTTAATAGCATATGTCTTTCATCAGAGCACAAGGTGAGCCCTGCTCACCTCCTTAACACAGGCCATTTCCCTCATGGTCACAGACCTGGAAGACACTGTTACTGAAGGGGAAAGTAGCTCTAACCTTAATGGATAAGATCACCTCTCACCTACATGGCAGAAAGACCTGAAATTGGCTTCATTTTAATGTAGAGGGCTGTCTGAATGTTATTACTATATGGTTTATAGGGAAAAATGCCACACAAAGAACTGCAGATAGATCCCCAGCATTATAATAATAATAATAAAAAATCAGCCTTCTCCTCCAAGAGCAGATTTTCAACTTAAATCACTACGAGTCGTTCTCTCTCTCTCTGTGTGTGTGTGTGTGTGTGTGTGTGTGTGTGTGTGTGTGTGAGCATTTAGGCTCGATTGCTTCAGCTGTGCCAAGAGTCAGCTGTGAAGGGAGTGCTTCGGCATCTAAGATGCAGTTTTACAGCAGCAGTTACAACAGCCGCGACAGGTCGGCCTGTAAAATCCTGTGTTAGCCTATAAATATTAATGAATCTAAAGCAGCCGCTGCTGTTGATGGCTGGAGCTGGGAGGGACTCAACAATGTTTCTTCTAAAGAGGAACTGACTCTGAAAAATAAATTCAATACCAAGGGTGAAAACCTGTCAGACCTAGATCAGACAGGGGACAGGGTTTGTCAAATAGGCGGGAGCATTAGGAACAGAGAAGTGAGGCAGTCAGCTGGTGAGAGTATCATAGTATTCATATCAACAATGTATCAAATGACTGTGTGGAAGATATCGCTTGCTTTTTTTTGAGTAATTTTCATTTGCCAGCGTGAAGCTTCTTCTCTTATTGACGTTCTTTAGAGCTGCTGCAGCTTCATGTCGCCAGCAGAAAACCTCAGATAAACCCACTGTGGGCTTCCAGTACCCACCCGAAACAGACTGAAAACAAAAGCAGCAAATGTTACCTGATGAACAGAGCGAGAACCCAGTGTAGACAAACAGATCTGTGTGCAGACACTGGGCTCGACTCCAAATGAATAATAATATCCCTTACAAGAAGCCCAAGAAATGGGTTCCAGTGATAAAGCTGAATACTCCTTAACAAATCAAATAATGTTTAGTCTGTCACTGGGGTGGGTGGGGAGGGGGGTGCTCAGTGGAGGAAAATAGAAAGCATTTCATTTAAAATGAGCTCAGTTTTGTGTTTGTTGGCGTCACTGGAGGTCAGTTTCGAGTGGTATGGGTGTTTGTGTATGTGTGTTTGTGCGGGGCTTTACTGTGTAAAATACAAGGTGCAGAGGTTGGATGATGATGCATAAAGCCTGAGGAGCAGCAAACAAATGCCATTTAGCTTTTGTAGATGCCAAAACAGACGAGCAGGCGTGGCTGAAGATGAGGTCCAAATGATTCCATCAAAGTGGAAGTTTGAACTTATTTATCCCTTTCCTTCTGTTTCCTGCTTGATTTTTATGAACTTTATATCAGGATTAGAGGCTCCACAGGATAGTATCTAACAAGCATACTATCCCTGGTTTGATCATAGGTAGGGGACAGGAAGGGCATCTGGTGTAATAAAAAAAAAACCTGCCATATCATAAATATATGGAGCTAGCTGCTGTAGTGCAGTTTTGAGGTTGAGCTACTGCCCCCTTGTGGCCAGAAACGACAACAAAGCAGCTTTAAGTGAGATTTGTGGGCACTTTTGGCATTTTATGGAAAATAACATCTCACTGAAATAATGGGTCTCTAAGGTACTTCCTGACTTATTGACCTTGGTTAAGAGTACCATTACCCTTAAAGTTTCACTTGGATTGTTTTATTTAGGAGAATCTCAGTCTTTGGGAAACTTCATGCATGTTTTATTAACAATAAAGTCAGAAATGAATGTGTGAAAAGTAACCACCAGCATCACCACTATTCCTTCTGATGTTCCTGATGTTAATAGCACCATTGTTATAATTTAATCTGAATCAAAAGTCAATTTAACTTCAAACCTTTCCCCTGGTCATTTAATTTAGTGCTGCTTCATCTAATTATACCCTTCACTGCACAACTGCATATATATTTAGTTTCCTCTGACTTTTAATCAAAGAACTGCAAAGTAGATTTTTCTTTGAGTTAAGGTACCAAAAAAACATTTTCACTTTTTAAGCCAGGAAATACACAGGCTTAAATCACAAATGCGTGTTGTGCTATAATATGTAAACAAATGAAAAATAACGAGGTAAATTATAAATAATTCAGACACTGACTGGCTGGACTGGAGGGAGCACACACTGAAACCTGTTAATACTGTAAGTATAATTCTTCCCCATTTAGCACCATTGCTGAAATTGTTGTGCTGAACCTTAAAGAGGATTTATAGTGGTATTTATGTTAATGGAAATCCATACAGATGATGGCGATGGTAACGATGATGATCAGATTACATTAGTGAGATTCATTAGTGAGCAGGAGGAGGTGAAGGTAAGAGGCAATGTAATGATGAGGGTAAAGCACAGTCTACGTAGGAGTTTATTTCAGGCATCCAAAGAATACAAATAAAGTCCTGCTGAAGATGATAGCATCGTCCAATGCAAGTGAAAACACTGCTCCACACTGCAGTGTATTTGCAAAATTATGCTGCAGATCACTTTGATATTGTTATGTTTGCACAAAGCATCTTTGTCGTTGATCATTTTAAAATATTCAAAATCCTCCTACTCGGTTTCTTTCACAGAACAAATGAGGGTCTTTCCGCTCGTTCTTGTCGAAACCGTTGTAGCCAGAGGAAGTAAACGTTTTTCATTACCAGATAAATTGAGTGCAGAAGTGTCACCAAATAATAAAACTGTGTGGAATCATTTAAAATGATGCAACAGAGGACTTAGGAGAAGCTACACCCAATCCAGGGTTTTCCTTCTGTCTTGTAGCCCACCTCTTTATATAAGGAAACTGCATCAGACATTTAAGAGACTGTAAATGTGAGGCTGTGAGAGAAAAGAGATGCAGGTGGAAGAAATTACTGCACCAGCACCACGCCGGCACAGCCTATAGAAAAGGGGCAGACAGCTGACCGTAGGCTTTCTCCCGAGACTGCAAGATGCTCGAGAGACAACGCTCGTAGCCGGCCTTTGTGACTTCAGAAGGATTCTTCAAATGTGACCCGATTAAAAATGTGTTTTTCTATGCACTTCTTCACTTTGATGTTCGAGCTGCTTTTACGCCACCAACTGAAGATGAGTCCAGTTTTGCGGTCCAGGATTTCTGGATTAGGAAGGATTAGATGTAGATGTAACATCATTTTTAGCGTTAGACACACATTACTGTTCGTAACTGAATAAAGAAATGACAGACAGGTTTACAGCAGCAAATTTAGCATTTTTGGAAGGCTGAGAGCTTCAAGGGTGTAGTGAGGCAAAACAGTTTTATAGTGCTGAAAAGGAGAATAACACTATACACCATTGGTTTTAATTCAGTGGCCACTTTACAGATGTTTTCGTTTCCTCGCAGTGCAAGTTAACTGCAAGATAAGTTCTTTAATTGTATATATAATGGTAGATAAGTCTACTTGGTGGCGTGAGCATCAGTTAATTTAGAGGAGAATCACTCTAGTCAAAAGAAGATTTTTTCTACTTAATTTAATCTATATTTGGCAGCTTAGTGCTGTTCTGAGAGCAGCACAGCGCTGAGCAGGCATGAATAAAAACACATACAGTTAAATTCATAGGATCATCATTGGACAGCGATACATTATGTTGTCATTGTGCTTCTGTACCCCACCACAGTGGCTTTAAATCTAACAATCAATGTGTGATTGAAGTGCAGACCTTCAGCTTTAATTCAAGGATCTTAATAAAAGTGCTCTATTAACTGTTTGAGAATCAGAGACATTTTTATACATAGTGCATCATTTTCAGAGGCTCAAAGAACTGGACCAAGGAGTGGTTTCATGGGGAGCTGAGGATTGTTGTTTTCATGGTAATGTCAGCTTTAGACATCCACTGATTGCAACTAATGTTCATCCAGTTATTAAAAACATACTTACAATTACATTAGTTTGTCCAATTAGTTTTGTGCATCTGAAAATGCAACACAATTTATGAAAATGCCTGCAATTAGATTCTGACTGATACATGATTTTTAAGACTGAGACAGACATTTGGTGACTTAAATAACCAACGTGTTGGTAGGATGTAACCTGAGCTATCAGTTGCTATAGTGAGACATCAGCTGATCTGCCAGGACTGGTGGAGCTTGACTTCATGCTCAGTTTATCAGTTCATGTATGTCACTACAAATATTCCCATCTTTCCATTCTTCTACTTTTTACACATTTACTTAATTCATTCATTGATTTTCTCTACAGTCTTTTCTTTTTTAACTTTCCAGACTTTATTTTCAGATGTTCACGCTGCAGGGAAAAATGATTACACATTCAACGTGTGTCTTCCAGAAGTGTTAAAACAGTGACAGAAATGTCACGAGTCATTCTGACACTGTTTTTGTCACACTTGCGGGCTCCTTTCATCTCAGATTCTACTGTCTGTTTCCTGTTTTGAATTACATTGTAACAATACAACATTCATGTGCACATGCAAGGAAAAAGAAAAATCCTACATGTGCTTAATATCAGTTCTCTGATGTTTTGATGTAAAACAAACACGTGGCTGGTGTCTTGATGAACAGAGAGGCTGCAGAATCCCACACAGGATTAGCCGCCTTTCCTTTTCCGCTAAAAGAAGCAGATGTCTCAGAACCGATCTGGACCTCGTCCAGGACTCTACATGGATACAGCGGTCTCCTGTTAATCCACTGAGTCTGTGCATGCATTTTAAAAAAGTAGACAGTGGCTCCACAAGCCTTTACCACAACTGCTGTTATGGACATAGCATATGGACACCGAAACAGAAGGCAAATGTTTGGCTGCAGGCCTTCTGTCTGCTTCACCTGTATTTAACAGTGTGCGGTTTGTTTGGACTTGTGGTGGGTTTAATTAGTATTTTAATTACACACTGCCTGGAACCCCTGCTTGTTTTTTTGTTCTGGGTTTAACCACTAGGGAGCACTCTCATTCAAACAATGCTGGAAGTGATGCAGCAGGTACCTGATCTGCTTTGCTTAATAAGTTGAAACAATGTGGCTAATATGCATACTCAGCTGCCGGGATTGTCTCGTTGCCTGGTTTAACTTGGCAGCTCTTTTACTGTCCTGCAGATTGGCCCAAAGTTAGAAAGAGACTCATTTTTTTGTTAAGCAAAAAAGGTGGAAACTGTAAGCCTGTTCTTCACCTATCTCAAGCACCTTCCATTTCATTGCACTTTAAACTTCGTGGGTGTATTGCTGGGGACCAGAGTAAGTGTGGTGCCAAGTTTGAGGTAGTTTAAATGAGTGGTTGTCACATTTTGGATGAAAGTTGTTTTTTACTACCAGAATTTCCCCAAAGAGTGCCTGCTCCATTCTGTGTGTAGAGGAAGGAGCAAACATACACACGGAGGTCTGTTTGCTTGGGTATTGCTGTGAGGGCATGCATCCCCAAAGTCTCTTACCCCAAAGTTTTATTAAAACCCTTTAGAGCTTTGACCCTAAAATCAGGTCTTAACCCTCAGAGAGGCTTTTGAAGGGTGTAAAATAAGGGCTGGCCAAACAACTGTATCTGTTTGAACATTTCATCTAAAACTGCTCTCTTATTTTTAATATGATTTATATAGTCATTGTCCTTCATTTCCTGTTACAAATTACTTACAGATTAAGCATGTACGGTACTGTCCAAAAGTCTCGAGACACCCTCATTTCTTTGTGTTTTGCTATGAAAATGGGGAGAAGGTGCTAACAGTTTATTGAAACACGTGAAAACATTCACAGAAATACAGTATCTAAGGCAAAAACAGAGTTTATACAGTTCCAATAAGTGTGAAAGTCAATATTTAGTATAACCACCTTTATTCTCCAACCTAACATGAACTCTTAGCTAAGCTCTCCTGTATTTACTTTGAGTAGTCTTCAGGAATAGTTCTCCAGGCTTCCTGAAGGACATTCAGAGCTCTTCTTTGGATGTTGGCTGCTTTTTTGTTCTGTGCTGTAAAGATGATCCCACACTGCTTCAGTAATGTTGAGGTCCGGACGCTGGGGAGGCAAATCCATGACTGACTGTTCCATTGTGTGCTTTTCTATCCAGGTATCTTTTTACTGCATTGTCAGTGTGTTTGGAATCATTGTCATGCTGAAGAATGAAGCTGCTGCCAATCACATGCTTTACAGATGGTACTTTTACTATGTTTAGAAATCCATCAATTTAGATGAGATCCCCAACACGACTGGCTGAAATGCAGCTGCGAGTAAAAAGTGCCTAAAGATACAATGTAAATGTTTTTTTGCCAACTTGTCTGTTCTGTATAGACATCCCCTTGCATTAGGCGCTTTTTTGTGCTTGAATGTTTCACAGGTCAGTGGAAAATAAAATACTGTAATATTCCTCTGAAAATAGCTGAAACTACTTCAAACATTAAGTCTGGGTCCCTGGGAGGAACACATGAAGAAAGGAATGGTGGCTCAAACTTTTGCAAAGCACTGTAGCTCTTTTGATTTTTTAAAATCTGACAGTTTTGCACAGCCACATTTTCAAGGCACAATCTCGTGCACACGCACACGTTAATGATCCTGATTGCCTGAATGCAACATGCTTAGCAATCACCTATAAATTGTAGCAATAACAGTAAGCTGGGTTACACTCTCTCTGAATGGGCACCAACTGCACTCGTTTGCCAAGCGCTGATGACGTGACCGTGCTGATCACAGGGTTCGCCACACTACGCAAGTAGCGCTGCTCTAATGTCAACGATGCACAGAAGCTGTAATTACGCACAGCTGGAACACTGGCTGCTCGGTCAGAGACTGTAAGGGGACAGATTGTGTTGTAGTGTCAGCAGAAGTAGAAACAGCTGCATCTAGTGGAGTAAATCCATTTCCTCGCTCCAAGGGAGGTCAGGACATGAGGCTGCGAGTGTCAATACACAGGCTGCAAAGTTCAGAGGACCAAACAGAAAAAAATCAAACTAAAAAGTGTCTCATTTAAAGGGAGCAGTATAGATTTGAAAATAAGCAGCAGCATATGACTGCTTTTAATCTCAACTTGCTTCATTCCCACAAAAAAAGACAACACAACATGTCACTGCTGTTATTCCAAACTTATATTTCTCATCTTTCCTTAAAACACAAGCAGATGAATTCCCCGTCCAAAACAAATATTTTCCTTTATATTTATGTGAAAAATGGGTTTGCATGTAACCAAAAGTCCAAATGAAGTCTTACTTTGAAGTCCGCTCACTAACACGTCAGTTCCATGAATTAAAAATAACAAAAAGCTGTAAAACAACATAAATGTCACACTCACAGGGGTGCAGCTGAATCCATGACAACATACAAAACACATATTCAAGTTGAAACAAAGAAGAAGAACAGCCAGTTAATAAATCTAAAGCTGATGATATACTGGCTAAAAGACTCACTTCCAGGTGTGAGACAAAACTTAACTCCCTCATTCTTTTAAAGACTTTCTGATGCAGCTGTCACATGTATTTCAGACTCTAGGTGACCTTATGTCTGTGGTTATTTCTCAAACCTTGTTCAGAAATATAAATTATAGCCATTTACAGTAATATCAAGCTCCAGGAGTTGATTCTGCGGACAGCAGGGCAGGGAGTGGAAATGGTGCGAGTCCCCAGGAGACCTAGCTAGCCTCCTGCGACTGTGATGCTGAGATGGATGGCTCAGGATTTTCTGCCATGGGCTCATCAGAGAGAGCACCGTTTCCATATTTGTTCCTTAAAGAACGTCCCAAAAACTCCCAGTACTCTTTACGGATGGTGTCCTTCTCCTGTGCCAGTAGTCGACAAATCTTCAAAGGAAGACAACAAAGCACAACAGCATTGTTTCAGATCTCGAGTTTCACAAGAACAACATTGGGTGTAAACTTTTATTTCTAAGTAAGGACTTACTTCTAGAGCCTTTCTTAAAGTTTCCTTTTGCTCCTCCTCTTCTACCTTTTCTTTTTGGGTGATGTTCTCTAAGGCATCCTCATAGCAATCAAACAGGAATGCTAGAAGGTAAGGTGAACAATGTGTCTCCTTAAGCTCCAGCACCCTCTCCAGCAGACCTGGCTGAGATGACAGACCTCGGTCTTGCAGCATCCTTGGGGGGGAAAAAAAAGAAGGAAATAAGAGAGGATACTGGCAGTGAGCTTTTCCATTTTTAATAACCATTTCTCAAGCTCCCTGTAGCGTGCTATATATTGAATGTCTGAGGATGGCACAGTGAAATATTCTAGTGAGAAAATGTCAGCATGTTTGGGCCTTACAGGTAAACACGCATAGGATCATTTACACTGTGATTTGCATCTTACCCTTTCAAATAATTCCATGCACTTTCATTATGGGGAGCCTTCCTGATCTGGTTCAGGCAATATCTGACACAAAGGGAGGAACAGCAGAAGAATGAATGCAGTTGCACAACTGAAGCAGGAACAATGCTGAGGGTACAGAAACATGTATGTATTCATATCACTGTAATTAAATGAATCACACAGTGCAATATGAGAGAGAGAGAGAGACTTCCAAAAAGTGTACTTAAATATTTGAATTTTCTGATATTTGCTTCTGTTTTAAGTTGTCGGAAGTGATTTTAATGACTAAATCTTGAGTTTTTGACGTTCCTATAGCACACTATTTATTGTATATTTCTTGAGATGGCACACTGAAACATCCCAGTCATTCTTACAACAGCAGAGGTTTTGGCAGTTTCCTGGTCTGGAGCAGTGGATATCCCAGCAAGGTCAGACCTTGCAATGCTCAAAGAAATTCCAAAAAACACCCAAGTGCAAAAAGCATGTTAAAGTTCCTGAGAGTAAAAGCAAAACAAACACCTCATGCTAAGTGTGAAGAAAAGTGGTGGAGGGCTGGGGATTTGGGCTTGTTTTATAGCCACAGGACCCGGGCACCTTGCACTTATTGAGTGGACTATGAACTCCTCTGTATATCAAAGTATTCTAGAGTCAAATATGAGGCTGTTTGCCAGACTTTGGCTGATATTGTGTCAAACAACAGGATAGTGATCCCAAGCACAGAAGCAAATCTACAACCGAATGGCTGAAAAAGAAAAGAATTAAGGCGGTGCAATGCTCCAGTCACAGTAAAGACGAGTGGGCCAAAATTAATTCACAACAATGTGGGAGACTGATAAATTCAAACAGAAAACAACTGCTTCAAGTTATTTTTGCTAAAGTTGGTTCTACAAGAACTTTTCAGAGGAGCGAACAGAGACGTGTTAGCGCTTTTTTCACACGACTGTAGATTTTAGCTAGAATATTAAGCACAATGTCAAACAGAGTTTGTTCCATTATGTTTACAGTTTAGTTGCTCAGGGCTGTATTTACATTGATGTTAGAACAGCAGAGCTCTTACACTGAAGCTGATTATTGACTATCTCTAGTACAGACTGATGCTACCCAGTGAGTTTCAAGCTGTTTTGCTGTTGGTCATTCATGAGCAGGTTACTCTCTATTGAATTTGTGCAATACAAGAGTGATAAACACTGATTGTTTTTAAATATTACAAATTGCTCCATTTTATTTGAGAGGGGAACATTATCTTACTCCTGCCTGTCTAAACTAATGAATCAACAGTGCTACACTGTCGTTGTGTAATTACACAAAAATTAAACAAGAGACTATGAAACCAAGACATATTAAAGAAAATGTATGGATTGAGTGAAGTAGTTAAAGGCAATCAGTTAGATTATTTTTGGAGGGGTCAGCCAACTTTTGAGGAGTTTATAATGTAGGAAATTTATTATTACAGGCACTCAAAGTTCACTGGGGTGGATTAAAATTATTTATAGCACTTGATGGCCCTCACACTTTCACAAGTATAGGAGCTAGCCACATGACATTTTCAAGGCTAGAAAACATATTTATGCTCTGTTAAAAATTGAAAATCAACTTTACAACCACTCTAACAAGCAATGGTACTAGGGCTGCACGATTTTGCAAAAAATGAGAATCACGATTTTTTTTGCTTAGAATTGAGATCACGATTCTCTCACGATTTTCTTTTCCAATATAAATATTTATTGCACTTATTAACTGCACATCAACTTCGTAACAGTTGAAACTGAACATAAAAACAATAAATAAACATAAAAACAATAAATGCCTCACATTTTGTCTTTGCCGCAAAATGTTGTACTGCTTGAAATTCCGTCTCCACTGTTGCTCGACACTGCGTGTATAGAGCAGGTAGTGCAACAATAGAAAAATAGCTGCGGGACGGCACTGTGTAGCGTTTGTCTAGGGCAGGGGTCAGCAACCTTTAACACCCAAAGAGCCATTTGGACGCGATTTCCACACAAAAAAAAACACTGGGAGCCGCAAATACTTTTTGACATCTAAAATGAACATAACACTGTATATATTGTTTTTTTTTTACCTTTATGCTTTGTGTGAACAACTAAGGTGTGTTGCTTAAATGCATGAAGTGCTACAGAGAAAATTACATTTTATTTATGTAATTAACACATTTTGAACTTTGTAAAATTCCGCCTAAGTATGTATTTTACCTGATTAATATGTGTAGCGGGGCGTGGACTGCAGCGCCGCTGCAGGGGAGGCGGATGCACCTTAGCGGTACCCGCAATCACGCCTCGCCGCCTTAACGTCTGTGCCACCTATGCTGTTGTGTTGGTGTGTGTCGGGCTGCGAGCTTTAACACCGGCTGTATGCATAAAGCAACCGTGTGTGAAAAGTGGTCAATAAAAAGATGCTGAAAAGCGTGTTCATGGAAACATAGTCGGGTCTGCTGTGATATGTTTACAATGGGACTTCCGCTCCTGAACCTCTGCGCACAGCGTCTGCTGTACGATCGGGGCTGTACGAAGTCACTTTCATCTTTACGCACGACTGTAAGCTGTCGTCTGTGAGGCGTGAACGTGTTTGTTTTTGGAGAACAGCTGCTGACATAATGTGGATCCGAAGATCCATAATTGGCCTACCTGGGGTTGGCGGGCGTTTCGGCGGGTATATCGGCTTCCGCAAGTGTGACGCTTATTTTGACCAATCAAAAACTAATAGAATATAATTTTATATTTATATTTCAATATCACAATAATCTTCCAATTTAGAACTACGAGTTAAAAAAAGAACTAACATAAATAAAATAGACTTTAGCTAATTACTTACAAAAAATTATTTATTTCCCCAAACCACGCGGAGCCGTAGAAGGACTAAAGAGCCGCATGCGGCTCCGGAGCCGCAGGTTGCCGACCCCTGGTCTAGGGTGTTGATCATTTTCCTAAATCCCTCGTTTTTCAGTGTTGATGGGAGCCATATCTTTGGTCAGGTGATAAGTAATAGCCTCCGTAATTTCTTTGTGCCTGCGGGAGTTTGACATGTATAGGGAAGCGCTGTATAAGGTTCCCGTTATTGATGTTTGGGTGGTTGATCAGGACGGATTTTCTCCTGTCACTTTCTTGTCATCCCTGACGTGTTCTCCGTTGTTTCTTTCCTGCCAATTTGAGCATCACACAGCACAGCTTCTGTATCACGTGGTATAAGGCTCCGCCCTTGTCATTTGTTGAGCAGGAAGAGTGAGCGCTTGTTTTCATGCAGGTTATGTCCCGGATCAAAATGCGGTACAATCGTCGTCGTCTTTCTCTCTCTCTCTTTTTTTTTTAAAATCGTTGTCATTTGGAAATGAGATCGCACGTAAGTATGAATCGAGATCGCGATTTTCTAACGATTAATCGTGCAGCCCTAAATGGTACCCTTAATTTTGTCTGATAATTCAATGGAGGAAACCTCTGAAAGTGCATTTTGGGTGAACTTGTCACCATGTGGATTGGGTGGATGATCAAAACAAACTGTAGGATAATAAAAGTCTCATGTTTTAGATCTTCTAGCTCTGCTTTTTGTGTGTCAAAATACAAATTCTAACACAATCATATTTTAACACGCACCAGTGTAGGTTGTAGTCATGAACTGGAGAAACCACACTGGGGTTTACAGGTTCTAAATAATAGTTTGGTCACACCGATCAAACATTTTTAGCGCCTCAGTTCGTACTTCAGAATTCACGTATGAAGGTAAAAAATTTCAAGCCTCCACTAAATATACTAACATTACTGAACCTAATGGGGTCAGCTGTGAGGCATTGGATGATTTTTAATATAATAAACCTAATATTGCCTCACCAATTAAACATTACAATTAATTAAACAACACTAGAAAAATGCAAGAAAAAAAGCACCTACTGAATCTCTCTCTCCACTACAGCTGGATCTGAAAAGCCTGTAGTGTGAGAAATCACAAAATGCCTCTGGTTCCATGCAGAGTTGTTCCTCACATCTTCCTCCAACAGATTCTCCACAAACTCCAGCTCGTTGTCCCACAGTTTGTACTCCTGGGGTACGAATAAGAAAACTAAGCTGGCATCCAACGCATTTATGCGGTTACATAGTGCAGCACTTGTGTCGTGCATTGCCTCGCATTGCATGATACAAATACTGACCACAGAGGGACTCGAACTACACACAAACAGCCAACCAAATTAATCAGTGAAGGAGTCAGTCTGGCAGAGAGCGTCGCTGTGGGAGGAGAACTGGATCTCGTTCCTCAGCTTTGGAGCCAAACTCTGCCGAGAGCAACACCTACCTGGATGACCCACTGTCTGTGCTGCCAAGCGTGGTAGTTCTTTGCATCTTGGCTGAGAATGTCTGCGATGAACCGGAGTTCCTCTGAGGGGTCATTCAACCACTCGACCACCATACGTCTGTGATGCCTGGAGCAGAAGGAGGAGTTTGGAAAGCCGTCCTTATCTTCCAACTTTTTCATTAAACTTGAGTCGTTTTAGGAATGTCCCACTCCCACTCTCCTCTCTTTGTGCACTGGATAAATTCACATACTGCACTTACCAGACTTGATAGTTTTTGGGTTGCTCTTCAATAATGTTAGTAATGTACTTCATCTCCTCCTTTAGGTCCTTTGACAGGGCTTGCAGGAGTACTCGCCTGTAGTGCCTGGACAGTCCCACAGCATATGTTAGATTACATTTTCACAGAAGACACTCATTTCTAAACAAAACAAACACATTTTATACTCTGATGCTGTTTTAAAATTGTGACTGGCCTGAGGCACTTTACCTATAAACAGTACTACTTAACTATGAATGTCATCTCCTTTGCTCTTTTCTCCATTATTTGTAAATGCTACAACATCAAAAGATCAGCACTGCTTTTCCATACAAAATGCTCACCAGACAGTGTAATTTGCAGCATTTAGGTCAATGGCATCTGCAGTCAGAGCGAAAGCCCGCTCAGTTTTTTCATCATTCTTTAGTAGGGCACGGAAATAGTCGTAGACATCTGAGACTGTTGGAAGAAAGACGTGAACATTAGATATGAAATCCTTCTGCAATCATGTTTCATCTGAAATAGTTTGGATTTTAACAGACAAGTGGCATATTAAAGGGAAAAAACAACATAATGTGCCTGAAGGAAGGAAAGTACAGCAAGAAAGCCAGGTGCCACCAGTACGGCAATGATTCTCCAAGTGTTTGGAAATCTACGGGAGGCATGGAACACCATTATTCCCCCCCCAAAAAACAACAACAAACAAACAAAAAAAACCTACTTTGGTATTTTTACAAATTAGGATGAGGGTACTGGCAGTCAAAAATGTCCCAAACTGCAAATGATATTTGCTGTCATTGTCAAATGTCATTTTCATAATCATAAAACCTTTCAGTGATCACTTGAGCCCCATCATATGGTTTCATGACAGGATGAAGATCACTACTTAGACATTTAATATCTTGCAGTGACCTTTCCCTCTACCCACTTCCTTGCTGTCTTGCAATTCCCTATGAGCCTTCCATGGTTCACTAACAATCTTACACTTTTCCGAGTAGGCGATCTTCACTACAGGATTTGGTCCATCATCCTGTGGAACAGGCTCCAGGTCAGCCCACTCCTTTCTGTCTCTGAAACACAAAAACACGGAGGTGGATTAACTGTCAGTACAGCCTGACAGCAGCTAATGTATTTAGTTACACAGGGCCAAGATCCTTCTAGAAACAAATATATTGTAGATAATCACCAGCCCAGTCACCAGCTTTTGGTCCACAAATAAGGCTTTAAGAACCATTAAACTTACTACTACCATGTCTGCTGTCACTAAATTCACCCATAAATTCAATTCAGGCTTCTGTGAGTATTCTATCTCTTGATATAATGTCTCTGACTGAGCTAACTACTTTGGGGGGAATGTGTGCACCGTTTTTGTGATCATCCAATGCATTTATCAGCCATTTCTGACCGCCATATAAACAAGGAGTTCTCCTATTCTTGGGTAAAAGAAAACCCAAACAGCAAAGTCATTACAATGCTGCTGATTGTCATCTGACACTTTGGAGGGGGCGACAAAAAAAGCCTCTGTGCAGGGAAAAAAAACTGCAAATGCGATAACTGTTTAACTTTATACTGAAATCATTAAGACAAGCTGTAACGTTAGGACGCCAAATTAACCTGGGTACTATTCTTTCTGAAGGTATTGGCTAGAATAACCGTACAGAGCTTAACCTTCTACTAGAAAGAGGGCTGTTAGCGCAACTCCCCCGGCTTTCCATCACAAAGACGATAATTATAGTGCACTTTTGACAGCCGCTAACAAAACTGGTATTAAACTATAAGTTATCAAACATTACCGCGTTATAACAAACACGAGCTACAGAGTAGTTACTAAGTACCGGTAGAGGAGCGACCAAAGCTAAGTTAGCCACCCAAAGAGAAAGTGATAACCAGACACTACCTGTAAAATATGTATCGAGTCGGGTCAACAGCAAATTCATCCTCGATGTGCTCCTCGACCTCTACATCAAACTCTTTGCCTTCGTTAACTTGTACAGATTCAACTGTTTCCTCAATGCCCGACATTGCTAACTACTTAGCTTAATCGCAGTTGTGCTCCGTCGAAAGTAAACGTCATATCCGGTGTAGCGGAAAAAGTTGCCTTTAAGTGCTGCTGGGAAATGGATTTTCTATTCTTAATTATCACCTAATAATAATAGACAGCCACACGGTCCACAAGATATGTATAAGGTTCAGTCAGGTTCTTGCGTAATTTGGCGTACCTCAGTATTTTCTCCCTTGCTTTAAGAAAGGCTTCTTGACAGACACCCTTCCACTGAGACGTTTCTTGAATGTGTAACTTACAGATACTGTTCATCTGCGCTGTTGATATGTTTTTAGGCCTGCCCCTTCTTTTATTCCCCACTTCTCCAGTTTATGGAGATAAGTTTATGCAAATGATTTTAAAAATACCACGTTGTCTTTCAAACGGTGTTATTTATTTTTCAGTAGCTTCAACTAAAGAAACTGAAACAAATGTTACTTTATAAAAGGCTGCTAGTAACAAAGTGCCTAAAGATCTAAGTATTGTTTTTTTGCCACCTGTGTAGACAAAACACTGGTTCATCCCTTGAGTTAGGTGCCTTGTTATGTATGAATGACTCATAGGTCAGTGGTTTTTCTGCTTTTTTCAGTTATCAAATCCCACAGTGACTGTTCCAGCTGGTCTTCATGTTACACACTCAGTTTAGTCTCAGTTTATGGATGTTTGTTTTCAACCTGTTACAACTCATCTGACTTTTAAATTTCTGATGGAGTTGTAACTGTGTGTGTTCATCAGTTAAATGTGTGAAATGTTCACATTAATTAAAATACACCATCCACTAGTTTCTAGTTTCCTGCTGTGTCTATAGGACTGTTGAGGTTCACTATGTTCTGGCTCCCTCTTATGGCAGGATTTGGTTGACATATGTGGAGAATAGAAAAAACATAAAACTACTAAAATACAAATGTCATGCAACTGGAAGTCAAATTTCACTTTACTTGCCAAAACCTGGGGCCTCTTAATCACATACCAAACTCTTGACAACACATGGATGTGAAATCATTTCATTAAAGCAAGGTCAAGCAGAGGTTTATTTCCATCAACAACTCTGGACATTATAAAAATAAATAGATGATTCACAGTCAGTGGATTGTAATACAAACTGTTATCAAAATTATGTATCAGCCAGAATGAAAAATTGAACACATGCATAATCACCATTCCATGAACTTATACATGTCCCGAATACTTAAGAACAAAATCCTTTTTGTCAACAGAACTGGTTGGGGAAATATAAAATCACCATTCAAATCAGACAGCTATGCAACGTGAATATGCTTCTTTCCATAATTGCTTGACCCAAACTGTTCAGTGACTGTCTTCCTGCTCCAATCCGTGCTTTTCAATGTAGCGTCTGGAAGAAGGGAAAAGGGGGGAAAAAAAAGATTAAATAAGGCTTTTATTTAGGATCATAAAAGTTTAATGAACACAAAAACACAACTACAGATGCAACTCGGACACGTCCAGACTCACTGTGACTGTACAGTTGTGCTCTTGTCAGGGTCTAAGACCACACTCATGCCAAATTATTTTGACTTTTAGGTAATAGGGGTGTGAAGGGAGAAAAAAAAATTGATTCAGTACCACGACAGTATTTCAATATCTTGATATTTTGCATGTTCATCAAGCGCATCAAATATCTATATTTAAACATATTCAAATACTCTGGTAATATGGCAAACAAGAGAGCTCATCTCATGCACCACCATCCAGAGATAACATTGGCCAAGCAAACTTACATTAAATCGGCTCAAGCAATAAATAAATAAATAAATAAATAAATAAATAAATAAAATCACTGGACACGCACGTCCTAGCTAAAGAGCAAGCTAAAACCTCAGTCTCACAAGTTACAAAAAAATAAATAAATAAATACATACATAAAAAAAATACGACAGCAACCTCTTCACATCTATAAAAAAAAGGTAATGGTACTGACATACTCAGCATGTTGAAAAATATGAAAAATCCCAATATATTCGTATCATTGGACGTCTGGTTCATCCCACTTCTATTAGATAAACATCAAAAGAAGATTTCAGCTGTCATGAGTCATTGCTTACATAGTTACCAGAACTTTTAGTGCTACAATTGACGCCAATGCTCACATAAGATTTCTTCTCTTAGGATGTCCTGCTTTGATACCTTTATTTAAAAAATGCACTGATGTATTTTCAGCCACGTGGGGGCAGCACAACAACCTTTAACAGAATACTAACCTATTACCACATCACAAAGTTTGTATAGCAGATGTGTTTGGACACAGCTGCTCTCATGAGAAAATCCAGCAGACTCACAACAAAGTTAGCATTCATTTGGAGTCATCCCTCTGGCTTTTATTAGACTATAAATAAAATTATGCTAATGCTTCACCGTGTTCATCAGTGTCTTTCCGCCGTAGGTTTTGCCAGGTACCGTTTGTTGACAATTTGTTCCCCAAAATTGAGTTTAGAGATGTGGATGTTGTTTTTCAAAACAAAGTTGTGGGGTTTAAATTTATCAAGGCACTTTCTGTTTTGCATACGATCTGTGCTTGGTGCTTGAATACTGTGAAGAATCAGAACTGAACAACACACTCAACCCAGAAAATCTCAAATCAAATGAATGTTGCATAACTTCTCAGCCATGAACAATGAACAACCAAACAGCTTTGGCTGTTCTCTCAGGTCTCTTATTAAGATGAACTCAACTGTCATGGGGTATTATTACAAAGTCCAGAAACACCTGCTTAAAGCAGTAAAGATAATAGTTACTAGAAAATCTCACCTTCGTGCAAAGTTATACAGCGCTTCTTTTCTTTCTTGGAGAGACAAATGTCTGTCGGTTGGTGATTTCCCAAAAGCTTTGGCAGCAGGCTATGAATAAAAACGAAATGGAATTTAAAAAAAAAAAAACCCCTCCAAAAACAGATATTCTTATTAACATTCATATACAAAGATAAGCCAAAACTAACAGAAGAAACTAGGGCTCATTATATTGTACAGATGTATCTGAGGGTCTGGGATGTGCAGTCTTAAAAAATAAGGAGAAGGCCGTTTCATGTCTCACTGATTTTGACAGCATGTGACGGACCAACTGCATATTGGGCTCCATTACTATAAATTATATCTTAGTGATTATTATCATGCAGTTCAGCTAAAATGTAAGGTAAAAAGTGTGATAAAAAGACACTGATGTGGAGCTTATGAAATCAAAAATGTTCAAGATCACCTTCTCGTACACCTCTGGACAGCTTGTGCCTTTTATGGACCTTTTCCTGGAACTTTTTGGTATCACTTCATAAATAATAATTTTTTACTTATTAGAGCCTGACTAATACATGACTTTTTTGCCTGGTACCAATAATTGAGTGATTTAAAATTTGACAGGTTGTCCTCTTATCATTTTTTTTCTTTCAGATGCATCAAACACAAACAGATTAACATTTGTTAGATGTAGTTCTTTAGTTACCCGTTTACAGGCTTCTTGACTTTACAAGCTGGTTGTTGTGTTTGCGGTGTGTCAACAGGGAAGTTGCAGAGCGCCCTCTGATGGGCAAACTTCAACATTCATAACATCACTGAAGGCTGTTTCTCCTGTTCTTTCTTTACTTTTTAAAAATGTTGTTTATGACCATTTCAAATGCAGATACCAACAGATCACCAAATAGCTAATATCAGTCAATGATATTGCCCCGTAAATAAATTGGATGTGCTCTATAACTTACAATTGTCTGGTTAAATTCTAGGAAATAGGCCTTATCAAACCTTTAAGGTGGGAGCAGGACCAGAAGAATAGGAGCTGATCTTAGAAGGGCCAAAAGTCGAGATCCCTGTTGCTTCCATTGATGTTTCCTCCTTGTTCTCCAGCAGATTTGTAATGGTGGTGTCAACACAATTTGTTTTTGCTATACACAATAAAAAGAACAACAGTTAGATTCATTTGCCATGCACTTTCTTTCTTTTTAAAGGACTTCTTACAAAGTGAAAGTATGACAGAAGAGCTCAGGTGCAGAATGAACATAAAAGTGCATTCCAAGAAAATGGATGTGGTAGCCAAATGTAAGTGTACCTAAATCCTTTGTGATGACATTCAGTGGAACATGGGGCAACACGTCCTTCACCTGCTGAGCCATCTTAGCAATCCTGCGGTCATCTGTGCCCAAACTCATGAATCCAAGCCCAATAGAGCCAGGTGTTACACCTACATTTAAAAAAAAAAAAAAACTCCAATCAGCTGAATCTCCCACATGAACAGAGTTGATGTTGAATCATGTGACTGACTTACTTGTGGTTGTTTGTGGAACAATGTGTCTTGTCCTTTTGATGTGCTCTGCTTTATCAGCTTTAGTGATTTTGGTGGCGACCAAGCCAAGTTCAGCAGCTAGCAGCTAAACGAAAACACACAAGCAGAAAGTGGGAACTCACACATCTGATATGCATGTGCTTTTGCAAAAGAACAACAAAGAGATCTGTGTACAGGTGCAAGGCTTCATAACTCTTACACATATCACACACACGCACATATTTGTTTTTACAATTACAAATATAACTCATGTGCATCCAAGTGGCACACGCTGTTCTTACCTCCTGGACTTTGTTGGCAAACTCCTGTGTCGACTCGCCATCTTGTCTGGATACTGTTGGGAGCCAACTGGGATGGAAATGAAACACAAAAAAGCAATGCTAAGAAGAAAATCTGAACAATTAGAGCAACAGAAATAATAAAAATCAACAGGAGGTCTTTTCAAGAACTCAGACCAAAAAAAACAAACAAACAAAAGAAACTTGCTTATGAAAGCAATTTGATTTTGAAATGCACATTCATTAATCAGAAGTCCTGGCAGGAGCAGATGAGCCTGAGGAGGGTAGTTTGTGCCAAAAATTCACCGGTTTTTGTGTTGTTTCGGACTCGGTGAAACTATTTTACATAACAATCTCCACAAAACCAGGTTAGGGTAAAAGAAATAAGACCTACATTGTAAAAAATGTAGCTGGAGAAAAAGATAGGAATAATGACACAAATTATTTAGTACCTTACATGATACACTGTCCATGGAACAAAAAATGTCCATAAGAGCTCCGTCAGCCAGCTGGACTCGGGTGTGCTCTGTGTACAGACAGGAGGTAATCGTGTTGTTAGATTACTTTGGTGTGCAGTCACATCATTTCATCAGCTCTTTAAAATGTCACTTTCATTCTAAATGTGAGTTCAAATGACTTTACCAAGGAGATCAATGGTCTGGTCACCCGTAAGGCCACAGGTTGGATGGATTCAGTCAGTGAGAAAGGCCAGGAGCTGAGAGAAAAAAACAAATATACATATTTAATATAGTAGTTGGTTGAGCTTTGTGCTGTGAGCCAATAACAATTGATTCTATTGTTAAAGACATTCGGGATATGTGCAATTAGTCAGCTAAGCATTTAAAGGCCAATGCCTTTGGTAGTTAGCATCAGCAACGTAGTGAACAGGTGATTCTGACATGGCACAAAGGAGGTGCAGCCTAAAAGAGTCTATGTTAGGTTCCAGTGACAGAAGAGTATCAGAGACTGTAAAGAAAAACATGGCAATAATCACAGCCTCATTATAAAGTGCAACTCCCAGCTTCTCTGGTTTTCATGTGCGTCTCCACTGAGGATACAGTACACTTGTTTCAGTCTTACTCGAATTAACTATAGAAATGAATCAATTTAGCAGCTGTTTTCACTTCCTTGCACTAATTTCCCTTCAACTCTAGAGGGAAATTAGTGGGGGAGACTCAACCGCCAAAGTAATTCATCTCTATCTCAAAGTGCCATGAAAGAGGGATGATAATTTGTCGCTGGCTGCATTAAATCACTGGGTATGGGTAAGAGGCCAAAACCGTCCCAGCGTGCTGATGAATCCCAAACACTTGCTGTGTTATTGGATAGTTCTTGTTTATTACTGTACAGTAACGTGTACAAACGTCACCTGAATTTGAGAAGACCGGCGCGGCCGTTTGTGGTGTCCTCTTCGGGAAACAGGAGTAAAGGTGTGGTGCCTTCAGCGGAGCAGTAACTCTGCAGAGACTCTCCTATGGCTCCGGAGCCTGCATGGATTTCCATGAAGCCTCTGGCCCAGCACACAAAGCCTGTGGAGCCATCTAACTGGGGCTGATAGGCAGAAAGAGACGGGTCAAATTCACCACACATTTACTATATTTAAAATACATTAAAGTACACAGGATCTTCTTTTTTCAACTGACAGACCTTGAGAATAGATCAGGTATATTATAACATGTGTTAATGCACCAGCACAATCTTGCCTCCACGCACAGCTCTCTTAAGGTCCTGTCACAGCATTTCACTGTGATTGAGGTGCATTGCAACACCTTGAGAACTGAAATTTTCAGTATATCTGTTAGAGATTTGTCCCTTTGCCTGGGATCATTGTCCTGTTGCATAACCAAATTTGGACCAAGCTTTAGCTGTCAGACAGATGGCCTCACATTTGACTCTAGAATACTTTGGTATATAGAAGAGTTCACTGTCGACTCATTGACCATGCAGTGGTCAGAGAGACTGAGCATGGGGTGAATTTGCTGGGACGTCCACTCCTGGAAAGACATAACTGAATGCTCCAGACCAGCAAACTGCCAAACACCTCTGCTTTTATAGAGGTGCTCACACAGTGCATCAAGTGCATTTGATTAGAGTCACCTGACTGCTAATTACCAGCTTAATTCCTACAAAAGCTATAACGGATTGCACAGACATCTGAAAACTGGGAGACTAGTACTTATGTAGAATAATAACAATAATAATATGTAGAATATTATTAAATAAAAATATCAACATAAATTCCCAAGTTGATTACTTACATTAAGAGGACATTATTTATATTAAATGTTTTCTGGATTTTTATGTTCAAACATGAAACAGAGACATTATTTAACAACCCGCCAAAGACTTAAATGCGCATCTTGGACATTCTTCTGTCACTACCTGAAAGAAGGCGCATTAAGACAGTAAAATAGACAAAAACATCAAACCTGACTATTGTATGAAAAGTCTGTCACCTCATGTTTCTCAAGCAGTTTTCTGAACACATTTACATTTTTTCAAGCCATGTAATGCAATGATGTCACCATAGACTTGTTAATAGGAGGGCACTGATGCAATCAGCACACTGATATATTACAGTGAATCCCTGAATGTGTAAAACATGCTGCATGACACGGTTGAGTCAGGAAAAACGTTTAAGCCAAGCTCACTGTATTGCAGGGGGTCAGGAGGTTGATAATGTTGTGGTCGAACTCTGTCACATGATTGCATATGTACAGCTTGGTGTTTTTGTCTCTGGAGCGGGGATTTTTCTGTCTCACATGCATCCCCAGCACGGAGCACATAACCCTCACAACAAATCTAGAAGCAAAGAAAAAGAACATGATGTCAACATTTTAACATAATTGGCAACAGGATAGTCCTCAATAGTGTAACACTGTGTATAATTTACCACAATGTGCAATAGGTACAAATATCTTTTTTCTTAACTGCTCTTAAAACCTTCAGGTCATGTACATGCTTTGGTTATTTAATCATGCAGTCACCACCTTTCTTCAAACAAAAAATTACAGTGTGCAAAGTATAATTACCTTCCACTGGGAAGCCACTGGCCTCAGTGGTATTTATTGTGGTTAAAGTGAATAAACTCTGACAAAAAAATTACAGTTATTTTAATGGCATAGATGCCATGTGCGTTAGCATTAACTGCAATTGTTATCCCTTATACTACAATTTCACCTCAGTCATTATTGTCACACACACACACAAACATGATTAGAAGTGACACACAAGACGACTCAGCTACAGATTTGGTTACCACTGACAGTAAAATGTGGTATTAGAACACTTTTTCAATACTTGCCTTCTTATAAAACTCTCTGGAAGTGCACAGCTGACCAGAAACACATGAACACCGATAAAAATACGTATGAACATTAAAGAAATGCCGACTGGAAAGTAAATCAGCAACAGCAGAAGAACGACAGCATCTTTGGGAAACCTGCACAAAAACAGAGCAGAATCAAAAAAATGACATTTGGAATAGAAAACACAAAAGAAAAACAAATCTAAATGTAAATTTATAGTTGAGAGAATTTAAGTGATTTCCAAGGGATCTGTAGCAAGACTGCTTTATCCTGTGCTGATTATATTTCAAATGAACCAACACATTTTTACCCCTTTTTTATTTCCCAATTCCAACATATAGACCTCACCATCAGCCTCAAAAATACCATTCTGTGATTTGAATGACAGCATGTGTCACAACCTACTGATCTTCTTCCTTTTATTACTGGATAAATGTGCACTGAGCCATAGCATGAACTCACATCAGAGTTTAACCATTTCACTCTATAGTTATTCAACTATGCAATATTACCCAATGATACAATACTGTGAAAAAGAGCCATCCATAATTTGTTTATGTTTTGATACGAAATGGTTACAGGTGCAGGTATTTATTGCAACATGTTCAAACACACACTGAAATCAAATATATAAAGCAAAAACAGATTTTGTACAATTCCAAGCTTTCCTATTGTTCTCCAATCTTCTAGGAAGACATTCAAAGCTCTTCTCTCTGTCAAGACGATCAACCACTTCTAGAATAATGTTGAGGTCCGGGGTCTGTGGAGTCAAATTCATGCTTGATGGTGTTCCAATTTGTGCTTTTCTATTTAGGTATGTTTTTACTGTGTTTTGCATGTGGCTGCAGACACTCACTGTTGTAATTCTTTCCTGTTCATACTGAAAAGGAGTTGAACCAAAAACGTGGATTCATCACTCCATCAGGCCACTGACCTCCACTGATCTTGTGTAATTTTCATACTTCATCCTTTTCTCCTCTTTTCCCTTCCTTAAGAAGGGCTTCTTGACAGCGACCCTTCCACTGAGACCATTTCCAGTGAGTCGTCAGTGAACAGTAGCTGGATTAACTAAAGGGGCAGATGTATCTCTAAGGTCCTGTCAGGTCTATGGCAGATTTTTTTCCTGTTTCTTGAGGACATGACTTTCAGACACTTGCTGTAGATAATTATTTTAAGCCTGCCACTTCATCTGTCCTCCTCTTGTCCAGTTTCCTCACATTTTCATACGAGCAGATCTCGGCATGAAAATTTGAGGAGAATCACCTTTTTCTAGCAAACATATTATTCGATGTCTGCCAAACTGTTATTTCTGGCATTTTTCACAGATTCAACTAAAGAAATGGGAACATTTTATATATTTTTCTTTTATAGACTGCAAGTAAAAAAAGCGCCTAAAGATACAATGTAAAATTGCTTGTTTTTGTTACCAAGTTTTCTGTTATGTAAAGATAACAGATAACATCATCCCTTGCATTAGGTGCTTTTTGTTGTTTGGATCAACTGCAGGGCCAGATGCATCTTTCAGGTCCTGTGTCAGGACATGACTTTTACTGGCTCATCTGCTGTTGATAATTTTTAAAGCACTGCCAATTCTTTTGTCCTCCCCTTATCCAGTTTCCAAAAATCAAATTAACTTGACACTGCACACTATACTGCAATATGCCAAATTTTCAGCTAATAGCACTATGGGAATCACCTTGTTGTGACAAAAGTATTATATTACGTCTGTCAAACTTTTATCTTTATGTTTTTGTGACAGACTGCTGATAACACAGTAATTTAACATTGGTTATTTGCCAAGCTGTCTGCTATGTGTAGACACAACACTGTTTTCATGCCTGAATGAAACATAGATTCAGTGTTAAGTGGTCCGTTACAAGGACTGGACTGAAAATGAGTGAAAAGGCAGCAAGTGTCTAAAGAATAACGTTGAAAGACCTTCAGAAATCCTGGAGAACCGATGCTCAAGACCACAAAAAATACAATCAAGTCTGACGATATGAAAGGTGGCTCGAGGCACAGTACTGTCCATAAGTTATTAAAACCAATTGCAGAGTTAGCGCTGCTTTTGTTTCAGCGTTTTTACCAATATTACACGTGTCACTACTCGATTCCCTCTGCACTCAAGCGCTAGAGAACATTTCGAAACCTCATTATAAACGCTCTAGTCGTCATTAACACTGTATCTACAGGCCTCATGTCCGCCCTCTATTCAAGTCAAAAACACTTAAGTATTTAAGTACACAACGACAACTACTTTTGCTGTCAGTTATTTTCTCCACTTTACACGCGCCCAAATATAATCTCTGACTTTTGTGTCAAGATCAAAGAACTTAAGTATCTTATAAAACTTGACTCTTGGTTGTCACAAGGCAAGCAGTGAATACATGAAACCAACAGAAATCTAAGATTAGCTAGTTCACGCATTTCATGCTGCAACTGATCGGCGTGCTTATTAAAATTAGCACTGGACAAGGTTTCATGTCAAACGCTATCCATGACTTGTTTAGTATACCGTTGCCAATATCGGCTAGCTAGCTGCATGTTTTCCAGATTATTTAATACATCTTCTACTATACTGGTTAGCTGCCTGATAATAAACGTCGTCAACGACATAACCTCTGTGTATTTCTTCAACGCTTATTGCGCTAATTAGCGCTAAGTGAAGGTTAACCGAGCACTTTACATTACTTAGCAGTTAGCTGACTTACCGACGAAAGTCAAACATGTCTTCAATCCCCCGAGTCTCCATGTCTGCCAGTCAGACCTTCAGAGGCTAATGCTAAAAATACAACCTGACCCCTAAATATAAATTAGTCATTACTTTCACGACTGCGCCTCTGTCATGCGGTGGGTAAACTGGAAACTGGGTCGCTAGTTAGATTATAGTACAGCCTTTTCAGACCGCTTAAGTGCACGACTTTAAAATGTTAGCTTTGTGGTTAAACAGCGCTAGCACAGCTAACGAGAAAACGGCTTCAGTCGGCACGACACCACTTCCGGTCCGTTGCTAGAATCCCCTAGAATAAAAGCGCCATCTCTACAAAAGTACATTTATATAAATAATACTCGTTTCTAAATTCTACAGAAGAGTATAAACTGCGATTCTTTGTACCCAACCCAACCCTTCAATTACTTTCATGATTTCATGTAATCTATAACTGTGTGTTCATCTTTATCGGAGTGTCAGGTGCAATACTTTCAAAATAAAAGAGCAGCAGAAAAAAAATAAAGAAGCACTAAAGACGTCCCCTAAAGGAAACGCTAGTAAAATATTATAGTATTTTGTCTACCTCTAGTGGCGAAATCTGATAAATTTTAATGTGTTACATTAGTATGTAATGTTACCATTTTATTTTAATGAATCTATTTATTTATTCCAATAATGAGCTGAACGTCTTTAGTCGCCCCTCTTTTCTTTTTAGTGTGTTTATAGTCTGCAGTTTAGGGGGGGGAAAGTGTAGCCATTTATTGAAACATGTGCAAACATATGTGTAAATACAGAATATAAGGCAAAACCAGAGTTTGTACAACTCTAAAGAGCTTGAAACACCACTGGCTGAAATGCAGCACCAAACGGTGACAGAACCTCCACTAATAGCTGTTTGGTTCTTTGCTAAGTTGTCTGTGAAGTGCAGGCACCACCCTGTTTCATCTCTTGAATGCTCGAATGATTCATAGGTCAGTGCCCGGTGCCTTAACACACAAACAAACAAACAGAAAACAGTATAATCTGAAAATGGTCAGGGACAACGACTGGACTGAAGTGAGCGAATATCAGCCAAATGTCCAAACAACAGCTTCAGAAAGCACTGAAAGACAACTGCTGCCCTACAGACCTATCAGCGACAGTCCTGCCTGAATAATAAATATGGGAATTATCATGAACACGCCCTCCTTTAAAGCTCAGTCTCCGCCTACAGCCTGTCAGATGTGTTTGGCAATAGCCTCTTGTATAATCGCTGCTTAACTGACAATCGATTTTTGTGTGAAGAAAACAAACACGGCTGTTATTTAAGTGAGCGCAGACTAGACATCGGCCCTTTCAGTCGGTGACAACACACGGGGCCAACATGGTGGTCATATTGCGCTGTTGCCCGCTAATCCGGTGGCTGTCCCTGGCCGTTGTGCTGGGCTCGGTTCTCGGACTCGGTGAGGACCTCGACCGGCCTCTCTTCGGGCCCCCCGGCTCTTCTATCTGGGTCCACGACTCCGACCCGGGTCTTAAGAAGGCTCTGGCCTTTGCAGAGGAGCGATACAACCGGGTCTCCAATGCGATGCATCTCCGCAGAGTCAGCCGGGTCATCTCTGCCACCAAACAGGTATAATTATTATTGGTGGCTTTCCTTCTGATTTTATAATATTTATTCAACATATTTTGGTCTTCTAGTGTACTTGCAAAGAACGGTTAAAGAATTTGTTATTTATCGATTTATGTCATTGTAATAAGCGTTGTGTATGCTCGTTTTTTGTAAACAACAGCGTTGCTGGAGGGTCGTCATTTTAGCTAAACACAGGCCAGAAAAAGGGGTGATGTACCTTCAAAATAATAGCGTAAACGTCTTTGTTGCGCTGCTCAGCAAGGGATGCCTAAACAAAGACAAACAAAAATGTATTCCTATTTATCTACAATTTTCAAGAGGTTTCAACTTAGAAAAAACAGTATTTATTTATTTATTTTACCTATTTTTATTCTCAAGCGTTCAAGATAAGATTTTATGCGCGTTTACTGCAGCCGGAAGTTATGTCTTTGACTTTAAATTAACAACGTCTATGCAGTGTGGCCTGTTTGGAGCATAACGAGCATCCATATAACAATAACACGCATTATATTTTATACCACGTCTAAATAAAAATATTTATTTATCCCAAGATTTTGTGTCCTTAAATTAAAGATGACTGAATGTTTGTGTGTTCATCTGTATTCCAGCTGGTTAAAGGGATCCGTTACACTTTAACAGTGGAGCTGAGTAACACTCAATGTAAGAAGTCCACCATGCTCAGGACATGTGACTTCTATCCCGAGTTAAATCAACTCAAGGTAGGGTGTGTGTGTGTGTGTGTGTGAGAGAGAGAGGGAGAGAGAGAGAGAGAGAGAGATAGCTCTTGTGATAAAAATTAAGCAGCAGAGAGAATGTGTAATATGAGTTTATATTTAAGAATAAAAAAGCTGTGTGTGTGTGTGTGTGTGTGTGTGTATCCAGCTGTGTATTGATTTTTTATTGCGTCAAAGCAGTTTTGCTAGTTTTGATCTTGTGACTCAACTTTGACTTGGAGTGATCCTAATCTCACTTATGCCTCATTCACGCTTGCATTCATTTACAGTATTGACTCTTTTTTTTTCTTTGTTCCTGTTTTCTTCCCAACTAAAAATATCTAAGTTATAAGTAAGTCTATAAATGGGGCTTTTTACAAGAGACCTAAACCTACAAATAATAACTGTTATAGCTTTTCCTCTAAATTTTTTTTATGTCTCAGACAGAGGTCTGCATCTTTGAGGTGTGGGACATCCCTTGGCAGGGGGCGTCAACCTTGCTCAAACAGAAGTGCCAGCCCAAAGGTCAGTCAGCAGCCAAACAGACTGATCATCCAACATTTAAGATTCAGAACCACCCATTATGGCTGTCATATGGTAGACATTTATAGCTGAACACCATAGTTGTGGCTCACTTGGTCTTCCCTTACAGTGGTGTGAAAAAATACACTGATTATCTTATCATCCAAAAACACAACAACAAGTATTTTTTAGCCCTTTTTTTTACCCCCCCCCCAAAAAAACCACTAAAAGAGTTCAGCATTTCTGTTCTATCATAATAACTTATTCAAGATATTTCTGACCACAGTACCCATGATGTGATATGTGATATTGTGGCAGGCCTAGCACATATAGAGAAAAATCCTTTTAAAATTCATTTATTTCTACTGATTGTCACTGAACAGCCGGTCAGGCCATGAGATCTTTTTTTACACGCTTGTTTTACAAAGAGATAAATGAGGTGGAAGGTTGAACAAAGACATGTTCGAATGTTAACCCCTTTTTCATGCGTAACAAAGAACAAAATCAACAGTAAACATTTGCCTAAGGCTCTTCTTTGTTGTTGTGATTTAGACCTATAAGAAGGCTTTCATGAGCAATAACAAATCATACTGACGCTACATATTTGCATTTGAAAACACTGGAGGCAGTGATTTTATGTTGTTTTTTGTATTTTTGTCGTTTCTTTCTGTCATATTTATGAGCCTGAAAATTGTCTGTGAAAACTGTGAATTGCAGCAACCTGCATGACAGTTTGACTGACTGATTTAACTGTTAAATACTCTCACACTTCCCATGTCTTCCTGTGTTTCATTTCTCTTATCAGTTGAATCTGAAGTAGAAGAGAGCAACAAGGTAGAGGATCCATCCACCAGCCAGCCTCTGGAGGTAAAATTATGTCAGGCTCTACAGCTACAGGCCTGTGGTTTTATCTGCCTCTGCTTGTTTTTTTAAACTGTTCTAATCAATTTAGATTTGAGATCGAGGCTTTCTGTTGTTGATTCTGTGTGTGTGTTTGCATTAGGAGTCGGTAGAGCTGCTGGGCCAGTTTAAAGAGTTCATGACTAAGTACAATAAAGTCTACAGCAGTCAGGAGGGTGAGTGACTGAATCTCATTCATACCACATACTACGTATGGACACTGTGTCACATTCCTGTCTGAACACACTGAACACTTTACGTAATCAAAGCCTGTTTGGATTCACACCTGAATGCAAATGTTCAAACTGAGAAAATCAGACTCTTTTAAGGAAAATATGAGCTTATTTTGAATTTGATGGAAGCAATTCATCTCAAAAAACTCAGGCCATGTTCACTTCTATGTAGGTTCCCCTCTTCCTTTAACAGCAGGTAATAAATGCACTGAACTGAGGCGAGCAGCTGCTGGACTTTGGAGAGATGAATGTTGTGTCATTCTTGTCTGATAGAGGATTTTAGCTGCTCAGCAGTTCTGGGTCTCTACATGATGGGCTCTATGTGAAAGGTCTGGACTGCAGGCAGGACAGTTCAGCACCCGGACTTTTCTACCACAAAGCAATACATGAAGTATGTGGTTTAGTATCTTGCTGAAATACGGAAGGCCTTCCCTGAGATAGACATCATCTGGGAGGGAGCATGTGTCGCTCTGAGCATGTGTCGCTCTGAGCATGTGTCGCTCTGTATATACCTTTCAGCACCTTTCCAGACGTGAAAGCTGCCAGTTCCATCAGTGCTAATACACCCCTGTATTGTCAGAGCTGCAGGTTTTTGAACATGTTTTCATCATGTTCACATTCTTTTTTTCATGATAGTGCAGTGCTGCCTCAGGACTAAAAATCACAGGCATCCAATGCTGATTTTTGGTCTTGTCCTTTGTGCTCAGAGATTTCTCCAGATTCTTGAAATCTGTTGATATCCTGTCCTGTAGATCATCAGATATTCACAGTCTTCACATTTTTATGTCGGGGAACATTATTCTGAAATTTTTCCACGAGTTGTAGATGTAGTTTTTTGCCGATTGGTGAACCTCCGCCTCTCTAAGATGCTCTTTTTGTACCCAGTCATGTTACCCACCTGTTCTTAGTTAATCCAATTACTTGTAACTTGCAGAATGTATCGCCAACTGTTTTCTTTTAGTACCAATTACTTTTCCAGTCTTTCTTTTTTTTACTCTGTCCCATCTTTCTTGACACATATTGGTGCCATCAAATTCAAAGTGAAATAGTTAAATGTCTCAGCTTAAACATCTGATATGTTTAAATAATATGGCTTTATGGGTTTCTTCTGTTGTTGTCATTTGGCACTTTAGAAATAAAATTCAATTCAACTGAAAATGAAAAAATGAAAGGCTTTAAAGCAGAATCTTTTATGAATATGTGCTTTTGACCCGTGACCTTGCAGAAGTGGACCGTCGTTTACGCATCTTCCACGAGAACCTGAAGACTGCTGAGAAGCTCCAGGCTTTGGATCAAGGTTCAGCCGAGTATGGAGTCACCAAGTTCAGCGACCTCACCGGTACGTAACTGTGAATGCACATCCACAGTTTCCGATGAGAGAACGTCTCTTCTTCTTTCCACATTTTGCTTCAGCTTAAGAAAACAAAGCAAAATATCCTTCTGCTTTTTTCCAGAGGAGGAGTTTCGCTCTACATACTTAAACCCGCTGCTGAGTCAATGGACTCTCCATCAACCAATGAAACCAGCTACTCCTGCCAAAGGCCCCTCCCCTGACAGCTGGGATTGGAGGGATCATGGAGCTGTCAGTCCTGTTAAGAACCAGGTGCCAACAAGCAGAGTTCATTATGGGGCAGTCACCCTAAAGAGCTTGTTAGTAGCGATTAAATTGTACACCGTGCCCACTTTACCCTGATCAGGGTGTGTTTTTTTTCTCCTGCAGGGAATGTGTGGATCTTGCTGGGCATTTTCTGTCATAGGCAACATTGAAGGCCAGTGGTTCCTGAAAAATGGAACGTTGCTGTCACTTTCCGAACAAGGTGACACAGAAAAGTAGCAGATGATAAAATTAATCAGGGGTTTTCAAATCCAGCATAAAGTCTTGACATGCTCGATTACTGATTTGTTCTTCACAGAGCTGGTTGACTGCGACGGGCTGGACCAGGCGTGCAGAGGCGGCCTTCCATCAAATGCTTATGAAGCTATCGAGAAGCTGGGTAGGACTAAGATTTTATTCTGTGTTTAGCAATAAGTAAAAACAGAGGGATGTTTTTACTGATAACACAAGCAGATTTTTCCTTAAAGTGCTTTCTTATAATCTTTGCCCCTCGTGTGGTTAAGGGGGTCTGGAGACTGAAAGTGACTACTCCTACACCGGGCACAAGCAGAGGTGTGACTTCACCACCGGGAAGGTGGCCGCCTACATCAACAGCTCCGTGGAGTTACCCAAAGATGAGAAGGGTGAGCACACAGAAAATAAATGTGTCAACAAAGTGGCAAGACATCAAATAGAGTTTATGAACAGACAACAGTGGTTTAACTGCATGGACATGTCAGTGATTTTACTCTTATTCTAACTGTACTGTGATGCTTTAAAACTAAGGGTTGTTAAATTGACTCATTTTGATTTATTTTTGTATCTTTTCTTTCTCAGAGATTGCTGCTTGGCTGGCTGAGAATGGGCCAGTCTCTGTTGCTCTGAATGCTTTTGCTATGCAGGTAGGAGGTTTTTTAAGAAGTTAAATCACTCCTCAAAACAACAAGAAGCAAAGCAGCTCAGTCTTTGCACATTGTTTATTTTTAAGAGGATGAATTCATTTTCTTTGTTTTTTAGAGGTACTTGAAGAAGTTTATAGTGCAGTCAAAACTAGAGAAGGGTATCAGTGAGTATGTGATAGATAATAAGTACTGATTTGTAAACAACTGGACATGAATAACTTGAGCTTATTATTTAATATTACTAAAGTATATTTGTGACTAACTAAACAGCTCAGTCTCTTAACAATCCTCTCTTTAAAGACGTAGCACGTTTTGGGGTCAGCTTGAAATTAAGACGGAAATGTAAAAGTGAGGTCAGAGGTCAAATGTGATGTGATATTTAGATGCAAACTATACTGTGATAGTTAGAATCCCCATTTATCATTCTATTGTCTTATATAAGAGTATAAAAATACATTGTCATTATTAACAATGGCAGTCAGAAACTGAGTTTTAAATCCCGCTATACAACATTAACCTCCTAGGACCTGCCGTCCACATATGTGGACATCACATTTTTGGTTATTTAGACCAAAATACTCAATTTTTTCTATATGGGCCTGATATCCACTTACGAGGACATTATACTGCTACTGTTCTATCAAAATTTTAAATGAATATCCTCATTTGTGGCTCTCATTTTTCTTAAAAACAAAAATAAGGTAAAAAAAAAAAATCTGGAAATTCTTTGTTTTTACATTCATCGGGCCCCAATATGACCAAATATCAAAGAGAAATTAAAAATGCATGCCGTGGAAGAGTTCGGGTCTTAGGAGGTTAATATCACTTTGACCTTCAGATTAGTCTGTTGACCTTGACAAAAAGGTCAGAGGTCAAATGTGACATCATATTTTAAGTTTTTATACAGTATTTTCTATATGTTGACAATACACACTGCACTTGTAAGAGTCATAGTTTCTAAGTTATAAGGCTTTTGCTCATTTTTTGTTTGTTTGTTTTTTTACCAGTAAATCTTTACATTGAACTTGAAGACTTTGGTAGATGAAAGCTAAATTTTAATAGATCATTAATGTGACCCCAGCTCCTTAGTGGAGGTGTCAACTAGGAGTGGAATAAAAATATCAGTAGAATATGTCACGTTGCCTCCTTGTGTAATGTTGGTTTATACGTTACTGATTTATTAAAACATTCCTAACCCCCACCAGTTTGACTTATCAGAGTCAGTACTTGGTGATGGTGCTTATCAAACAGCAAAGTTGTATGTAGATCATTTTCTTGCATGTGTATAGTATCGTGGGCAGTGTATTGTTACTGTATCATATCAGAAGTGACATATTTCCTGCCCAAATAAGAGCAGTTCTTATTCTTACGCTTGTTTATATTGCTGCTGTTGTTAGCTGTTATTATTATGCGCTCCAATCACCTCCAGACTATCTAAACTGGACATAAAAGATAATAAAGATAATAATCTTAAGATACATGTTATTCTTACATTATCTTGAATATCATTTCATTCCCTTCAGTTTTACAGGAAGGGTATATCTCACCCTCTGAAGATTTTCTGCAACCCCTGGATGATCGACCACGCTGTGCTGTTGGTGGGATATGGAGAACGTAATGATTATTTTTTTTATCCCATTTTTTAGTCTTAAATATTTGCCCAGTTTCTGGAAAGCACAGACACATCTTTTTGCCTCGTTTGTCAACAATGTTTCCCCCCTGTGTTCTCAGGTAAAGGTATTCCCTTCTGGGCCATCAAAAACAGCTGGGGGGAGGATTATGGAGAGCAGGTGAGACAGCACGACCTTTCAGAAAACGTATCATTCTAAAACTCTTTCATTTGAAACCAACTACATGACTGAGGATCACTGACATAAAGCACCGTTTTCATAACAGACTCAGTAGAAGTGCTGATCCGTGCACTAGGCTTTACAAAGCTGACTGTTGTTTCATAGCATAGTGAAAAAAGGAGTTCTGTTCATATACAGCCGTGAGGGAGTGAGTGTTAATTTGTTTTTTCTCCTTCACACAGGGTTACTACTACCTCTACAGGGGCTCCAATGCATGTGGGATCAACAAGATGTGCTCATCTGCTGTAGTCAACTGAACCCCTAACATCTCCTACAGACACACACACACACATCATCATGCTACATGCACCACAGCTGTCAGTGGACCCCAGCTCCACATCACTTATCCAGAATGCACAAGAGCTCAACACGCACACATGTGAAGTCCTGCTGATGTTTCTTCTCCATTAAACCAAACCAGTGTTTTACCAGCTCTAATAAAGCTAGCTTTGATGTGATACTGAAACTTTCTAGTAATTTTAAATCAAGATTAAATCTGCTTTTTCTGTTAGTCCTGAAGCTTGGTCAAAATGATTAATGTGTTTAAGGTAACAGCTTGTAAGTCATCTTTACTTACAGTAACGGAGCCCATGCTCATAGTGGTGAGCTGATGGTATGTACTTCAAAGAGTTTTTTGAAAAATAAAGCTTTGATTCTGGAGTGGTTTACTGCACAAACTCAGTTTAGTGCAATGTAATTGCAATAATAGCTGTATAACAGTGAGAAACGAATGATGGGAGTTGAATAAAACAAAAGTGTGAAATCCAGTTGTTTGTTATTTTATGATCTGCCTATCCATTTTCTTTTGCTTATCCAATTCAGGGTCACTGGGAGGCGCTGGAGCCTATCCCAGCTGCCATGGGGTGAGAAATGAGGTAAACCCTGGATAGTCACAGGGGTAACACAGAGAGACAGACAACCTTTCACTGGAAATTTAGAATCACTGATTTACCCAACTGCATGTCTCTGGACTGTGGGAGGAAGCTGGAGAACCCACAGACGCTCAAGAAGAAAATGATGGATTCAAACCCAGAACCTTCTTGCAGCAGTGCTAACCACCACACCGCTGTGCTGCCCTATTTTATTATAACGTTTTTCATGTGCACTGAAACTATATACTGGTTGACAGTATAATTAAACCATTACTTTATATAATTTATTTAGTGCATATATAATAACTTTAACCATAAGGCAAAATTAACTTCAAATAACTACAGTGACAATAAGACCTATAAAGGGAGAAAACATTTTAACCTGTTTATGATTTTAAACGGTATGTTGGGAAGAAGCAGGACCATTACATACATAACGTAGGGAAATACTTTGAACGACAGAGGAGCAACAACGTTCGTGTTCTTGAATGTTCCTTTAATCAAAACAACCTCATTTTCCCACAATGCCAAGGGAAGGTCACGGAACAGCTGGTCTTTAGCAGTAGCTTCTAAAATAAGAAACAAAAGTCGCCATAAGTTAGTGATATAATCTTACAATGAATCACAGTGCATCCTGAAGTAAATTTACATCATTTTCATCACATTTTACCCAATCATTGACAGGGCTTTTAGCGATAACATGAACATTTTACACGTATGGAACTTTTATTTTGAAAATATAGCCCATTTGACATCGGAAGTGTAACATTCCCTGTCTTTTCCCCCACACTGTACTGCAAACAAGAACGCATGTCATTTAATTTTTTTTGTGACTGAATATTTCAGTTTCTTTTTCTACCCGAACTTATACCTGCTGCTCGGAGACATATTCTGACTCAAAAAGACAAACAGCCACTTCTTTCTTTCTTTCAAGGTAGTATTTAACCTGCTAATGTGGAGACAGCTAATGTTAGCATTTTCTGCTAAGTTATCCGTAAGCAACTACTTACTGTTTAGAAGAAACTTGGCAGAGGAAGTTTAAATTATTTATTTATAGAGGCTCATAAAGGAGAAATAATTAAGTTTCGCTGGTAATCACATTAAGCTGACCTTTTAGTGTTGGTTGTTACTGTTACGTCTAGTCTTTAGTTAACTTGAACTTTCGACCCACTCCTCTCTTTCTCAGCTGGCGAAGGAACGTGAAGTCTGCCGGTTATAATGTCACAGGCCACTAAACGCAAACACGTTGTCAAGGAGGTTCTTGGAGACTTTGTCACACCCACAGAAAACCAGCAGATCGTGAAGGTAAACTTTGTATAAAGTACCCTGTATTTCCTACATATTACAACACTCACATTTTAGTAATCAGCAGGATACACTGGATACTTAATTAGGTATAGATTGGAAGTACACGGAAGATCCCCATTTGACTTCAGCGCTGCCTTAAAGTGGACATGTAACACTACTTATAGAAAGGCAAATTTACACTGTGTAGCCCTGCTCTCAAAAACTGATATAGATTTAACACAGTCTGTGAAGCTTGATTTAAGAAATAAGTGCTTTACAAACCCGAACATTACAGAGCCTGTGCAAATTATAGCCTCAGTTTCCTGTTCTTAGCTGACACCTGACCCAGTGTGGTCTTCTGCGGCTGTAGTCCCTTTACTCCAAGGTTTGATATGCTCTTCTGCACATCGTGGTTGTAACCAGTGGATATTTAACTGTTCTCTATAAATTGTAGAGATGATTGTGTCTCACATCAGCAGTTTCTGAAAATATTTAGACCAACTTGCTGACACCAACAACCATGCAACGTTCAGTGTCACTTAAATCGTTTTTCTTCCCCATTCTGATGCTCAATTTGAACTTCCGCAGGTTGTCTTGACCATGTTCACACGCCTAAGTCCATTGACCATCCTCTCCCACTGTGATTAATTCATTAAACATTTTACATTAACGAGCAGTTGAACAGGTGCACCTCATAAAGTGGCTCTTGAGTGTATTTTTCTGATTCTGTGTTTCATCTGCTTCTTTACATTTACAGGTAACTGGGAGCCGTGGTAACAACCTACATGATGCTGTCACAGCTCAGGGTGAGACCTTCTTGGTGAGCATGCCCACCAAGTTCCGCAAGAACATCTGGATCAAGAGAGGTAAGCAATGGAAAGGGAAGTTACGTGGTTAAAACTTCGAGTAATAATCCAGTGACAGCTGGTGGCAGATGTTATTGCATTTTGTGGCTTGTGGCACATACGTTCATGCTGCACTGTGTGTGCTGCTTTTGGGGGAGTTTTTTTGTGGGCATACCAGTTAGTTTACACTTTTGATATTTTACTGCACCTTCCTCCAGGTGCAAACTTATCAGCTGCACATCCATAATGTATACAGTACAGTGAGCCTCGTTGTCATGGTATTCATTGCCTTTTCAAAACAAAAGAACAATATATATCATAGAGCAAACATATAGGTTAGTAATGTGATCTTCCTATAGCTAGTACTGGTCTAAATAAGACCCCCATTTGTGTTTATTCATTTAAATGTTATCTTCTGACTCCAAAGGTGACTATGTGATTGTGGATCCTATTGAAGAAGGAGAGAAGGTGAAGGCAGAGATCAGCTTTATTCTCTACAAGGATCACATTCAGTACCTACAAAAACAGAACCTCTGGTAGGTGGAAACACACTGCATAACCTTTAAGTTTCTCCATCGGCCTCATTATCACATGTTTTGCACTTTTTACTGGGTTTTTTTCTTGTCTCCAGGCCAGAGGGCTTTATGGACGAGCATTCGTCGCAGGATAAGACAAAGAAAGAGCTGGAAAAGGATGAGGACGAGGAAGAGGATGCTAGCGATTCTGAAGATGACGATAGCGACCTCTTTGTAAACACTAACCGCTGTAACTGTCAGTACAGTGAAAGTGAGGAGGATGAGGACGATAGCGAAGAGGAAGAGGACGAGGATGAGGACAAAGAGAAAAGGAGGGAAAATGCTTCATAGCAGCAGCACTGAGGACACGGACAATCAGGAATTGTGAAACAGATGTGACAGCATGCTCTTCTGTGTCGCTGTCATCACTGACTGATGCTACGATGATCTGAAGTAATGGTCCACCTGCAACAGCGCCCTCTGCAGTTCATGTACTGAATGGCTGGGCTCATTCAATGAACTTAGTAATTCCTGCTTGTTTTACAAATCTGTGAGATTAAAATGTAACTGAAATTCAACATGGGATACATTTCTACTGTTTTTTGTGATGATAGGTCCATTGCACATCGCTGGTACATTATATAAAAGGGCACACAGTATATTTGTACGATGACGTTAAATCTATTCAATCTTTTCCGTAGAAATTTGTTTAATCTTTGCTGCCAAAGAAAATCAAAATGTCTTATTGGCGCTGGACATGGTTCTAAAAATGATTGTATCAGCTTGAGTTACAAATGAATGTTGTTTTATTTTTCTCTTACCGAGCAGCAAAGGTTAATTTGTGAAATGACTGAAAAGCTCTTGAAATGGAATAAATCCCAAGCAGAATATGGTTATGTCGCACGGGCTCGATATCCTCTTGTGCATGTTTCCATCTTGCCGGATTTAACACTTAATCCTGAATGCATCTCATTATTATGCAGTCAAGCAGCCATCTCCTCCGGAAAAAGTTCTGCAGGCGTCACACTAGCACATCTGTGGAAAAAAACTACAATATATGGATTCTTAGAAGATTACATCACAGTATCGCCAGCGCACAGAAAATTCCAACTGCAAGTGGAACCAGTCCCACACCTTTTTGGCTGACACATTTCTTCCCCAAGGTGTGCGAAAACTTCGTCATAACTCATGACACTGAACAGAAGAGAGATTATTCCTGTCATTAGAATTTTAAAAAGCCCATAAATACCTGAAATGTATCCTACAATAATTTTGTCAAACAATACGTGCAGTACATGAATCATGTCTTTTGTGAGAGAATAGTAATTGAATTAAACTGTGCACTAATCTATACATGGATTAAACACTGTGGTCATATTTTATTCACCAAAACACATGAACCGTTGAAAGAGCTTTATTGGATTTAACCCTCCACTTTGTGATGGTGCACGAAACTGGAGGAGAACAAACCCGTTTTTCCTCCCTGTCAAGGATGGGAAACACCAACCAACTCCACCTTTGCCTGATGGCTTTAGCCTCAGTGTTTGGATGAATGCCAATCTCTTTTATTTATCACCTAGTTTAAGACTTGTGCACTGTCTGTTGGATTTTAATTCTACTTGTGATGGAATGAGATTGTTTCAGTCGTGATCATTTATGAACTCAGACATGAAAAATCCAGAAATGAATCTATTATTGTACGATCTACTGTACAATATAAAGTGCCTTGAGGCGACTGTTGCTGTGATTTGGCGCTGTATAAATAAAATTGAATTGAACTGAATAGAAACATATTACAATAAAATCAGGTATCACATTTCTTTGGTTTGTTTCGAGCCTTGGGACTGCAAAACTAGCTCAGCTGTTGTAACCTGAAACTTGTTGGCTTGTGTATCTTACTTGTTCATTTGAATTCAGTTTTATTTATATGGTGCCAAATCGCAACCACAGTTGCCTCAAGGTGCTTTATATTGTAACCATGATAATACAAAGAAAACCCCAACAATTACATTAGCCCCTTTGAGCAAGTGGTTTGGTGACAGTGGGAAGAAAAAAATCCCTTTTAACAGGAAGAAACCTCTGGCAGAACCAGGTTCAGGGACAAGTAGGTACTCTCATGTACTTCATCTAGATGTTCAGAAATTACTGACAGCATGATAGTATTTAGCATCAGCTCATAACTGTCACCAGTAGGTGTGGTGGCTTCTGTTTGTTTTCACACATGCGCTTTAGTCCTGAGCTCTTATGGACACAGTTCTGTGTGAAAATGCAAATGTTGAAGGAAATGCTGGATCGGATTGCACTGGAACTGTGAGCTGTTTGTGAGACAAGACAAGGAACCCACCTGATTCCCACATACGTCCTACTATATCCATTTTGCATGCATTCAAACTTACATACAGACTGTCTGCTTGTTAAAGCCTGAAAACACTTTGCATTACTGCAGCTTGACTGCATGCTTAAAGTGAGCAAGTAGTCAAAGTTTAATGAACCAGGCTGCTATCTCAAATCTGCAAGTTATATGTATAAGTTGTATGTAGCGCTGGATCACAAAGGCAGCTGCCTCAAGGCGCTTTATATCATAAGGTAAAGACCCTACATTTGTAGAGCCAAAACCCCAACAGAACCCCCAACAATCCGATAACCTCATTTAAGGTCATCTAGAATTAGATGACAATTAATCTGATCTAGCCCAACTAGAAGCTTTTTGAAAAAAGGAAAGTTTAGTTTTAGGCCTAATCTTAAAAGTAGACAGTGAGTCTGTCTCCTGAATCCAAAGGGCCCTGAAAGCTGAAGGCTCTGCCTCCCATTCTACTTTGAAGTATCCTGGGAATCACAGTTAAGCCTTCTGAGAGGGAAGTGCTCTGTTGGGGTGATACAGTACTAGCATATCATTCAGATGACACAGGGCTGATTATTCAAGACCTTGTATGTGAGGAGAAAAAAATGTCAAATGTTGCAAAAAGTGTGCTTGTAGAAATTGGTCACAAATAGGCAGACATACAGATGTTATCCTTTGCAAATTAAAGTGTTAGTCATTCACATTGTTTATTAAATATAAGTGGAGAATATAGATCCATGAAGTGAAAAAATAAATAGTAGACACAGTGACCTCAACAGAATCTCACCAAAATGCTCACCATCAGAATCTAATGGCAATAACCAGAGGTGGGAAGTAATGGAGTGCAAATACTTCATTACTGTACTTAAGTAGAAATTTTAGGTATTTGTAGTTTACTTGAGTGTTATTTATTGACAGCAAACAAACAAACTGTTTGTGTGCTGTTTGTCTCACAGTGTGTTGCTAGCTAAAGGTCCAGCTGCTCCAGGGAGGGAAAAGAGTGTGAGATAACTTCACTGAGATATGGAGAAAAATATTGGAAGAAAGACCAGACAGGAGGAAGAAGACAGGTTGGGTTTAAAGGTAAGGACTACTCAGTGATGTTTAATAAACTGCAGAGTTAAATTTGACATGTAATGTCATAATTTTAATCACATATTGGATTTCTTTATGATATGTTTTGATAAATTATGTATTTTCATATTGTGAAACGCCTTGCAACACAAACTAAGCTATACTAACTTCACATGTCGCATTACAATATTAGGTAGTTTTGTCCAGAATAAGCAGGTTAGTTTTCAGAATTCACAGGAAAACTCTTTGTTGGACTGGTGCAGAGTGGCTGTGGTGTTCATGGTCAGTGTTCGGTTACATCAAGTGTAGCAAGTATTACATTTGAAATTAAGCTGATGATGTTTAGATTAATTGAATTCCAACTTTACACCAACTTAATGCTACATTGTATAAAGACAGTATAAAGGCAGTATAGTGTCAGTGTAGAGGATACACATCAGTGAAGATAGCTTGTGAAACTGTTTACATCTTGTTGACTCCAGTGGTGTAAATCCCCAAAAAGCAGCAGGTCAGCTGATCACAGTCTATACACAAAGAAAACCTACTGGAGCTCACATTAGAAATTACAGACTTGTGATTCTTTTCCCTATGCTGAGCCACTACACAGATCTTACAGTTACCTCACCTGCTGAATTCCACTTCAACTCCTGACTGTCCCATTTTACTGTTTAGGTGTGGAGGCAAAGTCACCCTCTACAATGTAGGCAACCAAAAAGCTAGTATGTCTTGATGCATGCTCAATCATCCAGGTAAGTAAATCTCCAAAAGTTGAATCTGTTCATCTGGACGTAGCATTTTGTGGGAGAAACGTTTCGTCACTCATCCAAGTGACTTCTTCAGTCTCAGCTGACTGCAGGTTTCCCCAAACCTTATAAACAGTACATTTGCATAATGACTGAAACCAGCCCACTGTGTCTTCATTCCACCTACTTCACATACAAGGGTCAGTTCTACAGGCAGAAACATGGGTGTGCCATGGGCTCCCCAGTTTCACCCATCGTGGCCAATTTGTACATGGAAGAAGTGGAAAAGAGGGCTTTGCTATCCTACCCTGGAACACCACCAAGCCATTGGTTCAGATATGTGGATGACACCTGGGTGAAAATCAAATCTCAGGACGTACTACATTTCACGGATCACATTAACTCGGTGGACCGACACATCAAATTCACCAGGGAGGATATGAAAAGTGGCAGGTTAGCCTTCTTAGACTGTGAGATTTCCATCAGTAATGGGGGACATCTAAAAGCTGATGTGTACCATAAACCTACACATACGGATCAGTATCTAAGGTTTGACTCTCATCATCCACTGGAGCACAAACTGGGTGTCATCAGGACGCTACAACACAGAGCGAACACCATCCCCACAGACTCAGCAGCCAGGCACAACACAGAAGAGCTACCTCATCAGGCCAGGACTCTGCAGTCTATTTACACCTACAGGCCAGTGGACACTCTTTCAATGATGAGGATGTAACATCCTGGACAGGGAGGAACGCTAGTTTGAGCGCGGAGTCAAGGAGGCCATTTACGTGAAAAGGGAAAGACCATCTCTGAATCGAGGAGGGGGCCTAAGGGTCCATCTGTCACCATCTTACAATGCTGTGATTACAGCCATTCCCCAACTCTCTGTCAATGGTACTCATGGCCATTGATCAGTGTTCTTTGATCAGTGGGTTTTGGTCAGTGGTTGTTGATCAATGGTCATGGGAATTTGCATAATTAAGATTAAGGAACTGACCTCACAGCCCATTGTTCCTTCAGTGGGCTGGTTTCAGTCATTATGCAAATGTACTGTTTATAAGGTTTGGGGAAACCTGCAGTCAGCTGAGACTGAAGAAGTCACTTGGATGAGTGACGAAATGTTTCTCCCACAAAACGCTACGTCCAGATGAACAGATTCAACTTTTGGACAACTTTCATGTGTCCTACAAAACAGGTTGAAGCTTTGATGAGAATTACAATTTAGATTGGAATAATATTTGCCTTTTCATGTACTAATATTGTTTTATATTATATTAATATAGCACAAGGTTCTGATACCTTTTTACAAAAATGGTTATTAGAATCTTCCTTAAAGGAGTTCCTTCGTACATTTCTGAGCCTGTACATTTCCCACTTCACCTTTACTGCAATCCTGTTATTCTTTATATGCAGTTTTTACGCCCCAGTTGCCACTGAACTTAAACAACATATATGCCTGTATAGCTGCTCAGAGGCATTTTAAGTTGGCAACAAAGTGCTGGAGATTATTTTGTTTTTCTTCTTCTCTTCAACTCTCAGAGCCACATCTCGACATTGTGGCTGTGTGTGTTTCAAGTCAGCCCAAAGTTTCACCACCTGGTTGGGGCTTCGCTTGTGGATCACTAAGATGGTGTGGTATGAACACGGGTCTTTCCCTTTGGGAAAGTCAAACATGAGGAAGGCATGGTTGTGCGTGGGGAAGGCATTGAGCCGAACCATGCACATCCCTACGTACACGTCATCGATGGGGAACAAGTGAACTCTTTTAGAAATTAAGTGCAGACGTCTGGTCAACTGACCCGAGTACACCAACCCTCCTCCGCCTGCATACGCAGGGTATAACCCTTTGTAGAAGCTGTGTGGGATAAAGTACTTTGAGATGTTCACTCGGTTGGGTGAGGCTGCTCCTATGACGTCTCCAAACATGAAGTTGTGCATGTTCTTCTTCACATGCGGCTTCTCCATCTGGATCTGGAGATAGGTTATCAGTTTTGGTATGTTGACAAAGATGTCATCATCTCCTTTGAAGACAAAGTGGGTTTGCTTGCAAGAGTGTGAGAACCAGCTCCAGAAGAGCACATCCTTCAAGGTGAGATTAAAAAATGTATCCTCAAAGTCCCACTGCAGAATGTCTCCATAAAAGTTACTCTCCAACTTGAGTAACTCAGACACATCCACACCTGGTTCTTTGGTATTTTGCTTGCCCAGCAGGAACACCCTGCGGACATAGGCTCCACCATTATCTCTGCCACTGCCATTTATCTTCTGTCCTGCCACCCATCCCGCCTGGCCCAGGTCTGCCGAATAGCCTGTCGGTTGTTGAAGTTATCCGGTGTTGTTTTGATGGCGAAGAGAAGCAGAGGGGGCTCCTGCTCGTCTTTTCCCTGAGCTCCACATTCTCCACCTGGCTGGAGGAGAACCGGGTAGTCTCTTCTCTGCATGTACCTGGTGAAGTCTTGCACCCGCTCTGGTAATTCCTCAACATTATACCTCACGTTGTCGAAGCTGCGAACTGCAGAGAAACTCTTCTTCAGCAGGAAATCATCAAAGCTGCTATTCTTCATTGATCTCTTGGCTTTTTGGGGTTGCAGGATGGGGTTAAATTGGTGGTCAACGACCAGCTGGAGCTGGTTCCAAAAAGCCTTTTTGTGCCGTTGGTTCTCCCAGAAAGTTTTAGGGAGCGGGGCGAAGCTCTTATTTCTTAAAATTCCATTAGCCACAAAATGAGGACTCTTTGGCATGATTTCAGTCGCTGGTGCTGCCATGCTCCTCATGCTCATACACACCGTGAGACCAACGTAGACAAAGAACAGGGCCAGGAAGATGCAAGGCGTGCAAACACAGATCAACACCCTGTGCCAGCGAAAGTAACACCGTGCCATTCAGCTGCAAATACACAAACACCAAGTTACTCTGGAGAAATCTGACGTCTGACAATTTCTGAGTTTCAAAATATAAAACAATTATTAAATGTACAATAACAAATTCATGTGTATGTGGAGCAAGAGGCAAAGCTCTGCAGAGAAATGAAGTGAAGAAGCATGATGAGGAAATGGAAGATTACAAAAGGGCAAAAGAGATAAACTCAGGCCATATCTAACAGTGATCTCACAAACGAGTGTGTAAAATAGATTTTAGCCTCTTTTTGATCACATGATGGTTAAAAGCCAGTTCAATTGGCTCATTTGGCATGTAAGCATTGAGATGCAAAGCTATTTTTTCTGCTCATTTGTTCTGGGAATCAGAATATGTAATTTTTGCTTTTATTATATAGTTTTCCTAATCTGGGGTGAAAGAAAATCATAATTTCAATCAACAAGCATCACAAATTCACAATTTTTCTATAAAGTCTGTTTTGGCCTTCAACCTGAGAAGGTTAATGAAACTGTCAGCAGTTTTCTTTGCTTACCTGTTTTAATGATGACTCTCTACCTCACAGACTAATCATGTGTTTGTTGTTATCTAGTTGAGGAGCGTTGTCAGCACAATGCCATTCACTCTCTAACAAGAATTAAAGATATAATCCAGTGAGTCAGTCTATCAGGACGTTTTCCTCTGCAGCTGAAGCTCCTCCTTTGAGCGCATATATTTTACTGCCGAGCTGACAGGCAGTTAAATATATGCAGTATGGATACACCCACCCACTTGTAAAACAAAGAGAAACTCCACCCACAAACACTTGGAAACACATCCATGTAGTCCATAAGAAATAAAGACAAATACAAAACTAATAAGATTTATTATGGACTGACTCTTCGTGTCAGTACCCCAGAGCCGCTGAGAAAAGCAAAAGGTAACACATTTCATACTCACAAACTTAAAAAAGGGATCTTTCAGTTTATAGGTCTCTTTTTGGTCTGATTATTTCACCGTTTTTTCATTTAAAAAAAACAAAAAAAACATTACATAATACTTGTCTCATGGTTCTCGGTCTTTCACCCAGTGTTTGTGTTTTGGGACTTATGAATCTTATTGTTTCATTGTTTTGATTTTGAAGAATGGGTTATGTTGCCTAGTTTAGTTTTCTGGTGCCCACGTGTCTCTGATTATATTGTTTATTTTTAGTGATTAAGGTTTATTTTTAGGTTGTTTAGTTCCTTTAGCTTTTCCCCTTATGTCTTGTCTCCATGTTTTAATTCTCCCTTTCCCTCCGTGTTCCTCACGCCCTCTCTCTCTGTCCCATGCTCCCTCTCTTGCGCGTCTCTGCGTTTCGCCTCCCTTACCTGTTCCCATGTTCCTCTCCTTGTTTCATCCTTTGTCTCCCCAGTACGTCGTGTGCTTCCATGTCTGTTTGTCCCCTGTTTTACTGTCAAGCTTATGTGTCCTTGTCTTGGTCTCAGTCTGCGTGTCACTTCCTGTTTAATTTTGACAGCCCCTTGTCTCATGTGCATTGAGTTCAGTTCACGTCCCCTTTCTCATTAGGTTTAATTTGTTCCCGCTAAGCTCCCTGGTGTTTCCACTTCCCTTAACACCGCGCTGTGTATGTATATCCCAGTCTCCCTTTGTCCCTTGTCTCTGTTCAGCTACCTTTGTGTCTTTTAGGGTCCATGTTATTTTAGTATTCTCCCAGTTTAGGTTAGTTGTTGCATTTAGTTTTTTTCTTATTTTGTTGTACCTGTGTGTTCAGCCTAATAAATGGCTTGTATGGATGTTGTATATGAATGTTTTTTTTTCTTATTTAAATACCTGCAGTGATTCCATAACTTGAATGACAGCAGCCATTTTTACATGTCATTGCAGGGAAATTAAACGTGTTGATAATATCGTTAAAAGGATGACTCTGTCATCTTGATCTGGCTCAGTGAGCCATGACAGAGCCATGACTCCACATGAATCCAACGAGTCATACTCATGTAAACAGACACCTTTTACACAGGAGGAATCAATGCTGCACGATGGCATAACCACATCACAGTTCAAAAAGTGGAAGATCCCAAATCAGAGAAACAAACAACAAACAAAAGGAGGGAAGAGGGTTGGTTTCTAAAAAAGTCTGTATAAGAAAGGCTTCTTAAACTCAATGAGACCTCTGACTTCAGCACACAGCAAAAGGCACCACAATATTATTCTATATATTTAACTTGGCATGTAATTCTCTTATTTTTTTAATCTCACATAATATTGTAAATAAAAAAAACTTTACATATAAATATCCCCTCCTCTCATTATAAAAAAAAAAGTCTTTAATGAGGTGGACAGGCCAGGAGGCTGTAATGGTGGGCGTCGGCCTTGGAGCATTGCGACTGAGTGAAGCAGGCCGCTGTCTCAAGTCTCTAAGTTATTTCCATTTCTTAATATAATGAATGGAATTAAACAGGAGCATTTTTTAAAAATACTTTATGTTAATTTAAAAAACAATTGATAAAGCACCAAATCACAATAATATGTGTCAAGGCACTTTATTTAGTAGTCAAAGTTTAATGAACCAGGTTGCTGTCTGCAAGTTATGTCCAGTTAATAATAATGTGAATAGCAGTAAACAGGAGAATAAAAGAAATGAAAAAAGACATTAAAAACACTGTATGTTAATAAAAACATTTTTTAACTTATCTAAATCACAATAGCAGCTTTATATGTGAGGTAAAGACAATTGTAGAGAGAAAACCCTAACCCCCAAATGTTTGAGCAAGCACTTGGTGAAAGTGGGAAGGAAAATCTCCCTTTTAAGAGGAAGTATCATCAGGCAAAACCAGGCTCACGGAGGGGCGGCCATCTGCTGAGACCAGTTGGGGGTAGGGGAGGGAGACAGAACAAAAGACACATAAATAAGCATAACTAAAGGAGGGTTCAGGGTCACCTGAAGTAGCCCAAACTGGAATGTTTAGAAAAAAAGAAAGTTTAGTTTTAGGCCTAAACTTAAAAGCAAAGAGTGAGTCAGTCTCCTGAATCCAAAGTGGCCTGAAAGCTGAAGGCTCTGCCTCCCATTCTACTTTGAAGTACCCTAGAAACCACAATTAAGCCTTCTGAGCAGGAAGTGCTCTGTTGAGGTGATACAGTACTAGTAGATCTAAAACAGGGCCTGATTATTCAAGACCTTGTATGTGAGAAAAATGTCAGCAGCTACAAGAAGTGTGGTTGTAGAAGCTGGTCACAGAGAGGCAGACACACAGATGTAATCCTTTGCAAATTATTATTAAAGTGTTAGTCATTCACATTGTTTAGTGTTATTAAATATAAGTGGAGAACATAGACCCATAAAGTGAAAAAATAAATAGTAGACACAGTGACCTCAACAGAATCTCACCAACTTGGCCACAGAGAGTCCATTAGTTCAAATTTGCCCACAAACAATACTGTGTAATACGCTGTATGCAGTTTTAATGGCCCAGTTACTACGGAACTTAAACAACATATATGCCTGTATAGCTGCTCAGAGGCATTTTAAGTTGGCAACAAAGTGCTGGAGATTATTTTGTTTTTCTTCTTCTCTTCAACTCTCAGAGCCACATCTCGACATTGTGGCTGTGTGTGTTTCAAGTCAGCCCAAAGTTTCACCACCTGGTTGGGGCTTCGCTTGTGGATCACTAAGATGGTGTGGTATGAACACGGGTCTTTCCCTTCATTTTTGGGAAAGTCAAACATGAGGAAGGCATGGTTGTGCGTGGGGAAGGCATTGAGCCGAACCATGCACATCCCTACGTACACGTCATCGATGGGGAACAAGTGAACTCTTTTAGAAATTAAGTGCAGACGTCTGGTCAACTGACCCGAGTACACCAACCCTCCTCCGCCTGCATACGCAGGGTATAACCCTTTGTAGAAGCTGTGTGGGATAAAGTACTTTGAGATGTTCACTCGGTTGGGTGAGGCTGCTCCTATGACGTCTCCAAACATGAAGTTGTGCATGTTCTTCTTCACATGCGGCTTCTCCATCTGGATCTGGAGATAGGTTATCAGTTTTGGTGTGTTGACAAAGATGTCATCATCTCCTTTGAAGACAAAGTGGGTTTGCTTGCAAGAGTGTGAGAACCAGCTCCAGAAGAGCACATCCTTCAAGGTGAGATTAAAAAATGTATCCTCAAAGTCCCACTGCAGAATGTCTCCATAAAAGTTACTCTCCAACTTGAGTAACTCAGACACATCCACACCTGGTTCTTTGGTATTTTGCTTGCCCAGCAGGAACACCCTGCGGACATAGGCTCCACCATTATCTCTGCCACTGCCATTTATCTTCTGTCCTGCCACCCATCCCGCCTGGCCCCAGGTCTGCCGAATAGCCTGTCGGTTGTTGAAGTTATCCGGTGTTGTTTTGATGGCGAAGAGAAGCAGAGGGGGCTCCTGCTCGTCTTTTCCCTGAGCTCCACATTCTCCACCTGGCTGGAGGAGAACCGGGTAGTCTCTTCTCTGCATGTACCTGGTGAAGTCTTGCACCCGCTCTGGTAATTCCTCAACATTATACCTCACGTTGTCGAAGCTGCGAACTGCAGAGAAACTCTTCTTCAGCAGGAAATCATCAAAGCTGCTATTCTTCATTGATCTCTTGGCTTTTTGGGGTTGCAGGATGGGGTTAAATTGGTGGTCAACGACCAGCTGGAGCTGGTTCCAAAAAGCCTTTTTGTGCCGTTGGTTCTCCCAGAAAGTTTTAGGGAGCGGGGCGAAGCTCTTATTTCTTAAAATTCCATTAGCCACAAAATGAGGACTCTTTGGCATGATTTCAGTCGCTGGTGCTGCCATGCTCCTCATGCTCATACACACCGTGAGACCAACGTAGACAAAGAGCAGGGCCAGGAAGATGCAAGGCGTGCAAACACAGATCAACACCCTGTGCCAGCGAAAGTAACACCGTGCCATTCAGCTGCAAATACACAAACACCAAGTTACTCTGGAGAAATCTGACGTCTGACAATTTCTGAGTTTCAAAATATAAAACAATTATTAAATGTACAATAACAAATTCATGTGTATGTGGAGCAAGAGGCAAAGCTCTGCAGAGAAATGAAGTGAAGAAGCATGATGAGGAAATGGAAGATTACAAAAGGGCAAAAGAGATAAACTCAGGCCATATCTAACAGTGATCTCACAAACGAGTGTGTAAAATAGATTTTAGCCGAGTTCTTTTTGATCACATGATGTTTAACAGCCATTATAATTGGCTCATTTGGCATGTAAGCATTAAGAGGCAAAGCAATTTTTTTCTGGTCATTTTAAAGCCATGTGAAATCTTGACTCCACCAATCAAAGATTATGTGCTTTGATTCAAATTTAGTAGTGTCGTTTTTAGCAGATAATTATCACAAGTTCAAAAGGAACTTTTATTTAGAGTTAAATTTAGTCAGACTTTGAAGTATGAAAAAGAGTTAAGCACATTTTTATTAGCAGATAAACAAACAAACGCAGTCTACAAATTCCTTGTGTTTACAGGAAACTGAAAAGATGATGTCATTTTAAAAAACTTACCTTCTTACGTCTAAATCAGTGACAGCCCAGACTCCCCTACTCCTATTCTGACCCCCAGCCAATCAGAATATGTAATTTTTTGCTTATATTATATTGTTTTCCCAGTGAGGGTAGAAAGAAAATCATAATTTTAACCAACAAGCATCAAAAAATCAGTTTTTCTAAAAACTCTGTTTTGGTCTCTTCCCAAATATATGGGTCAGAGTTACCATTTATGATGACCAAAACCTGACAAGGTTAATGAAGCTGTCAGCAGTTTTCTTTGCTTACCTGTTTTTAATGAAGGCTCTACTTCGCTGAATAATCACGTGGTTTTTGTTATCTAGTTGAGGAACGTTGTCCAGCACAGTTTCGACTCATTTAGTCTGAGTAAACTCTCCACTCAAGAATTAAAGATAAAATCCAGTGAGTCAGTCTAACAGGAAGGTTTTCCTCTGTAGCTGAAGCTCCTCCTTTGAGCTCTCTGGCTGAAGAGGCTGCTTTGGCTTCTGCTGAGCTGACTGACAGTTAAATATATGCAGCATGGATACACCCACTTGTGAAACAAAGAGAAATTCCACCCACAAACAATGGGAAACACATCACTGTAGTGCATAATAAATAAAAACAAATACAAAACTAATAACATTTATTAATGATTCAGCTGTCGGTGTCACTACCCCAGAACCACAGAGAAAATATAAGGTAAAACATATCAATGTGGGTATGAAACTAAAAAAGTGATCTAGAAGCACATGTTTTAAACTATCAGAAACTTCACTAGTTCATTAATTTAGTCTTGTACACATGAATAACCAGACATCAGTTTGGAAACAGAACTTTATTCTGTGCCATCCTACATCGCCACCTAATCTTTTTTTTTAGCGGCTTAAGGAAGACTTCATTACCTGGTAATCTTTTTATGGGCAGATTCCTGTGATCCGTACACCCATCAGGTCAGACAAGAACTCTGAGTAAAAAAAGTTGCATTTAAATAATGTGGTGTGTCTGCAATCCTGACGCTAAGGTGTTGCAACAGCTGTCATGGAAAACAAGTGTGAATCAGCTTGGGAAAACCCTAAGACAACAATCACCAACCAATCTTACCTAAACACTCCCTTCTCAGTGTTTGTAGGAGGCAGAAACTGTGGACAGAGCTGTGGCCTCTCTGTTTTACAGCCATACATGTACATAGTAGCACATTATATGCATAAGATGTGATGTTTTCCTTTTCTTTCTTTGAAAATGTGTGCCATCACCATCAACATGAATCTGAATCAAAAATATCTGCTTATCTCAACATCCCAGCAGGGCTCACAACCTTAAGCTAAAGAGTTCACAAATCAAGGTTGTTTTGTAATATTCTAGATAATATTCTTATAAAGAGTGCATATTTTCTTTTTTATTCCTTCCCTTGTTATCTCTGATCCAGTAGAAAACTCTGCAGGATTGTGACACATTGTGCCTTAAGTATTTTAAGTATTTAGGCAAAGTCTTACAAACAGTTTCAGCTGCAGGTGAGAGTACAAACAGTTGTAAATGTGTGCTGTATGTTAGTGTTAGGACCCTTTGGGCCCCAGTTTTGGTTCCCGGCTTCAAAAAGTTTCAGAAACCTAGCTTGTTCTCGATCAACCGTGAATTGGATCATAATGGACATTATTAGTTGTTCATGTCAGAATGTGGGCTGTGAATAGTGTCAGCATACCTGATTAGTTAAAACCTGAGAGCTTAAATACAAAAGAATCATCTGATATTCTGGTAAGAGACTGAAGATGTGATCATTCAGCTCCTTACTCCTTTAAAACAGTTAGACCTTTAGTTGTGGATGGTTTTAAAGAATGTTCTCAGTGTTTGTGTGTAAGTAATCTCTGTGAGTTGAAAGGTCAAACTGCTCCAAATCCTGTTTCCAGCTATTTTCTTACCTGCTCTAGGCTTCAGATGACCTCAGTGAGAGTGGATATGCTTCTGATCATCTCAAACCTTCTGCTTGCTAAAGAGGCAATCACAGTATTTCAGTTACAAAGATGACAGGACTGTTTTAAAATGGTAGGAATAAAGTTTTATTTTTCATATGAAGGGGTGGTTTTAGATTTTTCTTCTTTTACAAGTAGTATGTTTTTGATAAAACTTGCAAAAAATCTTCTAGCATATTCCAAGAATGATGGACATGAAGAGAAGGGGATTTATTGCTGAATGTTAAAATGAGGACACGTTTTTTATTTCATTTTATTATTGTTATTATTATTATTTTTTTCACCGAGTGGAAAAAAAAGATTTGCTTGCTGCTTTTTCCATGCACCCAACTACCAGTACCACTAGGACATGCAGGGGATTTGGGGTAGAGAGGAGGGGAGGAAGATGAGGAGGAGGAGGAAAAAGTAGGTTGGCAGGTAAAAAAGACAAACTGCTTGACAAACAAACATGAGAGGGGCTGTGTGAGTGTGTCTGTGTATCCACGGTGTATGTCTGTGTGCTCAGTGTGTGTGCTTCATTGTGGATATGCATGTATGTGCGTGAGAGAGATACGTGTGTTCGTAAAAAAGGTGGGTGGGAAGCGCAGGGGAGGGGTGGGGTGGGGTCGAGGAGAAAGAGGGTGGGGTTGTCAACAATTCGACTAGCTCTAGAAGCACACTATCCTCACTTGCAGTAATTTCAAATCGTTTGCAAATCCCAGATTGATTACAGTGATAGTAAGACAAAACTAGCCAGACCACTGGGCCGTGAACCCAAATTGTATTTTCATATCATACGATTCCCCCTAAATCTGAGGGAATAATTTCTATATCTGTGATCCATGCATTGCCTGTGTGTGGGAAAAAAGACAGAAAACAAAACTCTACATATTGGAAATGAAGTCTAATCGGGACACATTGTATCTAACACAGTATCATTTTCCTCAGTGAGTTTCAAAGGGTCTCTCTAAGGGTCTCAGAACCTGATGTACATCTGCAGTGGAAGAGTTTCTGACATGATCGGTCTACTGGTAGTGTGCTGTTTGGTTTTACTCACTGGACTTAACTTTGTCTGCTAGTTGCTTCTGTAAGAGGGCGAGGAAGACGTGACGGTGAGGTTGCGATGTGGTGGGTGGAAGGGGCAGACGTAGACACACATAACAGATCATTCGGTCAGTCAGTGTGACCAAGCAAATAAAGTTCAGTCGATAAAAGGTACAGGAATGCAAATCAAGGATGCAGTAATCAGGATTATCATATACAACCATGTGAGCTAACTAAAAAGGTAGAATCAGCCTCGGAAACTCTCTTCCCAGCAATGTGAACCCGCACGTGGTGCTTCTTCCCGATCAGAGCAGCGCCGTTACTAGTGTGGCAAAATGTGCGCCCACATAGCTTCCGGTGGGATATCCTTTTTTTTTTAAAACAAACAAACAAACAAATTTTTTTAAAAAGGAAAAAGAGCGAAAATGAGAAACCCAGAGGGAGATCCACCTTTCAGTGGTGGGGGCAGAATTCCAAGGTTACGCCCCTGCATCAGAGCGCAAACAGATGCCGTCTCTGCACAACTTCATCTTTTTAACACGGCTACACACATGCTCACTTAAACGCACACATAACCTCTTGAAGTAAAAAAAAAAGAAGTAACTGAATCCGCCTACCGATTCCAAAAGTTTAATCAAACGCGTCATTTACCGTCCTTTAGCCACAAGTAAGCGCGAGAAACCTGATAGATGGTGAAAAGAAGGGGAGTGAGGGGATGTGGATCTGACCTGCGGACTGAACTGTGACTGAGATGACGTGCGTTCTCTGCTTTGAGTCTTTTTGGCTGTGATGTGATGGGGAAGTCCTGAGACACAGTGCGGCTCTAAGCTGCTGGCATAGGAAACGAGCGGGCTAGGCAGTCCACGGGAGGCCAGAGTCAGGCTGGATTACAACTGGATTGGTTAGGTTCGGTTTGGATCGGCAGCTCCCTGGCCAATGACTGCTCACGGAGGGAGGTTCTTACAGTGCAATGGAGCTTCTGGCAGCGTGAGGATCGGTGGAGAGGAGCGTGTCAGTCAAACAACAGAGATCACACCCTCCAAGGTGAACAGAGGCGCCAACCGAATGAGGCTTCATGAGGCGTGCAGAATGGATACAGGCACGCACGCACACACACACACATACAGTACGCGCACACTACAACCACCACCAATGTCATGGCAGCACCCTGAATACCTACACGAGGAATCTGGAGTCACTTTCCCTCAACAACTCCCCAACGTTCCTGCTTTTACAGAAATAACAAGAAATGACTGACAGGCAGCGAACGAGGACATAAATGACCGATGTGTGTTCATCCGAGGAAACTACCCTACACATCTTGGTTGCGTCAGTGACTAAATGTCCCTGTGAAACGAGCGCATCGCGTGGGTCATACTCATGTAAACAGACACCTTTTACAGAGGAGGAATCAATATTGCATGATGACATAATCAGATCACAGTTCAAAAAGAGGAAGATCCCAAATCAGAGAAACAAACCAAAGCAAAAGGAAGGAAGAGGGTTGGTCTCTATAAAAACGAGGAGTCTTTATAAGAAAGGCTACAAAAACTCAATGGGACCTCCGACTTCAGCATACAGCAAAAGGCACCACAATATTATTCTATTTATCTAACTTGTGAAAAAATTGGCACGTAATTCTCTTATTTTTTTCATCTCTCATAATGCTGTAAATCAAAAAACTTTACATATAAATATCCCCTCCCCCCGTTATAAAAAAAGTCTTTGCTGTTAGCTAGTAGACAATTTTTGCTGAAATGAAAATAAATATTTCATTTGTTTAGAATATCTGTCTGTTATACAAAATAAAAATATTTCTCCTAGGTGCAGGTCTCTAGTCCACGGGTTGTGTGTAAGAGGAAGGGGAGTGTGTGAGGTGGAGAGGGCGGGAGGTGGCAGGGGTGTAATGGTGGCCGTCGGAGGGAGGTTAAGTCTTAAAGGGGCATGTTGTCAGCCTTGGAGCGCTGCGACTGGGAGCCGCGGCTCTGCCCGTTGCTGCGCGTCCCTGGCCGACTCAGCCCGCGGTGAGTCCGTGTGTCTGCACCGGATGACGAACGGAAACCCGGGACGTTTAGAGGCGGGTCCATGTTCATGTTCTGCATACTGAGGAAAGGCGTGCTCTCCCCATGAGCATCCTCTTCCTCCTCGTCCTCCTCCTCCTCTTCTGACTGGCTGAAGCTCTGTGAGCTGTAGTCCCGTAAACCCGCCGAGCGCTGGGAGATATGTCCGTTGAGTCGGTTGCGTCGTGGGCGACGCCGGCTTCTGATGGGTTCCCGTGAAGAGGCGTACTCCTGCGTCGTCTCATAAGCCTCGTCATCAGGGAGCCGGTAGGGGCTGGACGGTAGACTTCCTGTGCTCTCCGTCAGGTAGGGTCGTCGTGGACGTCGGGGCTGCCTGTATAAACTTCCATCCTGAAACAGAGAAAACACAGATTTCTTAGAATGGCTGAACAAATTTATTGACACACTGGTGTGTTGGTCTGCCTGTGCATATAAGAGAAGGAGCTCCTGCTGTGAAGCCTTCAACTGAGCACTCTTCACCATGACTGTCTTGGTGTTTTAAAAGTGTATATCAAGAGACTGCATGCTCACATGGTAGCAGCTTGCTAATCACAAGGTGGATTTGGCCTAAAACTTACACTTCAGTATCCTCCCAATTTACTCAACTGGGGACCATAATTTACAACATTAAGCATTAAGTTAATGTTGTATTTTACAAGATGTCATTTTAGCAACTGAGATCATAAAGCTATAAGAAAGGTGTTTAATGATGTCATAAATCAGGGAAGATGAAGCCCCTTTTTCTTTGTACACTTCTGTTTGTAACCAGTCACCCCCTGCTGGCGATTAGAAAAAAATACAGGTTTAAGGCACTTCAGGCGTTTTGACTTTCAATCCAGTTCACTTAATATAGCACAAAATCACAATAACAGCTGCCTCAAAGCATTTTATATTGTAAGGGAAAGACCATACAATATTATAAGGAAAACCCCAACAATCAGAAGGGCCCCTTTGAGGAAGCACTTGGTGACAGTGGGAAGAAAAAACTCCCTTTTAACCAGAGCCAGGCTCAGCCATCTTCCATGACAAAGCCATCTGTTTGTTACATCAATCTTTTGGTGGCTTTCGGACATTAGGAAGCAGTTACTGTATGTGATGCTATTCTGTCCCTGCCACAGTAAAAATCATTATATTTCACAATAACCCCACAGAAGGTTGAATGCGGCTTCACGAGCCTTGGCTTGGCTTTGTTGTCAGCAGTATCGGTGCACAGAAAGTAAAGAAAGACACCTCTGTACAGCCTGCATTCAAACACATGCTGTAGGGAGAGACTACGTCAGTCATGGTGGCTTGTTTACATCTGGTAAATACATATGCATACAATGTATATTGGCTTACGTACATCGGGGCACCGTAACAGCGGTTGGTCATCGTCTCTGTGGTAGGCGGCAGCAGCAGGAGGAAGAGAGAGGGCGTGGCTTGTGTTGGGCGAGGTGATCTGAAAAGTGGGGACCTGGGGTGGCAGCGGGGGGTAGTGGAACTCCACTGGAGACAGGCGTGCTGGCGTGGTCAGTGCAGACACATACCTGGATGAGGTTAGAAAAACACAAAAATAACCACAACTCTGTCCATTTTTACCTCTAACAGATGCTCATATCCGGTGAACACAATGTCCTCACTTTAACAATGCACTTAGTAAGTGTGCACTCCTGTAGATACTGCATTATTGAGGCGCTCAGCTGCACCAACAGCTTAATCATGATATTTTGAAAGAGGTCACACATCTGTCTGTTCCCTGAAAAGCAGCATAACACACACAAAATCCAGCCCTCATTGTGATCTGTAAGTCTTTGAACTATGGAAGGAAAAAACTTCAAACAGAAACACTGCAACCAGCTGGCTCAGGTTCACCTTTCTTCCCCCATTAAGTGCCAACAAACCTGCTTAGTCAATCACAAGAGTATAAAAGACATTACTGCTCATGTGCAATCACTCCAACAAGAACTGAATGACTCCTGCCGCTCACTGAGTTCAGCTTTACTTGTGCATCCGTGTCCCATATTCTGAAATACTAGTTATTTATTATTATGCAGTATTAACATCCATCCATTCATTTTCTTCCGACCAAATGAAGGTCATGGGGAAGCTTGAGCCTACTCCAGCTGTGATAGGGAGAGAAATGAGGTACACCCTGGACAGGTCACCAGTCTATAGCAGAGCTAAAGCTGGTTTTATGGCCGAGCAGAGGTAGCGCGCTCGCTGTCCGCTCTAGTCCAGAGATAAACCCGTCTGCCTGAAGTGAGCTCTGTTGTCAGATGGAGGCAGTGTACAAAGTGTGTGGTATGACGAGCCTGTGGGCCACTCTTGCTTGTACTGTTGTTGATCCATGAGCCAGACGCGGAGGAGAGAAGTTATAATATGCAAAGAGCTGAAGTGCAACTGAGTGTTAAATACAATGAAAAGTGTCAGTGCAGCCTCAGTCTGTGCTTTTCATGTTGTAGTTTTTGATCTTTGAACTTTTTTCAGGGTTCTCCTGTTCCGGTGAACTCTGCTGTCGCCCCGTTTCTCTTATCTTCACAAACTCACGGGTGAAAAAAAAAAAAGATGTCACGCCTGTGTATCAAAACTAGGTGAGTAGAATGGTAAGAGTCGTACTGCATTCCCCGTAAGTTAACAACCAAACCCTAAAGAACAACAAACATACAATAATAATAATAATAATAATGATAATAATAATAATACAACTGGATAACATTTTGAATTGAATGTCATTGCCTTCACCACTGCTATATCTTTTTACACATTATAATAGACCCTGTGCACGAGAAAATGCTAACGTCCTGGTTTGAGACCGGATGCAGGGTTGTACGTTTCCGGTAGCTTTACTTTGCGGTCAATCGCTACTGCGAAGATATTCTCCAAAATCTTGTCCAAAACACGAAAACGGAAAGATCGCATTAAGTTACAAAGAGCAGAGGGTGGTAACACTCACCATTGTTGTGTCATAAAAAATCTAATGATCAATTTTGACGTTTAAAGAGTTTAGATCGATCAGTTGTTTACATCAATCAACACAAGCAGAACTGCATTACAAAATCAGAAGACGCATCGTCCACATTCAGAAGCACATCTCTGTATAGTGACTGGTCTTATGATTTAAATAGGCAAATGTTCAGTATTCAAACTACATGTGAACAATAGTCAAAGCCAGATGTTTCCCCGTTATGTCGATATCAGCTAGTCAAGTACACACCTACACAGCATGTTAACAAACCGTGAAAAAAAGCCACACAAAAAATGAATGATTGCTGATATGCATGCTTTATTTTATTTTTTTTACATCACATTGTGTCCGGCGTCCTGATCGGCTGCAGCCCATTATCGATCTCCCCCGTGCCGTCCCTCCTGCACAGTACAGAATCGCTGCATCGATCACTAGCAGTGTGACTCTGAAGTGCAGTACTGTATGTTTGTACGTTTTTTCCCCAACAAACACAACAATGTCGACGAAACGTTTTGCATCATCAAAAAATAAAATTGGCTACTTGATTTCATCTATCGCTAGTTATTTTTAGAACATAACACCCGCGAAAAACGAGGGACCGCTGTTTACAAATACTGAGAAATATAGAATTTGAATCCTTTCCATGTTTTTCTCTGAGGCGCGGGGGAAAAATGTCGACAGGTCTATGAACAGCATCTACATATATATTCCGTAAATGCCCAAGACATCTCAAGAAATGTAAATCGCCACTTGATTCATCCATTTGGTTGACTTGTTTTGGAAAAACCGGCAGTAAACAAGGAGCGAATATCACACCGGAAACGAAGCGCCCTACAGGAGTTTCCCCACCGGAAGTAGCATATGCTAAGGTGCACAGAGTCTATTAACAGTGTCTGGGTGACATACTTCTTAAAAAGACTAACAAAAGAAAGTCCTAGCAATTAATTGCCACTTGGTGTCGCCAGAGAGTAAAGGGCTGTAACAAGAAGCACAGCCAAGCAAAAGTGTTTAAGAGCCACTGAGCAAGTTCCTTCTCCCTCCAAACCACAGTGCCCAGCATTTCCACTTCCTCTACCTGTCACTGTGAGGTGAGTCTCTTAAAGAATCGTAGGAGTCCCCGTACTGCATTCCCGGTCCCGACGCATCCGTACACCCCCAGTGGGCGGCCCTCCTCGCCATGCATGCTGGGCTGCTGCACTTACTGGTTCCCACAGAGCTGGAGAGCCCACCTGACTGGCAGTCTGAGTTCATACTCTCTGTTCGCTCCATGCTCCACGTGTGCTCCTCGTGTCTGCAGGACAAGTTTAGAAGGTTATGACAGCAGCGGGGAGGAAGGGGGATACAAAGGGAGACTGAAGTTAGTACTGCTGGTCCCACTGACATTCAACAGTCACCTGTGTTAAGCATAAAAAAGAGCATCAGGACTCGTTTGTGTTGTGTTCAAGGTGGTTGAAGCTACCCCGTGTAGCTGACGTACTTTGTTGTGCGGATGTGTGCCTGCCGTGTACTGAAAGCTATTCATTGCAGATGGAGTGGATGTTTTTACAGTGATCTAGCAGGCATGCCAAGCTAGGCCAAAGCAGCAGCCAGTACCACAGATAAGGGGCGCGGGGTGTGCCCAGTGGCTGTGGTTCCAGTTAGAGCTCAGTTAACGAGTTTATTACTCTGCCCTCTGGTGGTGAAGTGACTAATCAATCTGCAACTATGGAGAATCTTTTCTGTTTTAGCTGGAATTTGCTTAGTTAGCTCTAGTAATATAAGGTCACACAGACAGTTTATGTTGTAATTTATATACCTGTATTATATTCAGGAAATTATTTACTTTAAAAGTAAAATTTGAAGTGAAACTGACCGTATTAACTATACAACACAGACCGTGATTTCTGCAAGTCCTCGGAAAACATTGCAAATAAAATACTTATCAGGTCCTGTTGGTACTGTGGATACGAGGTAATAAAGAAGTAAAACCTTTCAATATCTGCATAAGTAATGAGTACCTTTGGAGTATTTTAAAGGACAGGGGAAACAAATTATACTGTATTTGTAAGTACTTGGTACGTGCACTCTTGGACAACATCCTGCAGTTCCTTACAGAGCTTAACAATTTTATCATAAAAAAAGGAAACACAAATATTTGTGAAATCTGTCAAAAAACTGTGAAAAAATAAAATTTTTATACCCAAATTTTGACACTTAAATCAGAAAATAAATCAAACGTGACATTCAACCACTAAAACTCATTTTTCTGTTAAGTAGGAACAATTGCATATATCTGTAATTTGGCATCTTAATCTTAAAAATAAAATGTGCGTCTGCTCATTTACTGTAAAACAGTCAATCTTGAAATTCATGGATAACAACAATAATTCTATTTTAGCATTAAAGTGATCACGTCGATTAAAGAGCTTGCACAAACTGGTGGATCAACCATTACAGAAAAAATGATTCTGGTAATTAACCAATAATGTTAAATTAGCACAATTGTGGCATAAACCTTACACTCGATGGTGTTCTATTAAATTTGTTATGCACTGTAAAGTACGTACGACAGCCCCCAGTGGATTTCCCAGATGTAATAGTCACAGACCAATAACAATAAGATTATTTTGACTGAGGGTCGAATTGTGTGAACATTGTTTTAGTATGCTGCCCACCTTTATCTTTTTGGTGTTTACAAGAATATCTGCAACAGCTCAAAGATAAGATGTGCTCCAACTGGACAAAGACTAAGGATTAGCACAGAACTATTCTTTTGCTTGGATTATGTGTGCATCCTGACTGCAGTGTGTGGATGTACCTGGAGGCATGTGAGGCAGTGGTAGAGTGGTGGGAGCGGGTCGACATTCGACTGCCTGCATAGTTGCCTGCACCCTCTGCTCCGTGGCTGATCACGCACTCGGTCGTAGGGACGCTCTTGGAGATGTACTGAAAAAATAAAACATCAAAGGCGTTTGATTACTTTGTTACCTTCAAATAAAAACGAAAACAAACATATGGACAGAGAATTTTAAATGTAACTACATCAGGGCGTTCTGCTCTTTCCTCTTCACAGTTTTCAGCTTTACGTTTATGCTGACTCATGCCTATTGTATCTCCACCAGGATGGTAGGTGTTTCTGCCCTCTCTTTAACATGTAGCTAGCTGCGTGACACCAAAATTTCCCCATGTAGTCAGTGAATCATCATTTTATTCACACAAACACTTTGCTGAAGGCAGACCTTAACTCAAGATTTAAATCGAAGTCACAAAACTAAAAAAAACTCCAGCAGGAACATGAACCAGCTGAGTCTCTGTTGGTTTCTGAACATCCAGTCCTCCTGTCTTTTTCCTCTTCGGTCGGTCATTAGCATTAATGAATATGTGAGGGCTTTCTGGACATCTTGACACCCAAATCCTATTTCTGGGATGGGTATATTTAATTAAAAGCACTGATATGTCTGGTTTTATTTTAATAAATGCTGTGGGGCTTTGATATAGTGGATTTTCATGCTATATCAGATCAGTAGCTATGCTTGTAAATTAATTGCTGTTGAATCGCACAGTAGAAAGTCAAATGAAATCAATTTGTTACAGTTGCAAACACTCTGGTTTCAACTTAAGCTTAAACAGCTTCTCTGAAAATAATGATGATTTACAAAAACGAACTAAAATTAGGGCTCCACTCAGCTGAGTGTTATTATTATTTGGACTCACGTCAACCATGGGGATCTCCTCAGGACCAGGGCCAGGATGATTTGGCCCATTAGCCAACATGCGGTTTGGCTGCTCCACACACTGATTCTGGTTTTGGTGTAGGTGACTCTGCATCTTCTTCCTCTGCTTCCTGGACGGGTGGTGATGATGAAGGAACAATAAGAGATCTACCAAACCGATATCCTCTCTTACTACTGAAGTTCAAAATATGCGAGGGGACGTGGTAGAACATGAGTAAATAGCATTTAACTAGCAAAAATGTGAATTATGTATGTTTTATATATTACTATTGTTCTAACGGTCAGTGTAAGATGCCTGCAATAAAACCTTTTTTTAGGTCTATAAGATGCTAGCAGTTTCAAGATGCCTTCCTCCAATCATGTTATTTAAATGACAATGTTCAAGTATGGTACTGTGCAAAAGTCTAAGTAGTTTAGTCATTTAAAAAAAATAGATTTGAGCAAATGTTCTCCAAGCTTCCTCGTGGTTTTTCAAAGTTTTTCTTCAGACACTGGCTGCTTTTTCATTTAATTTTGTTTACGCATAACAGAGAACTTAGCAAAAAACTAACTTGTCACAAAACAAAATCATGTTCCTATTTCTTTAGTTGAATCTATGCAAAAGATCAAGTCTGACCAATTTAAAATAATGTTTTTCACCAAAAACTTAATTTCAATACATCTGTTTGCTAAAAAAAAAAAAGTGTCCATGAAAAATTTGAGGAAACTAGACAAATAAAGGGCAAAACACAAAATATCAAGCCTAAAACAACATCTATAGTATGAACAGTATGTGAAAGTCACGCCCTTAAGAAACAGGCCCTTCACCATTCAGAAACGGTCTTAGTGGAAGACTTGCTGTCAAGAAGCCATTAAGGAAAGAAAAAAGGGCAAAACGGCTGAGGTCCGAAAATTACACAAGAACTGGACTGAAGATCAGTGGCAACAGGTCTGATGGAATCATGAATCCAAACTTGAAACTTTTGGTTCAAATGATTGTCAAATGTATCATATATGAAAGAGGTCAGTAGAGCGGGACAACAGTGAGTGTCTAGAGTCATCTGTAAAACACGGTGGAGGGCCGCATTTCAGTCGGTGGTATTGGGAATCATGTCATAACTGCTGGAAATTAGTGTCAGATTTTCATCCATTATGCAATGCCATCTGGAAATCATCTGATTAGCAATGGCTTCATTTTTCCACATGATAATGATCCCGAATACACTGCTAGTATAGTAAAAGCATAGTGGATAAAAAACACACAATGAAACACTGTCAGGCATGGATTGGCCTCCCCAGAGCCCAGACCTCAACTTTTTTGAAGCAGTGTGGGACAATCTTGACTGAGAATGTAGCAAAAGTAAGAAACATCCAAAGAAGAGCTTTGAATGTCCTTCAAGAAGCTTGGAGAACTATTCCTGAAGACTAATTAAAGTAACATGGTAATATCAAATATTGACTTTTAAGTGCATTCGGATTTCTTTTTGTCTTATGCACTGCATTTACATTTATGTTTGCAAATGTTTTAGAAAATCGGAGCACTTATTTTTCCTAGCAGAATACAGTGGTTCGAGATTTTTGCACAGTACAAATTTTTCACAAATAAAGATGCAGCTTCTTTTTTTTCTTTAAATAGAGCACTCTAATAATGTCATAATTAATAATATTTCAGTTCCAGAGGACAATTTCTGCAGAGCAAACGCTTTTAGTCAAAGTTACTTAACATGCATGCAATATAAGGCTTCTGATTGTAATAGAGTACTTTTAGGTCTTTGTAATGACACTTTTGCTTTTAACTTAAGAGTTAATTGAAAGGTTTTGAGTCTTTTGTATACGGTGGAATCGTTTCTTTTTGCTTCAAAGACATACTTTGTTTTGCAGTAGGCCACCACACAAACGATGCCAACCACTAACAACGCCACACAGATGCCTGTGATCGTCAGCACCCGCCTCTGGTAGAGCTCCTCAGCCTCTGTGGATGCAAATATGCACACACATACACACACATTCACACGCACATTTTACCATACCAAAAATACACACGCACAGACACACACACACACACACACACACACACACACACACATACAGCATGAGCACTATCCCATCGATGGCAACTAAAGAAACTGTTGTCCTCACTATCATCTGCTGTCATTGTGTCCCCTGCGCTGTCTCTGTTCTATCAAATCACATGCCTTGGACTTTTAATGTTCTTGCAGTCACACAGTACTACCACAACGTAGAGGAGTAATTATACAGTCTCACAACTATCATGAGGAAAAGCTGAGATGTAAACCTACAACCTGGCACAAACTTCCTGCTGTCTTAAACAAGTTTGTAATGGCCATGGTGATGTAATGCCACAGATTGCACTGGAAAAGATCTGATGCCATGCCTGTATGGATGGAGTCACACGAGACAAGTTGTCGAGATGGGGGGAAAAAAAAATCAGGGTTAACACCACAGCGGCCCGAGAACCAGATGAAAGTTTGGTATTCACATAGCTCGCCATCAGCATCACAAACACAGGAGGATTTTTTGAATTAAAACAAGTTGACCACCACTGTTTTGCTGCCCCCTGGTGGTGTGGCCTATTACAGCCTAACAGTGATGTCACAATTTACCACCTTAACCTTAAGTTGAAGCTAAAAAGCTAAAAATTTTCATCAAAGAAAAAGGTTTAAATAGCACCCATGGTGTTATGGTGTTTATTTTGTTATTTTACAATTTTACAATAATCTAATTCATAGCTTATATTCTTGGAAAAAAACTGTGAACGACTATACTGTTTCTTTAACGTGCAAATCTCCTGCAGGAGTCCTTGTATGTTGGTGACATCATTTTTACATCATAGCTATGACTTGAAGACTGTATATAAAAGATGGATGTAGGGATATCACGCACTGTTACACACTGATTTTGTTTTTCTGCAACCTGAAGAGATGAGTGAAAGACAAGGCTGACTGAAAAACAAAGTGACAACCTATCAGTCGCCAGGCAGGCTCTTACTTACTTACTTACTCTAAATGGGACTATAATTTACAAAATGAGCATCATTACTGTATGAAATAAAGCCTTAAATTAGAAACTAACCAGAGTTCGTTTTAAACTGACTCAACAGGACAGGCGTGGAAGCTCCCGTGGATCACATTAAACTTTATTTAGTTCATAACACATTTATGGTGATGGCGTGTAAATGCTGTAGGGTATCCAATTCAGATTCAGATTCTGGGGGCTGCTGCGGCGTAACACTCTGTGTCAGAACGAAAAGCACAAAACACAGTGCAACAAATAAACGGAACGTGAGAGGGAAGAGAGAGGGAATAAAAGCAGGAAAAGCAAAGTGGTGAAAAAGGAGGAAGCAGAAGGAAATACACAGAGGGAGAGGAAAGAGGCTGCAAGGGGAGCAGGGGCGTGTCCAGGAAAAAGGCCCAGGAGAAGAAAGAGGCCTGCGGGAACCAAAGACTGACCTGACTTTGTCCCCTTATCAACTAACTGGATTATCAAGGTCACTGCATTGTTAGTTACGGCCAAATTAACAGTAACTTTTTGTTTTCATCAACCTAAACCTTCTGCAACACAAATATTTGTTTGTTTAAATGAGTTTCTTCTCAGTTTACATTAAAACTAATGCCGTTCAGTGGTGCCTGAAACCTATCATTAAACCTGCCAAACAAAACAAAACAAACTCTAGACACGCCGCTGAAAAGAAGGGAAAGGGGGGAGGGAGGGCGTGAGGAGAGTCTCTAAATAAAGGGCCTCTGTAGGGATTGACGAGCCTACGAGAGCCTCGGCCCGGCATTGTGTGTGTGTCACAGGGTACTGATACAGAAAGGCAAAAGGAAATGGGAAGGCAAGCTCGCTGGCACAGTGGGGCCAGCAGCGATCGTGATTTAGGACAGGCGAGCTCTTGACTGTGACACTGAGTCAATCAAGGGCATAATAATAAGGACAGACTATGTAGTCAGGCTTTTTTTGCTGGCTTTTGGCAGTGCTTTGCAAAAACGCTCGCAGCTTGCATGTTTTTGTTCGACGGGCTGCTGAAACCAATATGCACACTGCCAAAGCCCGGGGGACGAGCCAGTTACTTGTATTTATCAATGATGCAAAACATTCGCTGATTTTTTTTTGGAGCAAAGACGGCAGCTTTTTGCTTTTCTGATATGGTGTCCAGATAAACAGTTTGGAGTCGTATCAGGAGCCTCTTACACTGAGTTTGAATGCACCTCTCCATGTTCTCTCATTATTGTATCCCTTCCCAATGAATTTGTCTCTTTCTCTAGTGTTGTTAGACCAAAAGAAGAAGAGTGCATGCAAAGACGGGAGGTTAGGTGTCTTAAAACCAAGTTAGTGGGCAGGAGAAAAAGAAGGACAGGTTGTGAGAGACCCAGTTGTTGGTTTTAGAGAGAAGATGGCACAATAATGTGTGACTGTGAGAGGATCTTGGCACATCCTTTAAGCACAGCAAAATGAATAATAATGTTCCATACCCATAAATTCAATTCTGAGAAGCTCTGCCAGCGCAGAAAGTTGTCGTGGTAAAAGGAAAGAGACACATAGGGTCAGGTGTAATGTCCACTTTGGAGCAGATATATTATTTCCATGTCCTGCATATGCTGAACCAGGATATAGGTTAATTATAGAGTGACTGACACGCGTACCGTCCAGTAACAGACAGACAACTCAGACAGCCTCAGCTCTGTGACCCCCAGAAATGACAGGAAAAACTAAACAAAAAAAGAAAAACCCAAACAAACGAAACCAAAAAACAGGCAGAAATCAAACACGAAGGGAGAAAATGAACCAAAAGCAGAAGGAAAGAGAAACAGCAGGCAGAAAAAGGCATGCAGAGACAGAGAAAGACTGACAAAGACAGCAAGACAAGAAGCCACATCACTTACTGCTATATTTACTAGACCTCATTTCTGGAGTAAACAACATTGGACAGAAACAAAATCAAAAGGGACAAAAAACAAGACAAAAAAGTAAAGAAAACAAACGATAAAAGCAGTGAGTTACTCTCCAACATAAAAACACAGTACAGTCGATGAGGCCGACACAGCAAATGGGGGTGGGTGCTGTAACTCATTCGCCTAATGGCAACTGTGTGCCTTTGTACTGATTACAGCATACCTTCTGTATAACGCTGCTCACAGCTCTTAGAGACTCTCATAGGATTTACAGAGAGATCATCTCAGCATTCCCAATATTTCTGGCCTCACATGCATTACTGGCCAGAACAGTCCACCCTAACTTTTAACTTCTCTAACCTTGAGCGCTGTGTGTTAATACCGCTAGAAAATGACACAAATCGATTTAAAACAGCAGAGGGTGTTCCTTCACCGTCACAGTGCAAAAGAAAACACAGACAGACTTCGGCATGAACACAAGGCTTGATGGTGGGGTCAAAAATAAGCACACATTACATACAATAAAACCTGTTCTTGCTTTAAATGTGACATTATTCAGTATGGAAACTTCAGCAATAGACAAACAGAAACAAAAGCAAAACATGAACGTGAAGCAACACTGTAGAAACCCTGGAAACAAGAAGTTTTATCTCGGTGTGATTGCTTGGACAGCTACAAGAAAGAGCTGGTTTGTTTCTGTACAAAAGAAGCCAGGTGTTAACTTTAAAACTGTTCATTCTTTAAGCAGAGATCTCATCCTGTTAATTATGTGCCTGTGCCAATATTGGCCAACTGTGTTTCGCTATCACTGCCCATGCAATCACAGGAGAATGACCAAACACATTTCTTTCATCCCTCTGATTTAAACAAGTGTTCAACATTTTGGGAAATCCACATATTTGACTTCCTGTGCAAGCGGGTTGGGTTATGTGGAAACTGGTCGTGTTTTTAATATGTTTTGATTGCTGATTGGAGCACAAATGCTAACGATCGGAGAGAAGGGGACGACACAGTCCTGTTTAAATACAGGGAGACCAGTGCTGTCGCAGGCGTTCTCTCCAGGAAGACATTCGGAGCGTGCGCTTGGTTGTCACACATGAAAAATGACAGCAGGGGAACAGGAGTTTCTCAAGTTACATCCCACCCAGCAAAAACCTCTTTGAAAAGACACTGAAAAGACGACCCTGACAGACGTCTAAACAACGCTGATATTTGGTTCAAAAGGGAAAGGTGAAAAGCCGTATTCTTAGGTCGCTGAAAAGACATCTGTTTGCACATCAGCCTGAATTTGTAGTGAACTCCTCTGAAAATGCAGAATTTAACCCAGAACCTTCTTGCTGTCAGTAAACACTGAATTTATTAGACCACCTCTTACGAAAACAGGAAAAAACAGCCAAAAATGATATTGTTATTTATTAAGAAAATGAGAAACTAAATTTGTGTTTGGGGCTGCACGCTGGAAGAAGTCAGAAATTTTTTTGTGTGTGTTCAGAAGTGTAGGTAACTTACTCTAAGTGGGTATTTTAGCCAAAAATATTAATGTGTTTTATATTTTTTCTGATTTTTTTAACGGTAAATTTGAAAATTCAGAGATAAAAGCAGTATTTCTATTTTAGTATTAAAAATATAACTTTGATCAAAGTGCTTAACCATCAGTGATAAGCAAAAACTTACCTTGGGTGGCGCTCTAATAAATTTGTACGGTACACGTACTCTATGAATATAACTTAATTTGATTTTTGCCTTGAAGGTAATGCAGTAAGCAGATAATCACTCAGTGGGCAGGCTGGTGAAAATATGTGGAAATCAAGTAATGTAAATACGACCTTTCACCTTTCATTCTTCAACTAAATTTAGACTTACAGTCATTGAAAAACAGTGATTTGGTTCTTATTAGATTTTAGAATTAGATAAATATAAGCTCAGATGAACAACAACACGTGGCATATTAGACTGTGTTATTATTTAATTAACAAAATCTAAGACAAAATGCAGAAGCAGTGTGTGGAATGAAGGAATTAGTTTGGAGGGTAAGCAGCAGAGCTGCGGCTAATCAAATGCACCTGAAAAACTGATCACCAGCAAGTGTGAGCACCACTATAAAAGCTACATTTTGGCAGTTTGCTGGTCTGGTATTGAGGAAAATCTCAATCAGCTCTGATCTTAAAGATGCAGTTGTTGCTGCCTATCAGTACGGGAAGGGCTATAAGTTCATTTCCAAACAATTCGAAGTCCATCATTCTAGAGTCAGAAAGATTATTCACAATTGAAAAACATCCAAGACAGCTGCCAATCTTCCCAGGAGTGGACATCAAAGTTAATTCACCCCAGGGTCAGACCATGTAATGGTCAGAGAAACTGCAAAAAACTCAAGAACTACATCTCAGACTCTAAAGGCCTCAGTTAGCAGGTTAATTGTTGCAGTACAATTAGAAAACTGAACAAGTCTCGTGATTTGCCAGGAGAAAGCCTCCTGTCTTTTGGACAAACGAGACCAAAGTCAAAACTCAGCACAGCAGCACAAACACCTCATAGCAACCGTCGGGCACGGTGGTGGAGGGATGAGGATTTAGGTTTGTTTTGCAGTCTCAGGACGTGGGCACCTTGCACTCATTGAGTCACCTGTGAACTCTTCTCTATACCAAAGTATCCTAGAGTCAAATGTGAGGCCATCTGTCTGACAGCTAAAGCAGAAACTGGGTCATGTAACAGTGAATCCAAGCACAGCAGCAAAACTACAACCGAACTGCTGAAACAGGCAAAAATGATTACTTAGTTTTTCACTTCCTTTTCACAGAGTGCTTCTGCATTTTGCTTTTTGATAAATGAATAGTGTAATATGACATATGTAGTTGTATGTTAATAACTTTAGAACCAGCTAAGACCCATGTAGTTTTTATTAAGTCCTGATACATGAAACCTCAGAAAGAAAGTACTTTGTTTTTCACATGACTGTAAAAGGGAAGTCTTTTAAAGGGTAAAACTGAGGGGATATAAGCCATAGTGGCAATTTACAAAGAGGACTGATACAAAAATCTTTTAGCCTAACTTGGTATAAAGACTGGAAAATTTTAGAAAAAGCTTACTTGGCTCTGTTCAACACTAAATAATTTAAAAGGTAAAAACATTAACCTCTTAGCTCTACTGTTTGTCTGTAAATAACAATATTCCAGTAACTCACTGCTACTAGCATCAAAATTAAAAAAACCCACAACTTTCAGTTTTTTACTTTATTTTTTACAATTGCACAGTAAATATATAACAATCTAATTTACTATAACACTTTACTCTTTGGTGGTAGTAACATTTTCGTACCTGTGGACAGGACCAGGCAAGCTGTTTCCCTTTGTTTCCAGTCTTTGTGCTAAGCTACGTTAATGCTATCTTGGTTATAGGTTTATATTTAATGTATCTGTATCACGAGTGGTAATAGTCTTATAGCTCCGTTCAGAAAAACAAATAAGAAAATTTCCCAAATGTTAAAATATTCAATTTATTCAAAAATTAGGTGACAATTTCTGAATGTATTCGAAGTAAACCCTACATGAAAAGTTCAAGCAGCGTTTAGCAATATGCCATAAAAATATTTTATCGGATGATCCATGGGTGCTCGTAGTAAAAACAGCTGAGTAGTATATACACAGTATATCGTAACCTCTTAACCATCAGAAGAAATAACCTCTAAGATGTCATTTGAAGAAAGTCAGATCAGTACACACTGAGACAGGCCCTCGGTTGAATAACGATGAATGGTGCTTTCAAACCTCATTACCCGAAGACTTAAAATGTTGAAACATTCAGACTTTAAATCTTATTTCCTTTCACTTGCCAAATTGTTGGGATTTTGGGCACACTGTCACTGTTAGCAAAAACTGGCAGCTGTTCAAAACAATGTTGCAAGGACTCAACTTTCCAAAATGTAAAATCGATCAAAGATTTTTCTGCTAATAGATTCTATCCACATAATTTTGCCTTGATTGCTCAGTTCTGGCTTTTCTTTTTCCTGCTCCAAAACAAGCGGCACCAATGGATCATCTACAAAGAAAAGTGATAAAGCGATTCAACGAAAGCAAATAACTTCAACCTCCTGTGTTGCTCATTATGTTAATTCTCTGTCTCCTCCGTTTCTTTTGGTGCAAGCCTCTGGATCAAGCTGCAGCACAAGAACTTTTGGGTGTAATTTACATGACTGATGTGCAGAATTTTAAGATGTAAGACGAGGCATAATGCTTATTAAGTTGTTTATTTTGGAACTGTTTTGTAGATCCAGCGTACTTTAAATAGAGTTTCAAGCAGGTGAGCTGGCATGAAAAACAGATGCAAATATTCCTACAGTGGTTGTTTCTGGTTACTAGAGGAGCACCACAGAGGAACCAGGGGAGACAGGGAGAGAAAAGGGTGGACACAGAATCATGCAAACATCACACACACGTTCACATACATACGATAACTCACATTAAACAGACTAGCAGGTATGCAAACACACACGCACACGCATACACTCCCTCCATTCAACCCCTCCAATGTAGCATGCAGCATCTCAGTGGGAAAGAGACAGACAAGAGCAAATGGACATACTGTAGAAATTGGCCATGACGGAGTTTTGACAGCGGTCCCCCGTATAGTCATTGGGACACCTGATGGAGGGAAAACGAGACACAGAGGGAGGGGAAGGAAGGTTAAAGTTACAGCGGGAAGAGAGAGGATAAAACAGGAGGAAAGAGAGGAGGAAGAAGACACAAGGACAGATAGATAAGAGGGGGAGAGAGGAAGGGAAGGAGGGAGACGTAGGAGAGGAGAGAGATGAGGGATTAGAAACATCACAATCCACCAAGTACAGAAAGAGAGAGAGACAGAGAGAGAGAGAGAGAGAGAGATGACCTGCATACTGTGACATCACCGCCATCAATATGACATCACTGCTACAGTTCAGACATCATCACAGTCGTGGGGGTTGTGTGATGGTGGTGCAGGAGATAGGAGGGGTCAAACGCACAGCCGTTAGCCTCCAACCCCTCTCACACACAAACACAGGTGTAGACAACACCCACAAAATGCATACACGAACAATTGCTTTATGGACTCCCACTCGTTGTACTGGAGAAATGTATTAAAACAATTTATTAACCATTATATAATATGCAAACATATTAACAAAACACAGCAGTCATGAACCTGATTGTGTCCAACCCTGTAAGTTTACAGTGGTCTCCAATGAAGGATCTATATGTTAGCCAGCAGATATAATTCTGGGCTGTTTTTACACATACAAACAAGATATGATGTAATTGGATGCTAATCTGTGAAATCACTGTTAGTGGAACACGTTTTATCATTTATCATGCTGAGCTCTTTACAATAAATGCTCTACCCAGAGGAGGAGCTACCACATAAACGTCTGTGATTTTGTGCCTCACTTTACTCCTTGCCTCTCTGATCATGGTCATTTTGATGTTTGGTCCGCCATGTTTTTCTAGTCAATTACATTTTAGTTTTTTTGGTAAAGTGTGGGCAAACACAGTGACTGTACCCTGAGCATACATAGGTAGCAGATGCAGAGCTAAAGACTCTAAAGTTAGCTATGGTTTACCATAGCTAACTTGTCTGCTAACTTTGGTGTCTAGCTACTTGGTTAAAATCAAGAAAAATACAGTCATTACTATGCAAAACATCCTTGTTTACATACTTCTATTTAAATGCCACTACTAAATACATTTTTTCTTTTCCCCCATAGTGTGTTTTCTCCTTGTCTCTATGCCCTTTTGTTGTCTCTTCTTCCCCATCAACCCTCAGCTGTTCATCACAGGTGGCTGCACCCTCCCTAATCTTGATTCTGCTCGGGTTTTTTTCCTGTTAAAAGAGATTTCTTCCTTCCCTCTTTCGCCAAGTGCTTGCACATACTGGATCGTCTGGCTGCTGGGCTTTTCTCTCTCGCTAATATTGTCTCATCTTTACCTTGAAATACAAACTGCTTTGAGGCAACTTACTTTATTTTTAATTATTTTTGGTGAATTCAGCTGATTTCAGTGCTGGCCGGATGATCTTTCAAGCAAGGGAAAGCTTGTTTACAGTGATTAACTCAGTGTTTTCCTTTTATATCGAACAACGGAAATGTAAAAAATTAGTCCTGTCAGGCGCTAACACGTTAACAAGCTAACGGCACTAACGTATTAGCGCCGTGCAGTGCTAAATCGCTAACGAAGATTTGCCGCATTAATACGGTTATGCCGTTAACGTCATTTTAATGAGATTAACGCTGACAGCACTAGTAAAAATTTAAGCTTGTGGGAAGAGAAATTATAACTGCACTCAGGTAGCTTAGCTGAGCTAACCAGCTAACACAATAAAATGTGACACAATGATGGCCGCTAATCCCTAAGAACAAGTTAACTATTTTACAGAATAACTAATACATGTATATATACATATACATATATATGTATATGTATATGTTAGGAGTGCAACAATACATGTATCGGTATTGAACCGTTCGATACAGTGCTTTCGGTTCGCTACGCATATGTATCGAACAATACAAAATTTTTTATTTATTTTATCAACTTTTCTTCTGACGATGCTGTCTGTGTTGAAAGCTCAGTGGATCTGCGTTCGACTACTCCGCCTAGGCTGCACTGTCGAGCGCAGATCCACTGAGCGCAGCACAAGCTAACGAGACAGAAGTTAAGCTCGTTGCAACATGGCAACTGCCTTAACGTTACCCGAAATTTTACCTCCCCCACCCTCATTCAGATCCGGCGTTTGGAACTGTTTTGGTTTTCATGTTAAGCATGACCCTGATGGTCAGCGCGTCATGGACAAAAGTAAAACAGTATGTCGGATGTGCCACGCAATGCTCAATTACATTGGTGGGAACTAGTGCGTTAGCGCAGTTAGCTCGTTAATGTGTTGATGCCGTCCAGCCCCACGCACTGGGCGAGCCGCGATAACTCGTTGAGGGAGATTTGCTGCGTTAACGTCATCTTAACGAGATTAACGCTGACAGCACTAGTGAGAACACAACGAATACAACTGTACATTTACGCCAACATCATCCTAGTGCAAAGACAAGTGTAAGCAAACAAAAACAACAAGCATGCATGCTACAAACTTTACACGAGTCATTTAGACAGCCGTTAGCACATGAGTCTCCTTATGGGGACCTGATATGTTTAATATGCTGCTGAGAATATACCCCAGAAGAAGGGTAGAGTATAGCTTTTATTTTGGAAAGAGCCATTTCTCTGTAATAAACTCTCTTCTCCAAAGATGAGTGATTTCTCGATCAGATAGATTTATTTTTTTAATTATTTTGTTGTTTCAGCAACATTAAATTTAAAAACTGTACTTTTGAGTTAAAATATATATTTATAATTTTAATAAATGACAAATTAAAAAGGAATGAACATTTTTTTGTATCGAAAAAATATCGAACCGTGACACCAAAGTATCGAACCTAACCGAACCGTGAATTTTGTGTATCGTTGCACCCCTAGTACATATATATATATATATATATCTATATATATATAGATATATATATAGATATAGATATAGATATATATATATAAAATATGGCTGTTTTGCCATCATCAGCTGGCTATTAATCCGAACCATTTCACTGAAAACAGCTCCTGCTACAAATGTATTAATGAGTGTATATAACCAATGCATAGCCAACACAAAGGTTAGACTCCAAACCAAAATAAAGAGCTGAAAGATGAAGGCGAAGGTTAGCTGCAGGACAGTAATTCTCTTTGGGTGCGTCTCTACAGCGGCTGGAAAGGCAGGCCTCCCTGTTTGAGTCATGCTGGTCGTTAGTCATGCATTTTCCATTAAATGCAGTGTCCCTGCTCTGTGTAATGCGATGTTTATATGTACTCCATAAATAAATCATAAAGAAACGAGGACCTGCAATCATGGCACGCGCTTAAAACCAAAGCGTTTTCCACAAGTCTAAAAAATGAAAGAGTGCACAGACAGAGAGAGACAGCCCTCCACAGTGTGTGAGCATGAAAACGGGTGGAATAGGTTTTGGTATTTCTTGGGCATAAATAACAGCAACAGTTTACATGCAGCTGCAGAACGTGGTGTTTTGTTTCTGGATGGGTGGCGAGCTGTCAGCAATACCACGAGCTAAACGTGATTCATATTCTGGCATCAGCCATCAAACTCACAACACTGAAACTGCAGCTCCTCGCTGCATCACAGCAACTAGAAAATTGACGCATGGTGTGCCAATTATTGGTATTTTGGAGGCTAAATGTTGATTTTGACATTCTTATATTAATCTTCATTCACTCACTAAAACACTACAGGACCTCAATTTTAAATAATGCCTCTCTGAAAATTAAAAAAAATCTCTGTAAGAGAGTGCTTCAAATCCAGAAATGTCTTAAATTGTGTGTTATAATGGGTGCCGAGGCTTTTACCCAGCTGGGAATAATTGATGTAATCTCTTTATTGCTGTAATTGATAGTAGATCAGCTTTTACTGCAGTCAAATGAAAAATAGACATGTTATAGAACATCTTATTCAGCTGCAGTGCACATATGCTGTAGATGGATCATAACAATTGACCACAGTTTTATGATATCATGGGTGTGGCCCCATTACAGTTATTATAGGATGAAAGAAGCTCTCTGGCGATTTCACCCAGGCCCCAGTAATGACCACACTGTATTTATTACAGTGGTCAACCAATTTATCCAGTTTGAAACGCAAGGAGCCTCGTCTTCCCCTCATGCACACACTGTCCATATAACTGACTGGGTATCCTTTTCTCCTCTTTCTCACCACTAAAGAGACAACTTGCATTTTGAATCAATTACAGCAAAAACCCTCAGTAGAGCCCACTCAGCAATTTCCCAGAGAGATATAAATAGAGCAGAGAGAGAGAGAGCGGTGGGAGACACCGGGTGCAGATGCAGCCCTATGCCGGCAAAGCTTTTACTCTATATCATCTCTTTTCTATTTCTTTTCACCCGTTTTACCCTTTGCATTCCCATTTTTTTCTACTCTGTACTGTTCTTTCAGCCCCCAGATCAAGTGGAAAGGAAAGGGAAAAAAGCTAACACACCTTTTGTTCCAACCGTCTGAATGAATGTGGTTATATTCATTATTCAAAGGGCTCATCAAATTTAACAGAAGAACCACAGGCAGTTATGGGCAAAACGTTCACAAGCCTGACCTCATGGCATTTGTAGATTAGATTAGTTTAGATTAAATTATCTTTACTGATTCATGAGGGGAATTTCTGCATTTTCCACCTATAGCTGTGAATACACGGTATACTGTTTTATGCCAGCATTCAGATTGTAGTTTAGCAAGTTCAGATTAATCAGGGCAGTGATCTGCAGCTTTACAGAAAACCAGAGGCACACCGAGGTTTAACTTGCCCACAGCTTGGTGGGGGAATGTTTGCCTGTGCTCATCTTCAATTTAACCTCCACACTCTGTTTAAGCCAGGGTGCCTTTCTGTATGTGCTGTCCTCCACTTTAACCTACAGACTCCATTTTGCAATACAGCATTACTTTCTCCTTCAGGGAAGAGGAGATTACAGGTTCCTGTGGTCGGCACAAAAAGAATTTTAGAGATGTTAACAGTTCTTGCTGCCTGGCTATGTTTTGCAGTGGGTGGATTTGAAGCTGTCGTGCAGATTCAAGAGTGTTGTTGTTGAAGCCGGGTGGTGGTCTACATATCTCTGAAATGAACAAGCAGCACAGACAGTCTGCAGACAGCAATCTTATTTACATCCTGTTATCCAATGGCCTTAACAGACAGGCCAACAAAGGATGACAAAGCTGAGAAGCTACAGTAACTCTCTGGAAAACGCTGGCTAGTCTACTGTTACTTTGCTGCTAGCTTGCTGTGTCTTCTTTAAATATGCAGGGTGTTGTATGCAGTGCAATCATGCACACGCGGTTGTGCAATCCTGCACATTTTGCATCGCTAAACTGCTATACGCAACTCCTAATGTCTATATGAACCCTCTCAAACAAAGTTTTCTGCTTGTCAGCACCATGAAAAAAACATTCTGATTTATCCTTCAGCGATGACCCAAAGGTATATCAGATGAGAGGCAGAGAGCGAGTGGAGGGGGAATATTGAGAGAAAAAGAGAGTGAGAGAAAGAGAGAGATGGAAATGTAAAAACAAAGAGACAAAAAAATGGAGATCTGAAACAGACACCCCTGGATCTAAGGATGGATTTCTAGCCGAGACATCCTATTGTACAGAAAGCATAACAACAAAGCTTCTGACCATGCATGACTATACACGCCATCTGTTAGCCACACCGTCAGAGGAAGTGTTTGTTACACATCTACAAAATGACCCAACATGTATGCCAGTTTAGAACAGAAAGACTAAAACCTCTAGTTCAGAAAAACAGTTATTATGAAGTCAACTTAGGCGACTTCAATATCTGCTTTTAGGAGTTTATCGAGAAACTGTATTATCTGAACTGCTGGCATGACCAGCTACTACTCCATTTAACAGCTCTCCAGTATATATAAGGACTATTTTTAACAGTGTATCCATTGGGTTAAAATGTGATTGTTTAGCCTTGCTGTTAGCTAAAATCTTAATTGTTTATTTATACTTTTTATCAAACTACTTCAACCTTTGATACAAATGTTTCAATTTCAACTGCTAGAAATACTTTCAGCTAAATATTTCCAACTTTTTAGCTAGCTATTTCAACTGTGTCCATTCTGCTTTAATAAGTATTGTGCTTGTTTATCTGTACTGTTATATAATATAACAATACTTAATGTTTCATTTTCATCTGCTTTCCATATTTTTTAGATAATTATTCTAACTTTAATCTTAATTTAAGATAGCTATTTCAATTGTTTATCTACTGTATTGCATGAAGCCTCTTACCTGTTTGCATTCATCTTTTAAATTTCTTGTGGCCACAGTTTGCTCCTGCCTCTGGAAGCAGCCTAAACTCAGTTGACTTCAAATTACTGGAGTCTGTTTGGCAATGCCTACGTTCCATTAACAAAGGTTGTAGCTGGGCAAGCTGAGAAGCCAGGAAGGGTTTTTTTCGCATGCGCAATGTTGATAAACCTCTGAAACTGAGGCAGCTGCTGGCTTTGCTTTCACTGCTCTGAGATCAGTGCCCATCTGCACATGGTATGGAAACAGAGCTAGCACTAGAAAGTAAACAAGCTCTCTATGATTTATCATTGTAACAGACAAGTTTCCTCTTAATAACCAACTTGACCATGATGTGTTAGGAGGAGCAAGCTTTTAATAACTCCTTTAGCATGTTAGCAAGGAAATGATTAATGAAAGGTAGGATATCTGGTTTATTGTCAGGGTAATTGGCTCTGCTCTGGTGCATGCTGATCAGTAAGGAATCACTGAATCATTATTAATCTCTGTCTCTCTTCCACAGCATGTCTTTTATCCTGTCTTCCTTCTCTCACCCTAACCAGTTGCGGCAGATGGCCCCGCCCCTCCCTGAGCCTGGTTCTGCTGGAGGTTTCTTCCTGTTAAAAGGGAGTTTTTCCTTCCCACTGTCGCCAAAGTACTTGCTCATTGGGGGTCATGTGAGATTGTTGGGCTTTTCTCTGTATGCATTATTGTAGGGTCTACCTTACAATATAAAGCGCCTTGAGGTGACTATTGTTGTAATTTGGCACTGTATAAATAAAAGGGAATTGAATTAAACTGAAGTACTGCCAGCTAAAATTGTTTAAAACTGTTTATCTTCCCGGCTAGCTCTTGTAGTTGTCAGCTACATCCTATAAGCTATTTATTTATTTTTTACTCATAGCCTTCATATATTTCATCAACTACTTTAAAGAATTGTATTTGTTTAGACATTTTTAATGGCTAATGATGCAACTAGATGAGTTTTGTTATTACTTTTTTTTAAGTTTTTTTGCTTTTCAATTTTTTTTGCCTCATTATTTCCTGCTGTTTATCCTTTAACTTCTAAATCTTCAGCTCAAACATGTTTGTCTCTGCTTTTTTCTTTAGTGAAAAAAGTGATTAAAGAACTAAACTTCATGATTAGTTAATCTCATTTTCCCATGTACCCCCTGGCTACTAAGATATACCCCATGAGGTACTTGACGCTTTGATTGGGAATGACTGGTTTAGATCTGTACAAAGCTTTGGCTGCAAATACAAAGTCTAAAAAACTGCATTATGCTTACAAACCTTTCTATAAATGAAATATATATATAAATAAATCCTGCAACATAATTGCTAGTAGTGCGAGGCCAGGTAACACCTCTGTTATTCTAGTGCAAGGCTCTAAAAGAAAGTGCTACAAGCTGCAAACAGGTATTTACTGTTATACTGTTACTTCCCATATGCATTCAGTTATGATGGCTGTCTGCTACAACAGTTTTGCTCTGGAATAAGTTGATATAACACAGCAGTGATTCATCTAAAAATTCAGTTCATGAAAATTTTTGCACTTGCTGTTCTAAACACCTACCAGTCTGGTAGCAGTTTCCTAGGAAAAATCCTCCCACTCACAGGAAGTGATGCATTTATGTTTACAGTTCATTTCAAATAAACACAAGAAGAAGTGGATCGTTAGCAGTGAAGTTTTTAACCACTGTGGGGCTGTGTCAATGCAGAAAAGTTCTCACTACATTTCACGTCCCGCTTGCCATGATTGTGACCAGTAGTTTGTCACACAGCTTCTCCTGTCTCCTACCTACTGGGACAACAGGAAACATGGTGACACAAACAGTGCATAGGAGAAAAATGGGAAGTAAAGGGGGAGATATCTGGAATACTAATGTTTGTCAGGCCTGAGTGATTTATATATTACTCAAATTATCCCTGTATTGAAGCCAGTACCTGCTAAACATGGTTTCTCTGTGCCTGTCTGTGTGACGTGCTCATATATTTGTGAGGGATCCCACCAGACAATCGTTAAATGTTGGACCCTCCAAAGAAAAGAAAGTCAAATAAACATTAAGAAAACTGACTTTACTGGGATGATGTGCAGTTGGTAGCTTTAGTCATATAAATGCTGATGTGAAACAGCAGTATGTCAAATCTTAGAGAATTTTGCAGTACACAAAAGCATGAGAGGACAACATAAAGTGCTGGTGACGTAGGCACGGAGAAACCTGCAGGGAATGCTCTGTGTCAAATGTAGGATAACTTCACTGGGGTGCTAAGAAGAGAGACAACGACAAAGTAGACAAATAATGCACGAAACATGGAAGTATTATATTTGTAGCCTGTTTGTTCCTAAATACAGAAAATGTTCTTCTGTGTCTGACAAAAGCTATTAAAGGCACTATAATATATCTTTTTAACAGTTAACCTCCAAACCAAGGGTCAGGCAGGATACGGATTAAAATTGTGGTTTACAGATTTATCCACTTCATCTTTCAATAAAAAAATATCACCACACATAATTTGATGCCTATTTTACCCTCTGCCGTATTTTTTGGACCATAAGGTGCATTAAGTGAAACAAAACAGTCAGATAAGTCAAACTATATTCAACTCATTCTTCTTGCTTCCTCCACTTCCGTACCATTGATTCCTTAATGTTGAATCCTCTGGCAGCTGCTCTATTCCCATGTTGTTGCAGTATATTAATGACTAACCTCGTATTGTGGATGGATTATCTCAGTTGTTCTCCTGACTGAAGTTTGGTCCGTTTACAGCATCCTGCCATGCGATTGCATTTGTCCCTAACCATCAGGAACCCTCACGTTAACTTTTATCGAGTGGAAAAAGGTTAGCGTTCATCCTCCAGCTTCACTGTGTTTATGTTATGCTAACATAGCTGTGTGGCTAGCGATCACGTAGCACATCATTATCTCTTGTCAGAACATGCAGATCATGTTTAGGTGGAAACTAGCGAGCTAACTTCCTGCTAACTTCTAACTCTTCTAACTTCATAGTTTACCAAAGTCGTACTAAAGCATTTTTTGACAGATTTTTGAGCGCTGTGTACCACATAAAATCGGTTCGAGGTCATACATAAGGTTAGATGGATGTCGATTTTCCATGGAGAACAGAGGTTGTGTCAGACCATCTTCTTTTGGAAAGTGAGAACTAACAATCAGATTATTGCAAAGAAAAAATGTATTTGCATTTGTCTGTGCAAAATTATTTTCTTTGATTAAATGACAACTAATATGGTTCTGTCATCTCTGTGTAGACAGACTCGTATTACTAAAGATTGTTTAAAAATAACAAACACTTGAGCTGTTTACGACCAACCGCAACATACAGCAGAGATTTACACTACAGTTTGTAAAAAGATTTTATCTTAAATTATTTTCTAACCTCAGCTAAAAATGTCAGCCCAGTTAGCATGATGGCATCTGTCATGTTATTCTAACTGATAAAGAGATAATAGAAAACAGTTCATAAACAAGCTTTCTGTTTCTAGAAAATCAGACAAGGATGTCCAGGTGACGTTTAAAAATTTCCCCAAATGGACATCACTGTAACATCTGCAATGCTGGTTCAACTTTTATTTTGAGCTAGACTTTGAAAAACGGCCTCCAGCTGATTTCCAAATCCCAGGTGACTTCCTTCATAAGTTATTCACAAACTTGGGTGTCCATGAGTCCTGAAATCCATCATGCCTCTTCTGTCCTCGTTGCTTTGGAGTGCCCTCAGCTTGCAAATTGTTTCATGGTAACATGCCAACAGAGTGACCGACAATAGAGACAGCTGCTAATATACGATGTCAGCAGGATGTCCTCTTCAACTTTTCAAGCCAGTTTAATTCTTCTGAGCAAGGCTGGGCTTAGGAAGATCATCAAATCCTGAAGGGATCCAAGTGGACTGCCATGTAAGTTGTATGTTGTTACCTAGCATAAATGTGTTTCACAATGCTGTTCCACATAACACTGACTGTTTTAAAAAACTGCAAATACAGTATATGTATAGTATTGACCGTACACTCTATCTATAAACCTTCCCTGCGCACAGTCCTCACTCAGCACATTGACTCCAAAACCTCTTTTTTTTTTTTTTTTTAAGAAAACCCACTTTTCCCTTGTGACAGGGATGCTAATTGTTTCCACTGGGTTTACTGCCTTATTGCTAACAGTTGAAAATTACTCCACCAGTTTTTCAGTAATTTGCATCTCATCTAAAATAGTTTGGACTCATTATTTTCAGTGTTAAATAAAAAAATAAAAAATATCCAAAGGCATTTATACATTAGGCGAGGTTTTGTTCAACACCTCTGCATTAAGTGAATGGGCGCATTAATGTGCAGGTGAAGATCTGTTGCATGTTTTTGGAGCAAATTGGTGAAAAGTGAAGACAAGAAGCCTTCAGACACGGCCGAGCGGTCAGGTGGGCTGCAGGTGTGCATGGCGAGCAATCATAACCAAGGAACAGAAGACGCGGTGACCAGCAACAATGACATCACAGATAGACAGAGAGAAAGAGAGAGGGACAGAGACTGGGTGGAGAGACAGAGGGAGCTACACAGTGATGGCTGAGAGGACGGGGGACCGACTGAGAAATAAACTTACTTGCAGGACAGCTGGTTAATACCATGTATGAAGTAACAGTCTCCTCCGTTGACGCAGTAGGACTTCTCAGAGTCATTGCAGTGCCGTGCATGACTCACACCTGGAGACAGGGTTGTGGTGGTCACTAGGAGAAACACAGATTGACAGAAAAGACACAGTGCATTACGCTGCAATCCTGCATACGACGACACAGTGTACACGCTAGTCACTTTGTTGTGAGCTCCAGCTCTCCATTGGTTTTACAAGTGCAAAGGTCCCCGAGATACTTGCATTTTCTTATTCCAACCTTAAAACCGAAAAATTAAGATATATTTGCAAGTAATAAAAAGAATTATTCTGTTTTTACAACAGCTGCCTCTGCTTTACTTGTCTGCGTTATCCCCAGCCAGCCATGTGAAGAGAACACATGACGACAGTGACCGTAAACAAGGTTTGTGCTCGTATGATCAGACTCCTGCATCAAAAAAATCGAACGTATTTGAGCGATAGATCAACACAAACATCAGCACATAGACAGAAGGACAGATAGAAATAAGTTGTTCTCACAGATCTGCACGCTGATTATACTCGTGGCGTTTTCTTGTCCTACTGAGTTTTCAGCCACACAAGTGTAGTTGCCAGAATCTTCCACACGGACACGACTGATCTGCACCTTTGAGTTTTTTCTTGAGTGAAAGGGAAGGAGAGAGGCAGAGACAATGTCAGTTATTATTCTTTCCAAAAACAAAAAGCATTCATCTACTTGTTTTCAGCATGCATAAATGTAAAGACAGCTAACTTTGTACTCTGTTTGGACATGCATTCACTGACCATTTAAAGTACTTTTGACTACAAGTCACAGTTTCATTTATTATGGGCACTACCTCACATCTATGGCAAATTTAGAATGAACAGTTAACTTGAATACATGTCTTTGGGAGGAAGCACGTACAGACTCCACACAGACGGACCCCAGCAGGAGTCTGAACCAGGAACCGTCTTCCAGTGAGGCAACAGTGCTAACCACTACACCACCAGGCCTTTAACGATGAGTCGGTAGTGTACTATGGGACTCTAAAGTTTTTTTAGCTGGAAACTAACACATTAGTAGCCATAGAAAGGAAAAAAAGTATTGCTTTTATTAAATTGAGAGCATGTATTAATCAAACTGTACCTTGTGTGCATGTTTTTATTATTTTGTGCAGAGAAAAGAGAGAGCACAGCACCACGGCACACCAGCGCTTCACCCCTAAACGAGCCAGGGGGAACTTGCCTATGTTATATATGAAATTTATAAGGGGATCGCTAAGATACTGACTACTACGGTTTTTCATGTAGGTTAAGCACCCAGTGGTCAACTTGAAAAACAGGACCTCCACTTGCACAGATAGGATGCTGTTCTGGCAGGTAAAGGGTAGGAAAACTTAGAGAAAAAGATAAAGTCCACATAGCCTGAAGCATATTAGAGCTGGTAGGCTCCAATACTGCCTGCAATCAGAAGACGTTTCAAACCTCCATCTTAACCAGGTTTTCTCTGCGCACTAAAAGCATCCTATTGTCCAAATAGTCATGTGCTAAAAATTCCTGAGCCCCACACGCAGACGTGTCTCTTGTCATCAATGCAAATCACAAAAGCTGCAGTTGTGTTTGTTGCTTCCAGCTGTTTGTAGGATTCTTTTCTCTGTATTCAATACGCACAGCTTCGTGGGGTTACCTAAAGTCACAGGATCTATTTGTGCATCGTCAGAGAGAGAGTGTTGTATGCATGAGTATTACTAATAAAACGAGAGAGCTCAACAGTGAAATTAAGTAAAAATATTCATATTTTCCATTTTGATTATAAGACTTTTGATTATAAGCGATAACGCTGCAGGCTACAGCATCATGAAACCAAATATCTGTATATCAACCTTATTTGAACAGAAACAGGTTTTATTTGTTTTATTTGCAGAAAAGAACTACGCTACTCTCAGTGCTAAAGTGAATCAGCAACGCCTCTGATTGGCGGAGGTCACTGTTACCACGGAAATGTTTAAACCCCTGGACAACCAGGAGGACGGTGATTGCAGTAAGAAATGCAGCGTGTTACCACACTGACAGCTAGGCTTTAATTTATTGAACAAACTACAACATATATCAAGACTATGATAACGAAAAAAGATTAAATTTGTGGTTGGAAATGATTTGCTGTGGAATCTGGGAATTCCAATAGATTACAAGCTGGGTAGACCCTTCATTGTTAAAAGTGGTTATATTAATTACATAGTCTTGTAACCTTGCCATTTTTTTCATTTTCTTTTCCTTTTTGATTCAAATCAAATCTTTTCATGGCCACAATTCACAGGTTGGCTCAGCTCAAGGCTTTAACCTCCTAGGACCTGGTATCCACATATGTGGACATCAAATTTTGGGTTGTCTAGACAAGCGGTCTCCGACCTTTTTTGCGCCACGGACCGGTTTAATGTCCGACAATATTTTCACAGACCGGCCTTTAAGGTGTGGCGGATAAATACAACAAAATAAAACGATACGACCAAAACAAAAACTGTGGTATTTTGTAAATATAATAATGAACGCGAATTCACTGTGTAATTGTGTAACTTTATTAGCAACGTCCTCCTGAAATGTGCCAACAACATTGAGAGTAACATCCTCCTCTCTACCCCTTAATGCTCTCTGGTCACTATGGTAACGCGTAAATACTTCTTTCAAAATAAGACACACAACTACAACACGGGAAAAGACCCAGGGGAACCGAGTTAACCATAAAAACCCTGAAATCCATACATTTCACACCCGAGTCTCAACTCTCGCGGTACCAAACAACTAACCGCTGGTCAATACTACATTTTGTTATACAAGGGCCTGATATCCACTTACGAAAACATGCCACTGTTCTATAATTTAAAACGAATGTCCTCATAGGAGGATATCAGACCCTTGTAGAGCAAAATCAGGTAAAAAGATAATTCTTTGTTTTTACATTCATCAGGTCCCAATCAGCCCAAATAGCAAAGAGAAATTAAAAATGCATGCCACGAAAGAGTTCAGGCCTTAGGAGGTTAAAGTCGTTACATCAGGATTTTCTGAAATGTCAGTGGAGAAAATGAATGGAAAACTCACTTCCCAAAGCGGAGCCCTTAAAAAGTGGGAGGTCACTGTTGAGCTCTAAAAGGTGAAAGATGATTAAATGCTCCATAGAGCAAGATATCTGTGACTACCAGAGAAACCTGTCACATCAACTCCAGGCAGAAATATAACATTGAACTCATTCTTATGAGACTATATTAACTTGATGGTTTACTCATTGTAGAACAGCGGAGTGATAGCATCAACCAAAACAGCTGTTATAGTACATGTGGATGACAGTTCTTGGTTTTTACATCATTCCTAAGAAAAAATATCCGCTTTGGCACACTCACTTGTTGGTTTTTATTTTGAGGTCTCTGCCTTTCTGAAGCTCGTGTCCATCTTTGTACCAGCGGAAGGAAGGGCTGGGATTCCCCGACGCTTCACACTTCAAGTACAGCTTCTTCCCTTCCATCAGAGATTGGCTGCTAATCATCCGCAACTTAGGAGCAGAGGCTGGACAGAGAGAGACAAGAGACCAACAGAGAGAGGGGCAGAGAAAGGAAAATCAAAGCGTGCATTACTGAAATGAGCTTTCAATTAATCTATAAATGTAATTATCTGAGTGTGCCTTTTTCCCATAGTGTGTATGTTTCTTTGAGTGTGCGTTCATGTGTGTAACCAATGGAAATCTATAAGTAAAGGTTTAGATGTTGACCTGAGGGAACAGGTCAAAGTTCACATGGCTGAAATTCTCAAAGGAAAAACAAGGACAGACATTATACACAGGTGCATTAGCGCCAAAGCTTAACCTTAACCCAAATCTAATTCTTCAAGCCTAGAACAACCCAAAATGTCTTTGCCTTCCACAAATGTCCTTACTCCAGATGTCTAGAAGTCAAATTAGCCCTCACAAAGACAGATGTGGAAGGATACAGAGAGAGGAAAGGCTCTATGGTAAGGTGGTCTGAATCCTGAAAAGCAAAGACAAACCTTGTATCGAGGAAAAAAGTCTTGCCACAGAAACTCTCTGCAGTAGATTTTCACTATAGAGCAAAGTGTGTGTGTGTGTGTGTGTGTGTGTGTGTGTGTGTGTGCGTACGTGCACTTCATCAGTCCCAGGAGTCTTTCACTCTCTCTCTTTTCTCCTTAAAAACTACAACAGACTGCATCACTGACACCAGCGCAGGCAACACAAGCACACAGAAGCTAAAGCAAAGAGACAGCTCAGCACCATCTACTACCATTTATATACACACACAAGCAGTGAAACACCCCGATTTTACCCCACATGTGCACACACACTCACACACAGACACAGTGCAGTGATAGGACACGCTTGATCAAATGGAAGACAACTGTTGTACAGGCTCCTCACAGCACTGCTGTATCTTCCATTACTCCTCACATAGGTGCAGTAGATACACTCTAGAGCTTTAGGCATCTATATGAGACTCTGTAAGTCAATATATGATTGTGTACATCCTGTCAGTGGTGCAAACATGATGACTACAATTAGCTGCTGTTATGGTTCTAAGGTTTTGTGCTTTTGAATTCATAGTGAACATATTTTGAGTTTGGGGTTCTGATTAAGCTTTACTGTTATTCTGCTGTGGGAAGTTTTCATTTTTGGGTGTGCTGATCATGGCCGTTGAGCAAATATTCAATACCTCTTTTTACTTTACGTTTTTTCCTGTCAAGTTTATTTTCAGTTTTATAATCCTTTGTTTTGGTTGAATATAGAGTTTTATTGATTATAGTTTCCTGTCTCATGTTCATCTCTTTGTGCTAATGTTTTGGTTTCCCTTTGTTTTCCAGTCTGGCATCTTGTTAGTGTGTTAGTGTTCATATCTGTATTAATTTTCATGCCTATTTCTTGTTTTATTTTGAAGATTGGTTTTCTTTCATGCTTTGTGTTAGATTTACTTCCCGCTTTGGGTTTGTGTTAATTACTTATCCTGTGCACCTGTGTTCAGTTCTGCTCCTTTATCTACTTCCCAATCAGCTGTCTGTGTATATATAGTCCAGCCTTTTAGCCCTGTGTGTATATGTGTATATAGTCTAATCTTCTCCGTGTCCTTTGGTATTCTTCCTTCAGTCATAACCGTCTTGCTTTTTTTCTTCAGCTATATATATATATATATATATATATATATATATATATATATATATATACATATAGTAGTGCTGTCAGCGTTAATCTCGTTAAAATGACGTTAACGCCATAACTGCATTGACACGGTAAATCTCCGTTAGCGAGTTAGCGCAGATCACCCTGTGCGAGGGGCTGCACGGTACTAACGCGTTAACACGTTGACAGCATGCAGCCCTCGTACGGGGCGATTAACTCTGACAGCACTAATTTTACATTTGTGTTGTTTTGTACTGCGTCGGGATGCACGGAGCTAACGCGTTGAAGCCGTGCAGCCCCACACATGGGGAGATCCGCTAATTTGCTAATGGAGTTTTGCTGCATTAATGCGGTTATGGTGTTAACGTTATTTTAACGAGATTAATGCTGACAGCATTATTGATATAGATATAGATATACACACCAACCAGTCACAGAATACACATTTTCCCTTGTGATCGCAGGTTGCCAGGGGGTTGCTGCACAGTCTCTAGGCCTGTGTGACTGGGGCCTGAAGTGGCTGAAAAACAGGATATAAACTTTCTGTGTCCTCGAGTCTCCGCTCAGGTTCCTGTGACATAAAGCTAATCAGCGCACAATGAGTGCAGGCGTCCGCATGCCTGCCTGTTTTTTGTGACCGTGTGGACTAGCCCGTAGAGAATTTACATTACACTGCACCAACGATGCATGTGATCAGACAGCAAACTTCAAAGAAGTATAACAGGAATGACTAATCGGTCGTCGGGCATCCAGCTGTCCCTGTCGGCAACCAAGTATAAAACAGGCTTCTACATGGAATTTGCCAAACGATCCACATGAGAAATGAGCTAGCTGATCTACGTGTAAGAAAATCTCGTAAGCTCCCATAAATATTATATTAAAAGTGAATGAAGCCACCATGATGTCACCCAGTGCTTTGTAAGGTCCTGTTTGGAATCTGTGATCTACACATTTTTGCCTCTTGGTGTTTCAAAACTGGGCTTGGTTGATTGCAGCGATTAGTTAGTCAGAAGGCAGGCCTGCCCTATGGCACTCTGGCTTGGTCTTCTTTTTTACTTTAATGTGGGACCAAAATTTACAAAATGGAAATGTTGTTTCAACTGAGACCAAAAACACATCTGGAAGTTTACCATTGAAAAGAATGTGGGTTTAAGGCAAATCCACATAGCTTTCACCTTTGTGACCTGGAAGGTATGTCCAGGTTTTCTGTGTAGTCCATCTACGCTCCAAATACTCCAAGATAGTCAAAACTGAGTTGTTTGGCAAAAATAAATACAAAAGACAGCTTGTGATATTTTTTTGTAATTTCAACAAATCTCATGAAAACCAAAGCCACGCTCCAACTAGGAGTTACTGTGTATCCAGCTTGTGATATGTTTCATTTCTTTAAGCTTTCTTTGTGTCCTGAAGTTAAAAAAAAGTTTGTCACACTGTTTATGCTGTAGTTTATTTTTATATACTTTATATTCAGTCAGAAACGCCCTCTATGCCACCAAATTTATGTAAATTCATCGACTTTTCTTGCTTGAGTAACTTTTACCAAAACCTTAGACACCATCTGTTTTTAAAAGATGGTGTTGCCCTTTTAAAATATGACTTTTAGTTTTTAGCCAAATGGTTTGGCGCTGAATGCCACAGAGGGAATAGGAAATTACACAGGTGGAAGTCAGTCTAGAAAAAACATACAAACTCTGAATGGATCTGATAAGTAGCTCCTCCACGAAGCACCGTCCAAACAGCTTGCAGTTATATAAGTGGGATTCAAGTATGTGTTTCTGACTCACAGGAGAACAAGCAGGATGCCTTAAATCCTGTTTTTTACATTTAGTAAGATTTAGTGTTGTCACAGTCTCCGCACACACTGTGGATGTATAATTCCACGTCACGCCAAAGTAAATCATCCCAGCATCATCACATGCTGTCTCTGTCTCGCTGCATGGCTCCTGGTTTGTAATGAGTAATGCTGAAGAATAGCAGTGTGGACATCTTCAAAATATAAACTTTTGAATACTTCACTTACTATTTTAATATGTTCCCCTCATGCTACTGTCTCAGTAATACGTGGATCCATTGATCATCATCTTTGACTTGCAGGTAATGTCATAGCCAATACTGCATTTATGATGTTAGAGATGCTTGACTTCACAATAACATGAGGTCAAAGTGTATAATTATCATCCACTGCAGTCGACTGCATTCTTTAGATCATTTTAGCATCTTTCAGCTCACTGTTTTGGTTTAAGCCCCCCAGCTGATCTCGTTCAGTCTCATCATTCTTATCTACAGGCAGCTGTTTTCAGTGAAGAAACAAACAACTGGAAAGGCAGTCAACAAGCTAGCTTTGAATACAGTTGTGCATTTAGCCCCGAAAAGAACAGCTGCAGCTTGGTTATTTGTAAGTGATTACTTGGTTTACTGAAAGCTGTACAGTCTACGGTTTCTTGTTATTATCAGCATTGAGTGAATAGTGTCACCAGCATCAGGCTTTTCAGAGTAGATAAATGTATAATAAGAAATTATTATCCTCACTCTGTTAGGTCATTCTAAGTCAAAATCGGGTTATGATTAAAAAGCTTGATGGTTCAGTCACATATAACAGAATGACATGGTGCATCAAGAGAATTATTATGGGTTTTTTTTCCAGCTCCATGTTTTTATTCCCAGATTCTACTAATATAGCTTTGCATGAATAACAGTTCAAAATAATCCTTATTTGTCTTATGCTGGGTTTTGGTGTAGTCTGAGTCAATACTCTGTCTCTTTCAGGCAATTTTGCTTCTTCAAACTTTAAATTCACTTTCTTCTGATTGGCTACCCCTCACAAACAGAATATCTGAGCATCAGGTGGCCCGGGCTGCTGTGTTCACCCTGACATCACAGAACAACAAGAATGGAAAACCCGGGGTAAAGAGTTTTGGACTCACAGGGCTTACGTGCACATTCACAAATGGAACAGTATAAATATGACAGAACCCAGGCTGCACGTGGAAACCCGATTTGTTCTGCAGTGTGTTCCTGTTTCTTCTCATCACAATAAAAGCTTTTATCTGATAAGGACTGCATGATTACTGCACATAAAACTGCTGGTAGATGTGGTGTTAAACAAAATCTTACATTAGTTACATAGAGTTACTGGAAGAAAAACTAACTATATTTGTGTAATTATTCATTAAATATGGGAAAAATATATAATCTTTATTTACTATTATTATTTTGATCACACTATGTGTTTCCACATATGCTTGGCAAGCAATAGGTTGCAAGTTCAATTCTAGCCAGAGACATAAATCCCCTTTGTTGTTACATAAAACTGCCAAACCAAGATCCCTGGTGACAAAGGATCAGCCAAAGTAGCTGCTTCTTCTTTTTTTAAATTTTATTTTAGTAGTACTGTAAAAGTGACACTAAACCCTTCTTAAAGTGTGGTACACATGTACCTTACCAGTCAATAATATAAAATTTCACTTTAATTCAAGCTTTCTTTTATAAATGTATACACTCACACATATACACAGACAAGTCTTGATTTACTGCACCACAAAGACACTCAGCAAGTCGTGTTGTGCTTCTTCACATTCAGCTACAGAATAGCTTCAGGCTGTATTTTTCATGTATCCAGAAGCAGGAATGAAAAGAAATGGTCACATTTTTCCATCTGTGAATACAGTGGTGTGAAAATGTGTTTGCCCCCTTCCTGACTTCCCATTTTTTTATGTTCGTCACACTTAAATGTTTCAAATCATCATACAAATATTAGATAGAATATTAAACAAAGATGATACAAGTAAACACAAAATGCAGTTTCTAAATGAAGGCGTTTATTATTAATGGGGGGAAAAAAAACCCTACATGGCCCTGAACCTGATAACTGGTTGGGCCACCCTTGGCAACAACAACTGCAATCAAGTGTCTTTTACAGCGCTGTGCAGGAGTTTTGGCCCACTCATCTTTGCAGAACTGCAATTCAGCCACACTGGAGGGTTTTTGAGCATGAAGCGCCTTCTTAAGGTCATACCACAGCATCTCAATCGGATTCAGGACAGGACTTTGACTAGGCCACTCCAAAGTCTTCATTTTGTTTTTCTTAAGCCTTTAGGAGGTGGACTTGCTGGTGTGTTTTGGATCATTGTCCTGCTGCAGAACCCAAGTGCGCTTCAGCTTGGGGTCACAAACAGATGGCCGGATATTCTCCTTCAGGATGTTTTAGTAGACGGCAGAATTCACCGTTCCATTTACCACAGCAAGTCTTCCATGTCCTTAGGCAGCAAAGCAGCCCAAGACCACACTACCACCAAAATATTTTACCGTTGGTATGATGTTCTGGCGTTACTTTTACACCAGATGTAACGGGACACACGTTCCAAAAAGTTCGGCTTTTGTCTCATCAGTCCACAGAGTATTTTCCCAAATTTCTTAGGGGTCATCAAGATGTTTTCTGGCAAAACTGAGATGAGCCTTTATGTTCCTATTGCTCAGCAGTGGTTTTATGCTTGGAACTCAGCCATGTAGGCTGTTTTTGCCCGTCTCTTTCTTAAGGTGGAGTCATGAACAGTGACCTTAATTCAGGCAAGTGAGGCCTGCAGTTCTTTGGATGTTGCTCTGGGTCTTTTGTGACCTCTTGGGTGACTTCTTGTTCCACTCTTGGGGTAATTTTGATTGGCTGGCCACTCCTGGAAACATTTACCACTTTTCCATGTTTTCGCCATTTGTGGATAATGGCTCTGACTGTCCTCTGATCGCGGCATGATGTCTGGCACTTTCATTTGGAAACTGCATTTTGTGTTCACTTGGGTTTCCTTTGTCAAATTTGTCAAGCATTTGAGTGTGACAAACGTACAAAAATAGGAAATCGAGAATGGGGCAAACACTTTTCCACACAATTCTATGTAGATAATCAATCTAACATTTTTTTCTAATAGTAACTGTCGAACAAGCAACTTCTTAAGGAAGGTTACTGCAACATCGTCTTTATCTTACTTTTCTTAGAGCTTTTTAAACTTTTATCTGACTTCTGTTTCTGTCAGTCTTAATCATATCATTTAAAGCGTCACACATGATTACCTCAATTTTAAATAGGTCTGTTTTAAGTCATTGGTATGGGCTAAAGTGAAACCTTCCCTGTAACTTATGTTACTAGGATGCTTTATTATGTCTGCAAAAATGCATAAAAAGGCTCTGGTCATGACAAATTATTTTCTATAGGGCACTGAGCAGCCTGGGTGCTGTTTTTGTCCTGCTTTTTGCTCTGGATATTTTGCAGGAGACGATGCGGAAATCAAGGGAGCTGTAATCTAATGACAATGTACCACATGTGGAAAAGAGATGAGATTTCATTGTGGGAGGGGCGACATTAGGCCAATTCCAGCAGTACGAATCTGACATTTAGTTTCACAATGACAAAATACCTCTGAGAATAATAATCTTTGTTTGTATTGCACTTTTCAAAAGCAAGTTACAAAGTGCTTCACAGTCAGTAAATACATTAGAAATAATCAAGAGTAAATTAACTAGAAATGCCACCAAACAACAGAAAGAAAATAAAGCGGGAGGACACAAATAATGCAGCACAACGTCTAAAAAGTCTTGCAAATATATTGATTTTCCTTTCTCTTTTAAAAAAGTAAATATAAAGACGTCAGCATCACTGGTGAGAGCTCATACTGAAGTCTGGAGGAGTCAAGGTGTTGCACTACAGCACTACAGATTTACTCCACACGCGCCGCAGTTTTTTACATGTATCATTTCACTGTGGCAAGGCAGCTCTGGAAAAAAAACAGACAGAAAAGATGACTGTGACTTCTCACAAACCACAGAGTTCATTTGAAATATGTGTGGGAGAAACAGGAGTGAGGTGTTAAAATGAAATTTAGGTCTCTGCAGATTAGAATATTTTTCTAAAGCTTGGCAATACGCACACACGAGTAGGAGGTTAAGACACACAGGAGGAGAAGGAGAGGACAGCCAGTTTGTCCATACATCCGGTGTTAAATAACAGTCAATCCTTCTGTCAGTCTGTTAATCAATCCCTCCAAACTACCTCAAAGTGCTCAGTTCAATCACATTTACCGGAGCACCGCGCAGCTTCCACGCACCGTGTTGTCAGCAGTGTAACGTCTTACAAAGTATCACAGTAGAGTACTTGGATTAGCCTTGCAGTCAAATATCCAGTTACTTTTTCAAATAAGAAATCCTGTATCTTTGACGTATGTCCATGTTTCTGTCCCCCTCCGACTCTTTGACACGCTGCTGCGTACTAATGGAATATATCCAGTCCTACAGTCGTGTCAGTCAGGTCAGCTATGGAAGGGAGGTCAACCTTCACATTCTGGAAGTATAGCCATTATTTTTGTGTGGAGGTGACAATAAGTGTCTGTCAGCTGCTTACATTTTGAGAAAAACACCTGGAGGCTCCACAACGCTGTTGAGATCCCCTGAGAAACAGGTGCTATAGCTCAGCAGCCGCACCTTTTAGCTCTCCTAAAGCTGTCACTCTGAGGGTTGCTGGTTATGTAGCAGAGGAGATGCTAACATCAACCGGCTATGCAATGAGCTAAAGTAAGTACATTCAGAGATCAGTGGGGTACATTTCCTCTGGACAATATAACAAACATAAATCTTCTTCTGTTTATCCAATTCAGGTCACAGCAGAGGGCTGGAGCCTATTTAAGCTGGCGTAGGGCAAGAGGTGTGACATAACCTGGACAGGCTGTCAGTCTAACACACAGAGAAGGACAACCATTTACATGCATGGGCCATTTAGAAACACCAGTCAACCTAACCCCATTAACCGCAAGTCTCTGGGCAGGAGCCAGAGTACCCAAGGAGAACCCACACAGATATGAGGAGATAAACCTAACAACATGGTGGAGTCAAACCCAGGACCTTCCTATTATGAGAGAACAGCACTAACCACCATACCACCACATTGCCTAGTATGACACACGGTGTTAGGTCTAATTGTTGAATGTTGCCATTGTGTTTCTTAAATTTGTAGTTTTAGTTCAAGCAGTATTATCAAAGCCATTCCTTTGATCCTGAGCACCTCTAACCACTTTGTGTTGGGGGAGGTTTTATTGGAGATACATCCTATCTGAAAGATCTGTTTCTTGTGTTGTAAGCTTCCTGCTTTTACGACCCTTTGGTCAGCAGGAGGTCACACAAACGCACCCCCAAAACACACTCACACACACACACACACACACACACACACACACACACACACACATTCCTACTTACATATAAAAGTTCACACATATACATACAATGCCTTAGAACCATGTGGGCGTTGCTTTGCTGTGTTTTGTGTGAACTGTCTCTCAAAAAAAGGCAGCGAGAGGAGGCCGGATTTGGGGTCATTTTCGTGCTGGACACAGATGAGGCCTCCCTTGCGCAAGTAATCGATCGATCGCTGACTGTCTTGTTTTCATTCATGATGAATAAGTCTCTAGAATTAGCGGGGTTTGTGGGAACAGACCCAACACACGCAAATTCCAAAAGTGTGTAAATGTTTGGTAGTGATGCAATGACGTTTTGAAAGAGATACAAGTTTCTTTTAAACCAGTATTACTCAACACTTGTGGTGTATAAGATGGCCACTGCAAAAGAAAAAAAAAGCTTCTACTTGTTGGGAGCTGATGAGAAAAACATTACCAGTCTCACAGTATAGCCTAGCAGAGCCTGATACTGGATAAAAAAGGAAACAGCTAATCTTACTTACAGCTTGGTATAATAAAGCTGTAAAATTTAATACAGCAATTTCCCTAACCCTGACCCTAATGTCAGAGTCTGCTTGGATCTGAGCAATCTTCATCAGCAGAGGCTGTACACATGACTCTACATCGTCACAATCTTATAGCTGACTTAAGACTACAAGTGCATCAAGTATGCATGAGTCCTCCAAGCAGACTATAAAACAGCTGAGAACAACTGCTCATCTGTGGTGTCCACAGCTGTTTATGACTGACACTGTGTCCCAGGTTTACCTGGAGCAGGAGGATTAAGTGGCAAAATCTGCAGTCCCTCTAGGTCCTGCTTGAGGCTGACTCCAAAAGGGAGTCAGTCTCCACAGACATGTTAAAAGACATGTTAAAATTGCATATTTACACTCTGGTCTAGTTTTAACCTATATAAATACTTACTCTCATCATAACAACTGCCTGGAGGGTGAATTTTTTATGTGTCATCCATCTGGTTACTGGTTACAACTGGACTTGGTGCTTTTGCAGCATTTTTAATGGACTGTCTAACTGACAATATTGCTTGCTGTGGTCCAGACCAACCAAGAAGTTTGCGGTTTAGTTTTGGTGAGTGAAATTCTAGTATTTTAGCAACTAATTAGCAAATATATGAGTCTGTATTTTGTACACACATGGTTTATGTTTGCAGCTACTAGCCAAACTTGCTAGCATTAGCTAATAACTTAGCATTCTTCCCTTCATCTAAAAATGGTCACTTCACTTTAGAGTTAGACCTGATAGTTTTACAAGGACAAAAGGAATGAAATAGTAGTTGAGGTAATGCAATATTTTGAATGATTCTCACTGTTTTCTTTTTTAGTGACGTGGTATACATTTTGGGTTTCTATCAACTTGAATTTACATCATGTTCCCTTAGCTTACTATTGTGAAACCCCGCAAGTTAAGTTTCAATTTATTGTGCATGGTGTGTAACTTAAATCTGTCAGGTCAATCTAACTTGTTAACTTAAGTTCATTTAAATAACTTAAATAAATTCTGTGTTACGAGTTGACATAATATATATATATAATTACGTTGTTCCAGCAGATATCTTTTTTCAGTGCATGAGTGTTCAATAGATGTTCAAAGTCAAAACAAAAAAAACCTACCTTATTTTTAGGTTACAGTTCTTATGGCAGTTCTTAAATATTGAAACGGTCAGTGTTGACTTGAAGGATAAAAACATGTTTTAGTTTTTCATATTTAACCAGAGCAACAAACGTTCCTTCATCCTAATCAAGGCTTTTTTTTTCTTCTTTTTTTTTAGCAGGCTCAAGTTAAACATAGTTACACGTGGGACTCAAAGTCGTATCTTTTGTATGCCAATCACGAGAACGTGACACTTTCTTGCCTGGAAAAACTGCCAGCAAACATCACTCAGGCAGCAGTTTGTTTCCTCCCTCCTACGTTACAAATTAGTCATATAAAAACTGAATTTCTAGGAGAGAAGACTGGAGCAGAAGAGACATTTTTTTAAGCTTGTATTTCCTCCTGTACGATTGCTCACCCCAGCTCCAGGATAGCGAGTCCACTTAGAATCAGCTGCAACATTTCCTGCTATTAAATTCTATTGTACTTCAAAGAGTACCTGCACAAAGGAGTCACAGCTGCATTTAACTTTATTAGCAACATTTCAAGCAACTGTTGTTTTTCCTCCGCCAGATAACCCACGGGAAGGAAGTCAGGGCTATTTATAGCCAATGACGTCATAATTATCTAATCACATCAATGTATGTTACCTATATCTGCTGTATACATGCATGCAATGACATGTTTCAATGGCATCTACATTTGACCTTGAATCTAATGAATATTCAGGCAGTTATTTTAAAAACAATATTTTCTTTAAAAAATATCCAGCTGGATACAATAATCAGTCATTAGTTTCAAATCCAAACCCACACCACAATAAAGAAAATATCTGCTACTATTCAAAGAAGCAAAATGATCTGGTCTGGACACTGCTGACACATATTTCTACTTGCGTACTTTCTACCATGTCACTCCTGGGCTGTTTTTCAAGATGCATATAGCTGCTGCAGCTCCACCTAACAACCATGCATATATAGCCGGTCACCTGGCGAGTCTGTGTGGCTTTATGTGGAGCTAAGTGTGGAAATGAGTCGTGGAGTTTGGCCTGGAGCAGCAATTAGAGGTGAGCCTGGTTACCAATGAGCTCGTCCCTCTGTGGGACGCTCTCCTTGGGCAACGCTGAGGTTTTGTCACCCAGAGAATGCTAGCTAAAAAACCAGAAAGAAATCACCCTTCATGGAGGTGACATCCACATTTATGACCGTGACGGTGTTGGTTTCACTGAATTATCATAAATTCCCTTTACGATTTTTAACCCATTTTAAAGCATTTATGGTAATCCTTCGAGTCGCTCTGGGCACTCAAACATGCTTTTGGAGTTTGTCTTTCAAAACAGCTGACAAACCGAAGCTGGATCCAGTGAATATGAGCAATACTGCAGAAAATTAAAAATGTTCTTATGTGTGATTATTGAAGGGTGATTTTAAAGAGCTACGAGTGCAATAACTGCTCGATACAATTTGTTTTTAGATGTGCTGATGTGGGTTTATTCTCTTATGTTTGAATGGCTGCTCAGGTAAAGCGTGCCTCAAACTCTACCACTGCTTGATGATCCAAAACCCCGTCCCCAACACGGAGGCAGAGGACTGACCTGCAAAAGGTTCTCCATTAAGCCTTAAAACTCCCTCTCTATGCCAGAAACACATTTAACAGATCATCTGTCTAACATCTGACTGCACCCTATAGGTGTGAATAAGTAATTCAGTTAATATTTCTATCCCGCCTCATTGGCTAGACCTTCATTTTCACTGCATTAATTACCAAAAACACATGTAAGACAGCGCAAAGAGGACACTAGACACTTCCTAGAAACACCCGAGACTTCCCCAGTGTGTTATTTCAGAGATTAGATCTTCATTAAAAAATGCAACTCTTTAAAAACAAACCACTGAAAGAAGAAATAGACACATCAGAGAGACTTGGATCACCTGGATGAACTTGGAGATGGTTGGTGTTGGAGATGGTTTCGAGGGTAGACACATGCAAACACTGAAGAGTGGTTATTATCGGTTACAACCCATGAACCCATCATTGGCTGTTGTTTAAATACTTCAGTATGCCAGAGCTTCCACTATAGCCGGGAAAAATCAAGGCCAGTGCCTCATATTTCACATGCTGATCTTTATTTATAAATCCAGATACATTTAAAAAAGGTTTTTAAAAAAAGATAAAAGCTGAAAATAAAATTCAGACTCAGAGGAAATGTTAATAAGTTCTCACAGATGTGGCAGCCTTTTATCATTTACTTCAATTCATTGAAAACACTTAGAACAGACTAAGACTTTTCTTTTGTTCTGGTTTTGGGGGGAGTTGTTTTTTGTTTGTTTGTTTGTTTTTGCTTGTTTGTTTGTTTTTTGTTTTCTGTGTGTGGGTTTGTTCTTTTTTTTCCTTTTTGCATTTTTTTTCTTTATTTTTATTTTATTTGATCTGTTTTATTGTTATCATCCAAATTTTAATGGCCTAATCTGTATTCAGATATGTCTTTGTATCGGTTGTCTTGTTGTTTGTCCTGTCTCCCTCCCCTCACCCAGCAGATGGCCCTCCTCCCTGGGCCGGGTTCTGCTAAAGAGTCTTCCTGTTAAAGGGGAGTTTTTTCTTCCCACTGTTGCCAAGTGCTTACTCATGGGGGGGCGGGGTCATCTGATTGTTGGGGTTTTCGCTGCAATATTATAGGGCCTTTACCTTAAAGCAAAGATTTGGTGCTATATTAAAAAAATTGAGTTGATATAAACTGAAATTGAATTGAACTGTCCACTAATTGCAGATTATGCATATTCATATGCAGATATGTGTTTATAAACACTAAGACATCGCCTATAAAAGTCCATAATGCACTAAGATGTGGAAATCATTTCTGACTGTCTTTGTGAGTTTTTACCTGTAAAATTATCAGAGAACAGACTGTAAAACATCCAAGTGAGCTAATAAATCCTGTGGGCCCCGTCAGATCCACCTCCAAGATCTTGCCTATTTTTGGCAGCAGTGCTTCCTAACAACCACTGAAAAAAACCCCTGTGGATGAAACTGAAGTAAAATCCAAATCGAGTTTGTTTGGTGATGTTAGCTTAGAGGTTGAGAGGCAGTTTGATAAAGAATTATTCTTGAGCATCAACAAAAGCTAAGCCCGCACAACAGCTATGCACAAAAAGACAGAGTGACTCTGAAATTCATGTGCACGAACACAATTAGAGCAGATTCACACATCCCACACAGCACGGGCACCGAGCAGGCCATAACAAGTCTAATTCTGCAGCTGCAATTTACACACTGACACAGAAAGTTTCCACATCTCTCTGCATACATGATGCTCAGCAGTGATGGATACGTGTGATTGGCTGTGTGTGTGTGTGTGCACGCGTGCTCTTAGTTGCTGACCCAAGCCTTCTGTATCACTGAGTGATGGGAGAATTCCTCAGTGGGAGTGTGGAGGGGTGGTGGTAGTACTCAGGGGGGAGCACAAACGGACAGCAGCGCCTGGCCAATAGCCTGTGACCGGCCCGCTCGGCTGTCCAATCACATGTGACACCGCTCCAACCAGCCGTCCATCATGAGGTCCTTCTTTCAAGGTCAGCTGATGCTCTCCCTCCCTCCCTCCCTCTGTCCGTTCAGAGAAGCAGGCATCAACAAAATTGATCTAATTTCTCGCTAAGCATGATCCAATAACAAAGAGTGATATGGAAGCCAAACCAATTAGGTGTGTTCGCAGGCAGGTATGGCACCCTGGGAAGTCATGGCCAGCAACATGACTGCACACATGGGCTGCGTGTGTGTGTTTGCGTGTGTTTGTGTGTGTTTGTGTGTAGGCGTGTGTGTGTGTGTCAGCTGATGAGGTGGTGAGGGAAGACACAGAGCACATTCATAAAATGACATGTGGAGAGGAAGCTGATGCTCGTGTGTTCATGTACAAAAGAGAGAAGCTCCTTCTATCTCATTCTCAGATCAGTGTGATTTCTGCAGCGCACAGCTGTCACCATGGAAACCAGGGAGGGAGCAGGAGAGAGAGAGGATGTTAGGCAGAAAGAAAGAAGAAAATAAGATTGAGTAAGAGTAGGAGAGAGAGAATGTGTGTTTGAGGGAGAGCGAGAAAAAAAGGAGGTGGTTGTTGAATGATAGCAGCCACAACAGGCCTCTATGCAGCTGGCTAACCTCTGCACAGCGGCAATGCCAAAGCCAACCTGTGTGTGTGTTTTTGTGTGTGGGCTCTTGCCTGTCACGTGCACATTTAAGGACAAAAATGATTCTGAGTTGGATGTGCGCGCATGGTTAGCGAGAGCGATTGTCGATAAATCATAGTCTTCCTCGCCTTTCAGCCCGTTTTTTTTGCCGTCACATGAACATCATGCTTACGCACGCACGCTGACTTGACCTTGCCTGTTATCTCTGGTGGTGTTTATTGTTCTGTTGACTGCAGCGAGATCTGTTTAGGTATAAATACACCCTTCAGATTCAACAGAAATCAGGATTTTTTCCCCCCCACAAACACAGAGTAACAGAGAGGGAGGGAGAAGGAGAGCGAGGCTGTCTTCTGCTCTAGATGTACAGTCAAGCCTTTTGTAAGAGATGGAAAGAGAAGCGAGTGGGTGTGAGAAAGCCAGGGAGAAGGAGAGGAAGATTCAGGGAGAAGGTTTGACTGAGAGAACCAAAGAAAATGAAGGAGTTAGATAGATAGATAGATAGATAGATAGATAGATAGATAGATAGATAGATAGATAGATAGATAGATAGATAGATAGATATTGATGTTGATATTGATATACCTTTATTAGTCCCACAAGGGGAAATTTCATAAGGCTGCCGACCTATTGGACGCAATGGCGGCGCCATCTTACTCTATAGATAGATAGATAGATAGATAGATAGATAGAGAGTTTATAATGAATAGTTAATGAAGGGCTCGCGGGCAGAACGGTGGGGAAAAGCTATTCTCTCCTTTCTCCTCCTCCTCTTTTTCTCTGGGCTTGGAGTCGTGTGCAAGTCATTCTGCTCCCCACCTGTCCTCAATTTATCTTTCCCCCCATTTCCTTTTTTCCCTCCCCAGACGCTTTCTATTCTTTCTCTCACCTCTCCCCTCTTTTCATCTGTCCATCTTCCCCTCCCCTCTCTCGTGCCTCTTCATCCATTCTTGTTCCCTCTTCCCCTCCTCTCCTTCTTATCCTTCACCCCTCATCCCACCATTTCTCACCTCTCCTTCCAACCACCAACCAGCCCACCCCATCCACCCCCACTCACACACATCATTAACCGCAGGCTTGTAAAGCGGAATAACAGACACAATTCTCCTGATAAGGGGATTGAAGCATTGATCACATCCGTCCTCCATAAGGAGCTAAAGATTCTATAGAAGAAAGATGTCCTGTCGGCCCCCTCAGAGACCAAACATAGCAAACATAAAGGCGAAACAAAGATAGAGAGTTCATTCTCACGGTATACCCCAATTTTCTGTTCTTGCTCCCTTTTCTTCTTTACTTTTTGGTTTATTCTGCAATTTTGTTCCTTACAGCACTGGTTTGCACTGTCACACAGATAGCACACAGCTCTGCTTCATCTGGTGATCAGAAACCCCGCTAAGCTCCTGCTACATTCACGAGTGAGCGAATGACATAAAATTGGAAATAAGGAAAAAAAGAGGTTAATAGTTATCGTGTGCAGGGACAAAAAAGAACTATAGCTGGTTCAAAACACTACATCCTTACCGAACTGTGAGACCTCCATAAACTCCCCTCTGGCTATAAGCTGAAAGATTGATTTTAGGTGCTGAGATCTCAGGAAGCAGCGATACTGCTAGGATTACGTCTAAACTATCAATAACTATCTGGTTTTAAAAAAAGCCTTGTTTAGTCAGGGAAAGGGGAAAAAAGACAACCAGTGTAATGGAAGCCTAAACTGTAAACTGCCCTATTAATAGGTTTGTATGACAGGTTTGATTATTCAGATATTAGCAGTTACTGTGCAGCCTATCACAGGACAAGCGTCATTGGGCTCCATGGCTTGGGGTCAAGTTACATTAGAGAAACAAGGTGCTCAAAGAATCCTGAACTGAAATCTATAAGAGATTTCAGCCGAACCAAAGATGGTGGCAGATGCACATGTGTGAAAAGCTAACTGTGGAAACTCCACATTCTAGTCACGACTGTTCCAGAATTATCCGTGTGCACGTGTGAAAAACAGCTGTAGGTATGTTACAGAGTTGAAAATGGACCCAAGGCAAGTCTGATTCAACTCTAACTTGAAGCTTTTTTCTCTCTCTCTGATACAAGATGAATAATTTGCACTATTGTGGCACCTCAGAACTGTATATATGCACACTTATAAGTTTAACGTCTTGTGATTAGTGTGGTCCACTCCCACAGACTGTACTTGTGGGGCGGCTGTGGCTCAGTCTACCAATTGGGAGGTCAGTGGGTCAATCCCCAGCTACTCCAGTCTGCATGTCAAAGTGTCCTTGGGCAAGATACGCAACCCCGAGTCCGCCCCAATACATCCATCTGAGCACGTGTGACAAGACAAGGTGCTTAGATATATAATGTGCGTGACTGGGTGACTAAGGCTTTTAGTAAAGTGCCCTTTAAGTGCTGAGTTAGAGTAGAAAAGCACTATATACATACATACATATATATGTATATACAATCTGAACCCTTTTTTTTTTTGCAATCAGAGGAGCTGCCCCCTGCTGGCCATTAAAAAAATGCAAGTTTGAGACACTGACTAGTCAAACCCAGAAGCCATCTTTTATCTTTTATATTATCTATGCCAGATCCCAACAAACCATATGGGAGGCATTTTAATGCCGAGGGTCAGTTTTGATATTTTACTACACCTACTTTCAAACAATAAAGTATTAATTATCAGGTTCACATTGTCATGTAAAATATAACTCTCCCATTAAATAAATACAATAAGCCAAACGAAATGCGGGGCATCGTCTCCATGTTGGACAAGGGATAAAAATGTCACGCAGTCCCACATAAAGCAGGACACCTGGTCACCCTAGCGCTGATTGATGAGATCAGATGATGCCATCGCATGCAACATCAAGGAACGAAACATGTTTGAGAAGATGGCACTGCGTAAAAAGTGGAAAGCCTTTATTTCAATGAAACAGGCTTTGGACAAAACATTAAAAATGATTTTTGTCTGTGTTGTTTGATTGTGAAAGATGTTTTGTTCCAATACACGTGCATGCAAAAGAGACATAAGAGCAAGATATTGTTTAGAGAAGCAGCTCGTTTAGAGGTGAATGCTTTACATAGAGTCTGTTTTTGGGTTTGATGTATTTCCGTCTGTTTACTTGAACAGAAACGTCTCTTTTATTTGTGAACACATGGCAGTAAATTACATGCAAGATTTGATTAAAAAAAAGAATGACTCACTGGTCTTTTGTTTGACTGGCACTACTGTTCAGGGATGTCCCACTTGCATTTCAAATAAAATTAACGCTTTGCACTGAACTGACAAAGGTTTATTGAGGATTAAATCTTCACTTGGCATCTTTGCTTGTTGGCAACACCAAACAGCAGTGAGAGGAACCGGTTGTAGTGTTTGAAGCCGAATCCCAGGAACCCTGTAGTGTAACTGCAGTAAACTGATCACTGCGTGCTCTTTAATCAGCCGGTCAGCCTGTGATGCTTCGTACCAAAGAGAAAAGCACCACAAGAGATTTATTGTGAGCAAGTCCAACTTTCATGGGAGGGAGAGCAAACATTTAGTGCCTGGTTAAGTGACAGTCTGTGTCTCACTCCCAAACTGTGTTTTGGTCAATAGGAGCTTCTGTTTGACACCGTTTCCATAAATCTATGGAATATATAACAAAGGTGGCGTGACGTTGGTCTGGATTAAAATGCGCTTTTATTTGACATTTGACTTTCTTCCAGCCGTGGTCAGAAGAGAGTGTGTGCGGGCGGATGGGGAGGTGTTACAATTGTAAGCTACTGTAAAATTAATCAAAACTATCAGTCTTTAGTAATAATTTATGAAAGTCTGAACAGTGTGGGGAACAGGAGGACAGATGATGTATTCTCTGTCTCGGCCTTCCTATTTTAGTCAAACACATTCTACCTTGGCCACCTCTCTTATTTTAAATCATGGTTATAGCAGTGTTGTATAAATACTGGTGAGCAACACGCTGACGGCCCAACAGGCAGCAAAACACTAACCGAGACAGACATTGGACTTTACTGAAGGTGAACCAGATAAAGGTACGTAGATTGCAAATCACACTGAGAATAAACAGAATATATTATGTGCATTTTTTCTATCTTGCAGTCTGTGATGAGGTTCCTAAACATACTGCTCAAAACACATTAAAGGAACAATTTGAAAAAGCATCAGGTCTCAATGGGGGGAAGAGTCATGCTGCATATCTACACTGTTATGGACTGGGTCATGTGCTAGGAATGAAAGTATGCCACGCTATTTGATAGAAATCAAACAACGTGGAAATCAATCATCCACTTACAGAGTAAATTCAAAAACATCTGTAAATCAAATTAAATAAAACATTACGGCAGGCTAGTCCATTTTGCCCAAATTTCCTTGCAGCAAACCCTGTTGGGGCTCCCAGATCTGGACCAGGGCATCACTGATCTCCTGGACAGTCTGAGATGCAATCTGGAACAAAACATAATGTCCCAGAGGTGTTTTATTCAATTTAGGTCAAGAGAGCATGAGAGCCACTTAGCGGTATCAATTCCCCCAGGAACTGCCTGAGTACTCTGAGTACTGAGTACATGAGGCCAGGCATTGTAAGGTCCGACAATGGGTCCAAGGATTTCATCCTGATGCCTAGCAGCAGTCAGGGTGCCTGGGGCAGTCCCTAGCCTGTAGAAGTCTGGATATCCATGGTCCTCCATGGATATGCCTCTCCAGACCACTGACCCACCACCAAACCGATCACACTGAGCGATGTTACAGGCAGCATAACATTCTCCAAGACTTCTGAAGAGTCTTTCGTGTCTGTTACATGTGCTCAGGGTGAACCTGTTCTCAGCTGTGAAAACCACAGGGCGCCAGCGTTGGACCTGCCAAACCTGGTATTCTATGGCTAATGCCAGTCAGGCTCACAGTGCCGGGCAGCGAGCACAGGGCCCACTAGAGGACGTTGGATCCTCAGCCACCCTTATGAAGTCTGTTTCTGATCTGCTGGTAGTCATTTTGTAGTTGCCAGTGCTCTTCCTGTTCCTCTTTGCACAAAGGAGCAGATACTGGTCCTGATGATGGGTAAAGGACCTTCTACAGCGCTGTCCAGCTCTCCTACAGTAACAGTCTATTTCCTGGAATCTTATTGCCCCTCTAGTGCACCTACAGTTAATTTTATTAGCATCAAACCAGTTGAAATTGAACCCTTAACAACCCTCTTGGCTACTGAACTAACCGATATCCAAGAAGTTTAATTAACTTGATTCTATACTTTGATTAAAAAGGGTTCCTCTGTTTTTTTAGCGATATCAATATGTTTATGCAAATTTACTTTAACAGCACAAAATACAAGAAACTAAGTAATCCAAACTGATAATTTCATTTCATTTTTGAAGATTTGCTTTTTCATATAGACTATCTGGCTGTTAGAAAATACCGTTCCATGAGCTTCTCTGACGACAACATTTATATTAACCTCTTAACAACCACCATCACCGATGAACCATTGTCTTTTAGCCACATGCAAACAAACAAACCAAGATGTTGTTTATTTTGGCTTTAAAGTGCTTCCATTATAAGGTTTTCAATCATATATGGCAAACAATGAAATTTTTAAAAAGTAATGTATGTAAACCCTAACCCTGACTGTTTACAGGCTAACATTCATTTTCAACTCTGAGTACATCAGTTTGTACCTGACATTACAATGGATCTCAACACACATCTCAGGTGACCACTTGGATCTCACTTCTTGGTTCTATGTGCAAATAAACCCAAAGATCTTTTCATTTTTACCAAAAGCCGTCAGCAGAGCACTTCCAGTGCCTAATCCGCCGTAAATCAACTACTTTAGCAGACTCTAAAGGGCTTGGAAAGAAAAGCATCTGGACTTCTTGAAGTTTCGTTGAAGACGTTTCACCTCTCATCCAAAAAGCTTCTTCAGTTCTGAGAGCAATTGGTGGAGAGTCCCAGATTTTAAGCCCAATGGGAGTGTCCCCAAGAGGGTCATGGGCCTCCTATTGATCCACTACCTAATCACAAGTTGTGAAAACAGGTGTAGGTCACAATCAGCCAAGGTTACGGCGGGTGAGCTCATTGTGAAACCTAGCCTCGCTCTATCATGTGATTTACTAAGGTCAAATGTCCCAGGATGTGATTGGGCGTTAAGGCGTCTGGGAAGGGATCTCAAAACTGGATTATAGATGGCAGACAGTTGGTGTCGTAAGCCCCGCCTCTTTTCAAAGATGGTCGTTCACACATTGTAGCTCCCTAGACTACGATGACCAGGATGACTGAGAACCTTCACAGACATACTTTAGCAGAGAACATCGTTTGAGTGTGCAATGTGGCTCAGAATATTTGTGTACATGCAGTGAAAACATTGAGGCCATGACAGGGCTTGTGTTTTTGTGTAGTTTGCACAGCACAGCATTTTTCTAGTCTTCCTGACCACTCAAAGCTGTATCTTCTTCTTGCATCTACAATTCAAACATTGAACCACCATGCCACGAGGCAGCAGTGCTAACATCTGCACCACCCTGCTGCTTATAAACAGGACCAGCAAAAAACAAAACTGGTCAGAACATTTTAAACGCTTTTATTTCAAATAAGAATGAAGCCATAAACCTTCAAGTGTAAGAGGAAAATCATTAGTTCACCCATTCTGTCTAGTGACTCTTACAAAGGAGTATTAGGGTCACATTAAGAAAAAAATATTATTGTTCATCAGCACCTTAGTTCACATAAAAATTAGACAAACCAATTCCTGGGAGCAGCTGAAATAGTAGCATAATTGACCAAATCATATATATTGAAGAGAGCCGATGCATCGGCTAAGTTTAAATTTGGGAATGTTTTATCGGCATTGTGTTAAATAAAAGGTGGAATGTGACTTTAAAAATGTTCCGTGATCAAACATGTCCTAATACAGAAACATGAAAAGATGCCAAACAAATACATGCGGCGCTGTCTACCACGATCCCATAATAGTTACGAGATAACGTCTAGAGAGGCAGAGGAGGACATCTGGAAGACAGATGAAGATGCTCTACTTGTCACCATCAAAGCTCGCCACAACAAAGACAGATAAAGATAGCCCACCTTTCTGTGCTGAAGATAGCCTGATATAGAACCAAAGGGTTTGTTTTAACCCTTTCCCTTCTGTGAAGTGTTTGCAAAGCATCCATTGTCCCTTTTTAGTTACCGTAATGCCTGTTTTTGTGTTGAGGTTGAGCAAACAACATACACCGCACAGCACCTGGGATGTTAAAGAGCTGAATTCTTGCTCATGAAGTGTGACTCTGAGTACCAGATGAATATGTCACTTTACAACTTCACGAATATCAGGCTACGCTGGCTGCATGCCAGCCCCTTACAGTCTGGCACAGCAGGGCTACTTAAGGAGGAGAATGCCAAAGATTAAAATGGCTTTCCAGGAAAACATGAGATGTCTCGGATTTATGGAGGCGGTGGCAAACTTGTCATTTTTAAATATTTTATCTGCAATACCAACCGACAAGTCCTTGGCATAAACATTTCTAATTATTCCATTTTGAATTTGATGTCTAATCTAATTCTGTGGAAAAACAATCTCAACCGAAACGGAGAGAGCATCGGCCAAATCCATCCTGTCTGAAACAGGCACTTTGCTGATGCAGTGAGGAGGGAGTGTGCAGCAGCAGCTGCATGAGTGTGTGGGTGGTGTGTGCAGTGCATCTGCATGTGTGTACTTCTGTGTGTGTGTGTGTGTGTGTGTGTGTGTGTGTGTGTGTGTGTGTGTGTGTGTGTGTGTGTGTGTGTGTGAGAGAGAGAGAGAGGTTACACAAAAACCTCTCTCATTCACAAACTGAGCCATGTGGCACTGGGCTGGTCCCTTTAAAAGGCATGTGTCAGAGTTTTCTACTAAGGCTGACTGCTGGAGAGGATGAGTGCTGATACATTATTCACAAGCAAGGACACGCACACATACACCCACACACACACACTAAGTAACTGGAGGATAGGTACAAGATTTGTACAGTTGCGAGTTAGCTGAAGCACAGAGAATTGCGCTAATACACGTACTTTGGCGAGGAAAGTTGATCAGGATAATGTCAGTGCAGAGACGTACCTATACAACGCCCCTAACACACACACATGTACACACACGCGCACACAGCAGAGAGGAGAAATCCTCAGCCTTCTGTTATTCAGTGTGCATAATTTATAGCAACCCCAGATCTCTCTGCTAATGACAGCACACTGGGGCATCTGCAGCACAGCAGCAACAGCAACAGCTAACTGGCATTGCTCTGTGCGTGTCTGTGTGTGTGTGTGTGTGTGTGTGTGTGTGTGTGTGTGTGTGTGTGTGTGCGTGTGTGTGGTGTGTGTGTGCGTGTGTGTGTGTGTGTGTGTGCGTGTGTGTGTGGTGTGTGTGTGCGTGTGTGTGTGTGTGTGTGTGTGTGTGTGGAGAGAGGTATAATGCTCTGTTGAAACAAGGACAGTGAGAGAGACAGAAAGCGACACACAGAGGGTGTCTGAAATAGACACAGATAACGCAACAAAAAGGGGAAAAGGGATGAGACGGACAAGTGAGAGGCCACACACACACAAACATGCACACACACACAAACACATGCACACACACACAAACACATGCACACACACACACAGACTATCTGTTCAAGTCTATTGAACCTGTGAATCTCATGGTTTGTATGCATCAGCATAAAGTATGTACATAAGTCTGAGCTCAACATTACACTTGCTCAAAGGAGAATGGATTCTAATTTAGGAATTCCTGCAGTACCGTTGATCCAAACGCAGACGATTCTGTCTCCACGAGCATCTTTCTCATCTAGCTGAAAGGGATCTGAATTTGAAAGCCGTGGTGAAAGCTTAAATTCACTGGGTTTGTTTTAAAGAATTATTCAAGGGTGTGGTCCTGGATGTGTTTCCTGTTCCAAGGATTGTTTTGACATGATGCCCCAGAGCAAAAATTCCTTCTAATTCTGGGATTTGGAGATCAATGCCACTGTGGTTCTGCCCTCTAGCTGCTCTACACACTGATGTGAACCTGAGCTGAGACACAGCAGTGCATGCTAAGCTGGAAATATCAGATTACTGTTTATAAGGTGCTAGACACGTGCAAGCGTAGTCAGAGACAAAATAGTGGGATATGGATACATTAGTCCGAGTAAAACTTTGAATACAAAGTCCACAGATCCACAGATAATCACCTGCACAACCTACTTAAGGAGAAATGGTAAACATAGTCATTTAAGGTTGTAAAGATGCCAAGATATGTTCACTGTCTCTGGCTTACTAAAAGATCCAAACACAGGATTCAGAAGATTGACATCAAACAAACATTTCAAAGTTGTCTAATCTCATGTTTGTGTGTTTGGACCAAAGCTGCTCTTGTGACATGCTTCACACTCAGGAAAACATTGATCGGAGACCGTGGCACAACCAAAACTGCAACTGCGTCCGGTGTGCCGGCGATGTCGTTGCCTCTGAAATAGCTGCTTTGAAGATGGGGACCAGGTCTGCGGCTACTCACAATTAGCTGCCATCTTCAAAGTGATGTTGGTAATAAAACTGCAGTAAGATAGAGTGAGTCTGCTATCAGTTTGCAAATGCATGACCTCCAGTTAGCAGTTACATGCAATCTATTTATGAAAATACAGTGATAAAGTGAATTGTCAAATTCTGAATTGTGCGATTTCTTGACAAAAAGTGACCTACTTACTGTAGGATGGTGATTTAACTGCTACATGACAGCAACATGCTTTTATATAGCGATATAACTAAGATACAAAGAGTTGAGTTGACAAAAGAGACACATCGCAAATGTGTTGCACTCGTTAGTTCAGATTGACTGCTGTGTTTTGGCAATTATTTGCAAATACTCACCAATCTGTCTGAGAGTTATTACAGTCACTCCAAGACAGAATGCAATTATTTGGCAACAGGTTGTCTTCAACCAGGCAACCTGTGCAAAGTGGCTTCCACAGTTGGAGATTGAGTGTGAAAAAATTGCAATGCAGTGCAATCAGTTCAGGTCATTTTTATTTATATAGCGCCAAATCCCAACAGCAGTTGCCTTAAGGTGCTGTATATTGTAAGGTAAACACCCTACAAAGATACAGAGAAAACCTCAACAATCAAACAACCCTCTTTAAGTAGGCACTTGGCGACATTGGGAAGGAAAAACTCCCTTTTAATAGGAACAAACCTCCAGGAAAACCAGGCTCAGGGAGGGGCGGCCATCTGTTGTGACCGATTGGGGATCAGGGGAGGAAGACAGAACAGTCACTGGGAAACCACCGATTTGCCATAGTCGTAGGGTCGTTGCTTTATTCCTTCTTTTTTTTTTTAAATACCCCAACTAGCCTATGGCAGTTACGGAGCCATAGCTTAGTTTAATGATGTCATCCATCCATCCATCCATCCATCTTCTTCCGCTTATCCGGGGCCAGGTTGCAGCAGCCTAGGCAGAGAAGCCCAGACCTCCCTCTCCACAGCAACCTCCTCCAGCTTGTCCGGGGGAACACCCAGGTGTTCCCAGGCCAGCCGAGAGACATAATCTCTCCAGCATGTCCCAGATCTGCCCTGAGGCCTCCTCCCGGTGGGACATGCCCATATAGACTGCATATAAAAGATGGTCATAGATAGCCACCTTGATATCCCCCTTTGGTTTTTAAAGTCAGCATCTCATTTTGTTAGTTTTGTTGTCGGCACTGCACATAACAAGCAACTGTGGATCTTTCTGAGAAAGCAAAGACACTGAAGCCTCATTCAGTGGCGATGTCAATCAAAGTGTAGCCACACCCTAAAGCACACCCTGCTCTATTGTCTGCTTTGACTCTACATGAAATAACAGTATACAAAACAAACATTGTGTTGTATTCAGTAAATTTTTACAACCTGATCAGTCTCCCCCTGCTGGCCATTAAAAAGAATGACTTTCTCATTGGAATCACTTTTCAGACCCGCAAGCTATAGCGACACTTTTTTTTATAACCTACAGAACCTAACTGACAGAAAATCCAGTGTATGTCTGAGAGCATGTGTGTATGTGGTTTCAGCATACAATGTGTGCTGGATACAGGTTTTTGATTTTGGTCTCCTCACAGTCAGAAGAAGAAACATTCACCATCACTGCTTTACAACGTAACTTTTCCTACAAGCACTAATTTCTGTCCTTGCATGTGTTAAACACTCGAGTGAGTAGAGGACAACGCAGCAGTATTTCTGCCGTATCAAAGCGAACCACTTTTAGACATTTCCACTAAAATAAAAGTACCCACTGAACTTCTCGCTCTTTCTTATTCGTTATGGGGGTAAAAGGCCCGGCTATTACTGAAACTTTTACAATATCAGTTACTGCCGCATCTCTTTGTAGTGCCAGAGCTAAAGATCACTGCCTTTGCTTCCTTCTCTCTGTTTCTCTCCTCCTCTGTGTGGCTTACTGACAGAAGGGCAGGCATAAGCTGAACCACACACTCCAGCTACAGTCAGCTACAGCAGGATAGAGAGAGGGAGAGGGTGGAGAGAGAGAGTGAGAGCACGAGGCATGAGGTATGCAGCATTAGATACAGCATCAGTGACAGGAGCATGTTTGGGCATCAGATAAAGCTATTTTAGGACGAAACTGTCAATGCATCTCAAAAGACGTGCCAACAGCAATGATCAGAGAAGACCTACATTACGCTGCAGCCTGTCTGGGATGTCAGATGGGATTGGTTTTGCAGTTTTTGAAGAGGGGCGGTGTGAGCAGTCCACACGCCTAAGTCGTTTACACAGAATAAAACAGGGAGACGTCAGTGAGGGAGAGGCGCTGGATGCAGACATACATGTAACTCAGCATCTGTTCAAAGGAAGTTTGTACTCCACTCTTTCACATTAAATGCTGAAACTCAAACATTGCAGCTATTGCCACCAAGACTGTTCAGTTCTGCAAACCTCGGTGTAAATAAGCCCCAATCCAGCTGTGGTCTGAGCTGAAGTGGGAGAAGAGGAGAGCTTATTGGAGCTGCTATGGCAGACTCAATAACATAAATAGTAAGAGAGAACCCAGTCGGTCCTGCCATTTAATCAACATTGGCTCTGCTTTTGGAAGATGGCTCTGCTATCTTTTATGGTGCACGAAGATTTACTGTCTCATAATTTCTCTCACAGCGAGGGATCTGTGCTCCTGCCTTTAAACGTTCGCTGGTACAAAGTCTGAATTAAACCTCGACAACCACTTGCCTAAAAAGACTTAAACTTGGCATTTATTTAATTGCCTGCATTACAGTCAGAAATGGGCACATCATGTGGATTCCACAGATTCGTTTTAGCCAGAAATACCAAGAAGTGTGTAAAATTCAGCACATTGCTGCGACTGGCACCGGTAGCCTGGACCTCAGTAAGCTAGCTGAACAATGTAGCTAGAACACCTGCTCTGTCACTGTTTTGCTTTATAGCACTAACTGTCAAACAGACCCAGAACAAATGAATACAGTAATGTGGTGGTATGTTAGCGAATGCCTGCCTGGATTCTAGCTTTCATATATACGTCAGAGACGTCTTGTCGTGGCAGATTAAACCCCTGACAAGTATGATAAGTGTTGCCCTCTGAAACTAACTGTGCCACCCAGCAGATAGCAGCATAAAGGAAATACAGTGTGGGATCATCGTTTGCATCTGCTCCCATTCTTCTCCGAAAATGTAACTACTTATCAGCTACTCTTGCTGTCAGTTTGCTGCTGTCTGTTTTTATTGCACAAAAAATCTCTGTAAAAAACAACATCATCAACTAGTATCAGCAAAACTCATAAGCTTGGTGCAACCCACAGCTTTATTACCTATGCTATTGAAAACCTGAAGCCCAAAGCTCTGTTGGATCGCATCATGCTGACAGATAGGGGTAAGGGTGTGTATAAAAGTGTTTGGCTGTGATTGGCTGCTTTTCTTTAGACTTGCTTTTGGATTGGTGTCCGCAGACACACCCCTTGCTAACCCACTTGTCAGCTGCCATTTCTCCTGTCTTCGGTGAAACTTTGCAAGCACCTTTGCACATCTCCAGCCTCACTGCTGGCTGTGAGTCCTGCTCCGTCGTAACTCATTTGTAGGCGACACTGACATTACTGCATGCACCCAGTGAAAAACGTCACCACAGCCAGCAAGGGAGCTACAACTAAGGAGAACTTTTGGCCAGTGAGCAGCAGTTACCTTGAAGGTTTTTATGTTTGAGCGCATACAAGCAGACACATGAAACCCATCTGACTCCACGCTGCAGGTTGGTGCCGTTAGAGCCACAATTGTTTCGATAGTCTGACTTTTATTTTGTAATGTTGTCTCTGTACATCGCCACAGTTGTCTTTAAATTAAACAATCCACATATGACTCAAGAGTAGCTTTCACTTTTAACACTTTTAAGCTTGAACCATGAAGTAATTCGGATAATTCAAAATTCTTGTAAATAGAGTGTTTATTGAACCATCTGACAAGTTTAAATTGAATATAAATGCATATATATGAGTTTTGATTTGTATCATATTTGCTACAGCTGACTTTTTTTGGTGCTTAAAAATGTACTGTGTACTTTATTTTGTTTTTTCAAAGGGGAAAAAATCACACTGGTGATGCAGAGGTCTCAAAAACTCACAAAACTGACTCTCATTAGCTTAAAAGTACTTTGAGGAACCACTGAACTGTCAGTGAATTTCTTCTTTATAAAAACATATCAAATTGTTGATTTGGCCACTCTGCAAGTGTTTGTTAACTCTCAGCCTAATGATGGCCTCCTTCGCTTACATTTGGTGACTTAAACTGCAAATCCACCAGGCCATGAAACTGTGTGTTAGTCAGCTGTTCAGTTACTTTCAACCACTGTATAAAGATAACTGCAATTCCTAAACTGTTATTGCAATACTTTAGTTAAACCCTCTGAATTAAATCAGAAAGCTCGACTTGATGTAAAATCCACTGTGGTGGCGTACAGGGGCGTATGATCTGAACTGTGTAATATTTTGTCTGCTGTTTTAAATCAGGTCCTAAATCAACTTCACCGCAGCAGAATTTATAAAGCTTTAAGGCTACTGCACTGTCAATAAAAAATATACGTGTTTCTTTAACCTCTCGTTAACCTCTCATATGTTCCACTTGTGTGTCAATCTCATCCAGTCCTGGAAAAGAAACAAAATTGATGAGGGACATAACGGAAACAGTGGACATTCAGAGACTACGAGTTGCTACGGTGAATCTATAGTGTCGCCACACACTCTGGAGAGTCTAATTAGGTTGGGTTTCTTCATGTAATTTGGGCTCTTATTGTGTGTGTAGTTGTCGTGTGAGCGTCTGCGTGCGCGCACTTATGCTACTCATGTTGAGAGAACGTAGATCTGTTTGGACAGTCACACTCCGGAGACTCAACTTTCTTATAGATGGACAGAAACGCGGGCCTCACTTATGTTGTGAGGACTAAATCAGCCCTAGATGAATCACCATCATGTGGAGCAACATACTTTAGGTTGAAGGTGAGGTTAGGTGGAGGTTTAGGGCAAATATAGTTGTCGTGGTTAACAACAGAGAACAGGTCAGTGTAATGTCCTCTGGAGACATGGAGACACATCAGCGCGTGCGAGAATGTGCACACACATGAGAGGTGAATCAGCTCATAAGTATCTCCTCTCCTGAGCTTATCCCTGCCTGGAAAATGTGTTCAGACTGATTGCAACAGCACTGTCATAAATAAATGACTGGATAATTTTAGCATGTCGTGGAGGTAAAAATAGAACCTCGATGCACCCTTTGTTGAGACATCTGAGCTAACTCCTGTTGGGCTGTAACACTACGGATACACAGACACACAAGCCTGGAAAATAAATGTCACATTTTAAGATTACATGTTTCTAAAGGTTTTTTTGTTTGTTTTTTTTAAACCCACATTTTTTAAAAAGGAGACCCTTAAAAGGTTTTATGCTGGTGCTCATTTGAGAGAAATGCGTGGCTCTCACTGAAGATCTTATTCTCTATTTTAGAGGCTGAATTACTACTTCCTGTCTTTGTAGTTCTTCACTTCATGGCTGCCAGATGCTTTAACAATAACTGAGGCTATTGTAGTTACAGCTTCTCAAAGGCAGCGAAGCATGTCGGTGCTGAAAACAAAGGTGCAGTGGCTCACAAAGAACATTTAGCCCAAAAAAAAGAGAAACTAATTATTGTGTTTTTAAGCGTTATGTTCAAAGTAGATTGAATATACATTACAACATTCATAAGTCACACCATGTGAGGTCATAACTGAGCTGAAACTGATTTCCAGGGCTCTGCTGTAGAGGAGGAAAAGGCTTTTCCATTATACTTAAAGAAATAAACAGCAATAATAAAATAAAGAGAGACAAAAAGTGCAGACTATCATACTCAAACTTGTGGCCCCAAAACAAAGTGCCACCGCAGCATCTGTTGTTTGTAAAGACAAGAACAAACGGACGATTTTTTTTTTATGTTAAAAACTGGCAGCAAGTTTTAGAGATTTTAAACTGCCATCACCGCCCACGTACTGTCACTGCAGTCGACACAGACACTGTGGAGACTTTCGCCACAATTTCTGATGGAGAAAAAAAAGGCGTCAGATGTGACAGATCTAACACTGGCTGAAGGCTCCGATGCAAAGTTTGGAAAGGAGGTTAGTTCAAGCCGAGGCTGCTGTCCCCGATTCCCATCACATGCTGGGCCTAACTTTCTGCCTCACTCACACAGGAGCGACACGAGAAGAAGAGCCGCTGGCTTTTCCGCCGGTGCGTTTCACCTTAACGCTGCACATGTAGGCTACCGTGAGGATGACACGATGCAGGTCCTGGGCTTCATGCTGCTGTTTGGGTCATAACCGGGAGAGAGGGAGGAGGGTGGTGGTGGTTACTTAGGTTTAACTAACCATCTCTCCTTTTTTGGGGGGGGGGGGACACACAGACAAATTACGCGACACACACACATTCCCCTGACATGCCTCTCATATATTATGGGTGACCGGGTTATGGAAAACTGAGGTGTCAATCGCTCATATGTGTGTGTGCACGCTGACACACTGTATGGACTGGGAACGTGCATGCGCAGCCAGAGTGCTGGATGTCTCCCTTACATCACCATGGCAGCTTCAGTGGCCCTTATAGTGCGCTGTGAGTGGATGGCAGGTATAAGGGAAAAGCCTTAAACTTACCGCAGTCCTCGCACAACACTCTCTCAACATCCTTCTTCGACTCCGGCTCGCTGGCGTCCACGGGGGCGTACGATGCCTTGAATACCAAGGGCTCGGCGGTGGGGTCCATGAAAAAGATATATCTGTGGTCCTTCTCCACCGTGGTGCACGGGGCCTCGGAACCGAAGTCCCCGACGGTCACGAGCTGCTCCCTCTCGAGGCCGCCGCTGTTGACGGGCCACACATCCAGCACCTTGACATTCACGCTGTAGGGCTCCCGGGAGGAGACGTTCTCCGGGGAGGAGCGCACCTCGCCCTCGATGACCACGGCTGATCTGTACGCCTGGTCCTGGAGGGAGTTGAGACTCGGGGCGTAACAGGCGAAGGAGACCCCGATGACCAGCATGGAGAAATGCACTGGATCAAGCCTCATGCCGTCAGCCTGTGCTGTGCTGCAGTGCTGCTGGGCGGCGGAGCGAGCTGGAAGAGAGAGACGGCGGTGAACGGGCTCCGGCAGAGCAGGCAGGGCAGAGCGGCAGACCTTGTGGAAGTGTCCATGCCATCTGTGTCTGCCGCTGCTTTCCCCATACGGCTGCTGGCGTCGGATGGGGGGGACACAGCAGCCTAGGAACCGGAAACGGCCCGCTTCTGCATGCTTAAAAATGTGATTGCTGCATTCTCCTTCACCAACCACCCTCCCCCCTCTTATCTCCCCTTTTCCTGAAAGGCAAAACAAGACTCGTAAATTAGTCTCCTCTCGAATCCAGGGCTGAAACCTCTCTCTCTCTCTCTCTCTCTCTCTCTCTCTCTCCAGCTAATAGGCTAGCATCGCATGGGTGGGCGCATTGCCTCTTTGGAAAGAAAAAAAAGCGACTTGCGCGTACAGGGGAATCACAAGAAATGATATGCGCTCCACGCACACGCAGTATCGGCTCCTTTATCCACTTATATCGATTGTCAAGAGTCCCAGTGTTCCAAATCCGTTAGTCAGGAAGCAAAAAATTTCAAATTAAAAAAAGGGGGAAAAATCAACAAACCCCCCTCCCGCGGAGAGGTCCAACGGACAGGATGAGAGAGCAGCGGTTATCCGGTGAGGCGTTGCAACAGTAGCGCGCACCCTCCAGCCGCGTCCCCTGCGCCCCTCATCAAACGCGAGCGGCTTACGTGAGCAAACATCACCTGCCCGGTCACCGGCGTCGCCTCGCCTCGCCACGTCCTGCGCAAACACCCTAATGACCCGGGCACCCACCGGCCCACCGGCACGGACCCAACCGGCGTGTGAGCATGCCGGCAGACTGTGTTTGAAAAAGAAAAAAGAAAAAACCTCTGCGGGGTGGGTGCAGGAGAAATCACGCACGCGGTGCACAGGCACACCACATCAGCAGCGCGGAGTTGCGTCTGTAGCCAAGCCCTGCACGGCGCCTACTGTGGATCTCCGGTGCAAGAGGTGCAAGAGAGGCTATAGGCGACTGCTACACACACACACACACTGCGGATAGCTGTTGCGATGACTAACGCTGCGAAATTCTCTCAATGGATTCCTCGGCATGTAGGGGCGAGCGGGCGCTTCGGAGCTGAGCTCTCTGAGCTGTTAGATGGCCCCTCTGGAAAATATATCTGCTTCTGCAAAGCACGCCCGAATCCCGCTTTTATGTTCAGCGCTGTTTTTGCGAGTCATTACACTTCACAAATGTCGCCTTGCAGTTTTGCCGACTCCTGTGGCAACACGTGGTAGCAACAGTTACCAGAAAATGCGGGTGTTATAATAGAAAGACAAATATTTTCGCCAATCCGGCTTAGTTACAATGAATAAAGCCTCATTTTCCACTGAATACTCATCCACCAATGAAATGAGACCCCTGCACAAAGTGCTGAGGTTTTTTTGTTGTTGTTTGTTTGTTTTTTTTAATGTTGACCATAAGTATCCCCTCCCAGTCTCTGCCTCCATCAGCCAAGCCATTCATAAGATTCGCCTTTCCCTCCCTGTCAGGAGCTGTGCGACCTTCGTTAGAGGTCAGAAAGCCTTTTGTTGTCCATCCAGAGGAAAGCAGAAACTATAATTCTCATATAGGGGACACGTGGACAGTCTTCATATATACATATATATATAGAGAGAGAGAGAGGGGGAGAGAGAGAGGGAGAGATAGATAAAGAAAATGTATATAGCCATTTCATCTGAGCATGCAGCTACATCATGGCCTCATCTTCCCCTCATCACCAGGGTCAGGTCAGGGGCCTGCCTCTGTCCATGGTGCTGAAAAGCTGGACAGCTTTATTTCTCTGTCCAAGCAGGAAAACCACATCCCTGTTCATACATTATTTTCACATGGAGTCAGGAGTAAAGCCGGAGTGCCACTGATGTCTGTGGTTTAGATGTGCTCAGTCGAATGTTTAGATTGCTCCACATTTTTGCAGTTGTTTCACCCAGCTCACAGAAATGGATCAGCCAGTCTCTGATCTATCCTGTGACCCAGCCCCACATCATCCCTCCCCACCTACAACCCACATACACAAGGATCAGTCTCTTCTTCATCTAGTCAACTTGGAAGCCCTCTTTCAGAAAGCTAGCATGCAATTTCAGGAATTGTTCTAAATTAGCCTTGAAAACAAATCATTTGTTGACCAAGCAAAGTGGAGTGAAAATGATTCCTGCTGCTCACTGGCCAGGGGCGGCCACCACCAACCTCCCTGAACTCGAGCAAAGGGGGGCACGTTTGTCGCTACATCAGCACTTCAGCAGGGTGCTGATGAGGTCCCTTGAACTTCCCTGTCATGATACACTAATCGTAACAACCCAGCAGTCATTTTGGTAAATGGTAAATGATCTGGTTCTTATATATAACGCTCTTCTACTCTACCTGATCACTCAAAGCACTTTATTTTTTACAGTTCTTGTAGGGAATATGCTTTTCTGTACTTGACACACATTTCTTTGTAGCTGCCCTAGCCCCCCTTTCTTTTATCTGAGATTACATCAGTGTCACTCTGCAAAGACAACGCATAATTCTCCTGTTTTATTCATTTAAGTGCAAGTTTAGAAAACAAAAACAAAGAGTTGCGAATAAAACATAAGAGGTGGTCTTTTTTCATACTTGGTCTACTGATATAAATTATATATTCCAGAGATTTCCAACCCTATTAGGTCAAACCCCATCAAGTCTCTCCATCTTCTTCTTCTTCAGGTCTGCTACACAGGCACTTGTTGTGTTTACTGCTATTATGACATTTAATAGCATTGATATGATGACATTGCTTTTACTTAACACATGGAAGATGCTCAAATATGAAGATGTGACATCCCTTTGATACACGCAATAGTCATAACATTTCTTCCATTGCTTTACTGCATAACTTTTAACGATGCTGTAACTCAGTTACTTCATATAGTTTTTAGAATTACCATTATATGACACTTTTCTATGAACACAATTATACTGGAGATCCCAGTCAAAAGCATGTAGTTCCACCGGTGAACTATTTACTGAATTCATGTTTCCCGTAGCTCCTAATTATTAGGGACAGGGATTGGAGGGGTTATGGATGCAGCATGAGCATGTGGATTGTAGGTGGGATAAAAACTGAATTAACAATAAAGGAAATGTTGTTTTCACAAAGGCTATCATAGTCAACTAAAACTAAAATTCAAACTAGATGTGAAAAAAACATTTTAGTTAACTAAAATTTTTTAAAAAGGCTCTTGAAAAATATTAAGACTGAAACAGTTGTGTCAACTTTCAAAACTAAAAACAAATAAAAATGAGGCTTTGTTGGTGTTTATTGAGACTCTGTTTGTGAGTCCGCTGCCTTCAAGCGTCTGTGTTTTTATTGTCACTTGTGCACTGATTTCCTAAATCCTGTCTCTGACATGTGCCCTCCACACAGCATATATTACAAAGACTAAAACGAACACAGAAACTAAAAAAAACTACAATTGAACATTTTCAAACAATAAAAGCTAAACAGAACTTCACTCTTACTGAAACTAAACTGACTTAAAAGCAAAAAAAAAAAATCAAAATCAAAATCAAAATGAAATCAAAACTAGTTAGAAAATACAAAACTGTAATGACTATGGTTTTCACACATTATGGCTCATTCTATTCCACTAATTTGATACCTAGAATTTTGCTGTGGTGATTGTCTCGTGGACCCCAAACAGTAGTGCTTGTGTTTCATGTTTGTGGGGGTCACCGGACTATTTATTTTGCCCATATAAAGCACCCAGTGTCATGTCTTCAAGTGAATTCCAAGAAAACCCTGAATCTTAAAGTCTCCCACTGACAGTGGAGAAAATCATTACCAGAAGTGCTGCCAAACACTCGTGTCACCATGTGTGCCACTAAATGTATAGCAACAGGTTTTTCTTCCCTTTAACTTTTTTTTTTAACCCCTTCAATGTCATTTCCCATTGAGAGAAACAGAGACACACCGGCGTGTCCAATCACAGACTAATGATTCACGGTGCTTCGCAGTGCATCAGACTCCCACGCAGCCACCATCGACTGTTCATTCAGAAATTTCTTTTTCACCCCGCTCTCCCTTCTCCGCGTCTCCTTCCGTGCGGGTTCGCTGTCCGTGGTGCTGAAACCCCCAAAACGACTGTCCATGGTGCCGAAACACCCGACCCAGTAACCACCAGGTAGGCTAAGCCTTTGTCTGCGCCCTGTTCTTAGCTGTGTTTGACACAGGTTTCAAACCCCGTGATCTTCCTTTGCTTAGACCCGCTTATCTATGTGAACACATCTGTCTGTGAGCTCGGCTGCGGAGTTTTAGGCTTTCATTTGCAATATGCGACTACTTTAACGGCTTAAAATGTAAATTGTGCGAAACGTTGCAAAAACCGCGCGGGGACCTTGAACGCAGCCCGCTCGGAGTACTACAGTAACACCAACTACAGTTACTTTCATTTTTTCACCCTCTTCTCCTCTCTCGTCTCGCGATAGAGCGGCGGAGCGGTTTGACGGGCAGTCGAGGTTGCAGCAGGCAGAGGGAGACGGTGGAAGGTAAAGCAGGGAGGCAGCATCATGGCGGACAGAGACAGTGGCAGTGACCACGGAGGGCCCACCGCAGGCCCCGGCTCGCTGCCTCCGGGCGCAATGGGCGCCATGTCCCGGCTGCAGCACGACACCGAGGAGCTCGCCTCGAAGCGCGTCGACATCCAGAATAAGCGCTTCTACCTTGACGTGAAGCAGAATGTTAAAGGCCGCTTCCTAAAGATAGCCGAGGTCGGGGCTGGGGGAAACAAGAGCCGCCTCACTCTCTCCATGTCTGTCGCCGTGGAGTTCCGCGACTATCTCGGGGACTTTATCGAACATTACGCCCAGCTGGGCCCGACCAACCCGGACATGGTGCAGGATGAGCCCCGGCGGGCGCTCAAGAGCGAATTCCTGGTGCGGGAGAATCGGAAATATTACATGGATCTCAAAGAGAACCAGAGGGGGCGGTTCCTGAGGATCCGACAGACCGTTAATCGGGGGCCCGGATTGGGAAGCGCGCAAGGCCAGACCATCGCTCTGCCGGCGCAGGGTCTCATCGAGTTCCGCGACGCTTTAGCCAAACTCATCGACGACTACGGCGTGGACGAGGAGCCGGCGGAGCTCCCGGAGGGCACCTCGCTCACTGTCGACAACAAGCGCTTCTTCTTTGACGTGGGCTCCAATAAGTACGGGGTGTTCATGCGGGTGAGTGAGGTGAAGCCCACGTACCGGAACTCCATTACGGTTCCCTGCAAAGTGTGGTCCAAATTCGGTAACACCTTCTGTAAATACGCGGAGGAGATGAGGAAGATCCAGGAGAGGAGTAGAGAGAAAAGGGCCTCGGAACTGCTACCTGAGGGCCCGCACGGCGGAGACGACGGCGACGATGACTGACGCGGATTTTAGGAGAGCTGACATGAAACAACCGAGACAACGTTGGACTCTGAAGAGAAAAAAAAAAAACAACCCAGACTTTTAACTGTAAAATAGAAAGAGAATCTACAAGGGAATCACCCCACACACACAACCTCCACAGACATGGCAGCACCTCTGCTGTCTCCTCGCTCATTTTACTGGATGTCACCCCACTTACCACCCATGTAACAGTAAGCCGCTGCTATCAAGGACTGAACTGTAAGATATGAACCGTTTCCTACTTGATTTAAGTGACAATGAACAGAGTGTTTATATCTCTATCGATGACAGATTTTGCACACATCAAAGCTATTTCAAAAAAAATGTTTAAGTGTTTTAAAAACTGGTAATAGACTTAAGATTTAATCAAAATAAAACCAGAGGTTTAGAGTATAAAGTCTTCATGGAGAAGGAATATTTGACATCAGCACAAAGAGGATATATTATGGACTTTATGAAACCAAAATCCGAATCCAGATGTATAGTTTATTATAAAGGTACGCAGAATAAATATGGCAATGCTCGATGAGCTGCAGAAGGCAGCACTGCAGGCCTTGTAAACACCTGTCAGCATGCGTGTAGGCACATGTTTTGAAAAGAAGTTGGCAAAGTAGGCCGTAGTCTCTAATTTGGCCTAAACATAGTCGGCTAATGGAAGCATTTCTCTCACGCCATTATGGAAAAGGTTGAGACACAAACCTAAATAGCCTATGTGCGCCTCAAACAAATGGGTTAAACCTATCTCTGAGCTACTCTATTGAATATCAACCCTCTTGCACCATGTCCACATAAACTTAAATGAAAAAAGTGCTAACTTAGATGTACTAATTATGATTTTGTGAATCAGCTGTAAAAAAAATTCCTTATTAAGATGCCCACGTTTTCTGTGGGATTTTTTTCTTTACGTTGTTGTTTTTTGTTTTTTGTTTTCCTCAAGGTGGTGGGGGATGCAAAAGGATATTAAAAAAGGTCCATATGTGGGAGCGCAAGGCGCAGAAACAAACAAACAGACAAAAAAGACGCGTCAGCGCAGCGCGCGGCGAGGCAACGCATCCTCTCTGACGTCATTACGACCCGTGCCTTATACACTCCACTCGTTTACGTGTTCTCACGTGGATGGTCTGTGACCTCGACCGCTGTACGTTTTCATTTACGAGTGCTGTTATGTAGGCAGAAATATATACTCACCAGGGCTGTGGGATTCACACCCCTGCAGTGCATGGAGCATGCGTGGCAACACCAAAAGTAAAGCCGAAAGGCCGCTGGGAGCTGGGGCGGGGGGGTGGGTCCAGTTGTGTTCTTGGGTTGGCACGTTGGGGGCTCGCTGTGCTATGGCGCAACATGGAGCCCAGAATCCCTAGCAGCACCCCTGGCTCGACGGGCCTCTCACTGATCGGTGCCTCCCGGGATCTCACTGAGTGTGCGCGAGCGTGGAGAGTAAGCTGGAAATGTTACGGGTGGCTTTGCGCACCATATGCACCATGATGTTAAAAAGAAAAACAAAAAATGAAAAAAACAGCAACAACAACAAAAAAATATAAATACAATAAAAATAAAAAAACAAAAACCCAGGAGCGGCTGGATGAGGCTTATTTGTCAGAGCTGAGATGGATGCTGTTAAAGAGCCAGGCAGTCAGCCAGCCAGGCAGGCCAGCCGGCCGGTCCCATGCAGTCAGTACGAGTGCGGTCCAGTGGATGTAGAGGCCTATCAGTGCAGGGCCGAGGCAGTGTCTATCTCTTTATGGTGCTACAGCCCCTTGATCGCTCCTTGGGGGCCTCGCCGCTCAGAATATGTCACTTTTGCATTGTTATTCTGATGCTTCTTTTTTTTTCCCCTTTCCTCCACAGTATGTTGTCCAAAACGTGTCAGGTTTCCCCTCCCAGCCAGAGACGAAGCCACTGACTAGTGTAGGACATTTTATATTAGTGTGCAATATTGTGTACGTGCCAATCGTGGCATTGTATCACGTGTATAGACGAAAAAAATGTATAGGCTATGTGATCAGTAGATATTTGAAAGCATGATGATGAAGTGGATGCATCCACATTATATTTCCAAAATGTGAAGACTTTTACTTCTCGAGGTGAAAAAAGTCAGACTCGTTGTGAGGTTGTTTTTTTTTTTAATTGTTTTGTTTTTCTTCCTGTCACTTTCTGTAAACCAGTAGGCTGCCTTGTCTGTCTCTCAGTGCGCGTAGACTAGCTCGGGTATTTTACATCCTCCCTTAGGAAAATGAAAAAAAAAAAGTTCCCCTCCAAACACACAATACAGACCGTCAACAACCTCTGACTGTCTCCGTGTTAGCCCTTCTGCAGTGGCCTACACTAAGATTGAATAGTATCTTGGGGCTCGGGTCCAGGGGTGGCTGACACACACACACACACACACGCACGCACAGACACACACACACATACTCTCCCCCTGTTGAGGCCTCTTGTTGCTATCTGAGTGTTTGGGAGGCCTCTGAAGTGTTTTGAATTGTGTCTAGAACTGCACAAGGCCTCCTGTCATTAGAAGAAAGAGAACTGTGTGCTTGGAGCCTGAGTGCGAGCCCTCGCTCACCTGGGACTGCAGTACAGGTGAACCGCAGTTTGACTTAGGCTTTTCTGGGGTTTCAATCGAGCCGGGCGATACCGATCGGCCGCGGCAGAAGCCAAAGGACAGAGGAGTTTGTTGTTGTTTTCATGGCGAGGATCACAATCCCCTCTGATGTGGGCAGACTCTTGTCGCAGTCTCGCTCCTCTTTCCCAGGCGTTAAAAAAAGGCTCGTTGCTTGTGCACTATTCATCACTTAGGACGTGTAGTCCATCCCTTCATTTTGACTCAGCTGAACTTAAGCCCTGCACTGAGGTCCTGCTGAACTCTCAGTGTGTTAAATACGACTGAGCCTGTCGGTGTGGCATGCCACCTAGCTGACGGGAAGGGAACACTTTAGAGGCCTCAGCTGGATAAAAGCGGCTAATGCACTCATAAGCGAGGCCTACCGTGTGTGTAGGAGAGCTGAGGCCGGGCCGAAAGCAGAAGTCACCGGAGCACACTCGGACTCATAAGGTGTCACAGGTTCAATCCTTAGTTTTAAAAGCTCATTTGTGTCTGATTGGCTGCGTTTGTGATGGCAGGAGAAGAAAAAAAGGTTCCAGAAAATCCCATCTGTTCACCACAGGACTGTTTCTGGCCCACGTTTGTCTCAGTGACAGTGAAAGGCCTGATGAAGCCTGGCACTGCACTGTAAGGGCTTACCAGCAGCAGCAGCAGCCTGCCACAACCTTCCGACCCGGCTGCAGACAGATCGAGTTAGGACCTTTCTCTCTGGAAATCTCTTCCACTTCTTACAGAGATGATTATATTTCCTCACACTGCCCTCAATACAAAAAACGTTTATTTTTCATTGAACGCACGTACAAGCCGCCTATGACTATGTGCCCAGAAAAGCACATCTGAGGTCAACCTGAGTTCATCTTGAGGTCACTGCGAGTCTGAAGGCACTGTGGTGATACAGCACTTATTCCCCAAAGTGTTCTAGCTTTAGCCTGACTGACTTTAGGCCTCCAGGAGGCCTCTGCTACATGCTAAAACTGGAAATACGACGCTTCCTTTCTCTTTTTCTCTAATGGCCAAATATGAGGAGAGCCTGAACATGCTCATAGAGTTCACTTTGTGAATGCCTCACTCTGTGAAATGCACACATTGTTCGCTTCTTTGTTTGTTTTTTAAAAAGATTTAAAGATGTGTTCTTTTGTCATCTCCAGGTGCTACTGGGTCAGTTGTGTTTTTAGCGTTGAACGTGGCTTTTTCGGGTCTGAGCTCTGTCGTACTTCCGGTGCGATCAAACCTGATTTCGTGAGACCTTTACCTGGAGTCACCTCGCAGTTATGTTGTGCCCACATCTACACAGTCATCCATCTCTAGGACTTAAATGCAACATGGTAGGCGGATGTCGTTCGTCTTGTTTTCTGTGTCAGCGGACGTGATGGTGTGCCGTCCTCGGGTGGCTCCGGATAGGTTCGATGTGCATGAGCGATGCTGCTCTGTGCTTGTTAGCGCCGTTTCGATTTTCTCCACAGCAGCAGCCATCATAGTGATCTCTAATCATGATGTTAACCAAACTTTCGCCCGCAGTATTCATATGTCAGATTTTACTTAAGCATGCCGTTTTCTTTTGTTGATCAGACTACAGGTAACCAGACCATTCCTCGTCAGACTGAGGAGAGGTTAAGTTGTAGATACGACTCAGAAAGTGCAGCGGTATCTACTTGCTGCACGCACCTCAGTGTCAGATTGCTAGGATGGCTCCGCTGCAGGTGGGGAACAGCCACGTCTACATGACGGTTTAACAGAAAACTTCCACAAATGAAACGCGGCTGCCGGCTCGCGCCTCCACCAGACTATACGAGTACTAACTAAAAAAACAAACAAACAAAAAAAAAGAACTGACTGAACTTCCGTTAATGCGTTCAAAACAACCAAATGTGCTCTGTTTCTGGTTTCCAGTGTTGTAGTCTTTCATTGGCCATTCGGAGTTTCCGGTTAATCACACAACCAATCGCAGCCTCTGGTCAAAGCCAAGCACTATATGACTCATTAGAAAACCACCGACAGAGGAGCTCATTCAGCATGTCTTCTGTTTGCACACGCACCGAGCAGTAGGGTCCACCATGTTTGCAGACTGTAAAAGCTACTGTTGTGTATAGTTCTTGAAGACGTCCTTGAAGCTGTTCTGGAGATGTTGGGTTAAATGGATCCTGGATTTTTAAGGGGGTGGGGTCAATGCACAATGAACATATCCCATTGTCACCGTTTGGTCTCAATCCCTTTACCATCCCCATAAGAGATAATATGTTGTATCTTTCGAAAATATTTTATCTGTGGCGTGTGTGTGTGTGTGTATATATATATACATATATATATATGGTTTGTTATATATGATGCTCCTCCTTTCAGAAAAATATAACATGTAAACAGGAAAAACATTGCTGTTTTTTTCCTTTGTATTTTATACTTACAGAAAGCATTGAATAAAAATGGATAAATACTTGCACTTTAGATATATTAAGAAAAATAAAAATCTGCATATTATTTTTGATAGGGATCTCACATTTAAAGAGTATAAATTACAGGCTTTGTGACTATTGCTGGACAGAGATGTATTGAGTTCTACTTATTGAAGTATATTTTGTCTGTGTCAGAAGGTTTACTAAAGTAAATTGCATGATAAAGTAGTGCTACACCGATATTGGTTTTTTTGGTTCGTTTTATTTTGTTTTGTTTTTTTAGTTGATAAAAATGTCTGAAAACTGTGATAACGACCCTCTTGTATCATGTTTAACCTCTCCTCACCCATTCTAGGATATTTCTTACTGAAATATGGCCTTTTCCTGACTATATGACGATGGTGCTTACTTTGGCTTTGACATCGAGCTCATCCTATACATCTCGACATCATCATCATAACTCGCGTCCTTACACTCCATTTCTTTCTGTTATGTACTCTCACTACCTTATTAAATTTCCGTTGATGGCAAAAAAATAAAACAAAGGTGTGCTGTTTTGTACATTGCTGTTTGTTTTAATGTTGAGGGAGCTTTGTTGTCTGAAAAATGACTAATGGCGCAATAAAATGTCATTCCACATGTCCTGGTCTCTGCACAGCTGTCTTTAACTTCGCAATGGTCTGTTTTTAACAGACCCGGGCTCGATGAATCCCAACCAGCAGGAATCGCTGACTGAATTCAACATACTATTACCAAAGTATTTTTTTTTAAAGGAAATCTGCCAAGTTTCTATGCACAATGAGAAAGACAATATACACCGATCAGCTGCGATTAAAGTTGCCCTTGTTCATTCTGTGGTAAATGGTAAATGGCCTGTATTTGTATAGCGCTTTACTTAGTCCCTATGGACCCCAAAGCACTCTACACTACATTCTGTCATCCACCCATTCACACACACATTCACACACTGGTGATGGCAAGCTACATTGTAGCCACAGCTGCGCTGGGGCGCACTGACAGAGTAATTTGTTTACCCAAAGAAGCTCTCACCTATTCTGTCAGGACGCTGGACCTCTCATGGTGTCCCGGCAGGGTGGTGCCTCTATCAGTAAGGCTCATTTATGCACATCCTGCCACTGCGTGATCAGATTGGGATCAGGTAAAGTCAGCACCTTTGACTCTTTGTCATGTTTTCCAGGCTTTCTTGTGCTGTATTTGGAGCGTGCTGGGGCACATGTCGTCATACGCAGCCATAATGTTTCTGCAGCCACCAAGCTCTACCAGCAGCACATTGCACGACAACAAGATGATTGATGTTATTCACTTTACCTGCCTAAGGAGCTTGGAAAGATAGTAACTGGACTTCTTTAAATTTCTTGAAGATGTTTCACCTCATCTAAGAGGCTTCTTCAGTTCTAAAAGTCTCTGAAGGTGAATTGATTGGTGGAGAACCTACACAGGCACTTTACCTGTCAGTGATCTTTTATAACCTTGAAAGATTTTAATCCTTTTTTTCATCCCAGTTTGGATAAAATCCAGTATCTTAAGTTGTTATAACATCCAAACAGTATATATACCTCAGTCTAGTTCAGTGCACGAAAACACAATCATGGGGAAGACTGCTGACTTGACAGCTGTCCAGATGATGGTCGTCGACACCTGATGATGATTGTCTGATGATTGTCTGTAAGGACAGTTAGACACAGAAGGCTCCAGAAAAGACTCGTTGTTCACAGAGTGCTGTATCGAAACATATTCATGGAAAGTAGACCAGAAAGGGAAAGTGTGATAGGAAAAAGGTGCACATTCAACAGGAATCACTGCAGCTTTGGAAAGACTGTCAAGAAAAGTCAAATCAAGAACTTGAAAGAAAGTTGGCGTCAGAACATCAAGAGTCACCACACACAGACATCTTCAGGACTGACTGGCACATAGGAGGGTAACGACAGTGGACGGATTTGGTTTGTTTTTTTGACATTTTGCCTTTACTTATTCCAGAGACAGGTGGTCAAAGAGTGCATGGGAATACCGTGGTCTAAAATGCAGGCATAAGACTCACTGCTCAGGGCATTCTTAATCCATGTGACATGTCACTTGACCACCATGACCCAAAAAGTCAAATTTTACACAGCGCTCCAGCCCTCTGTAGAAAATCATAGGCAGCCCCTAGATCACGGAGCACAGTATTAACTACCATGTTATCATCCAGGTGAAGATTTCGGTGATGTGGTCCGATTGCTTGTTGCAACAGGGGAAACTAATTAAACTAATGGCACCTTATATGGACTACTCAACTATGCCGTATGCCTAAAGGGAGTTTAAAGTTACTTTAACCTTATGCTCAAACTGCTGCTGCAAAATGCAATGATGCTATCAGCATTCAGACCGGATGCTAGTAAGCCTTGTTCTCATGGTGCAGTTCTGATGGAAAGCAGGTTCAAAATCTCCTGGGAAAATGTAGACTGCAAAACAGGAGAAAGGCAGCGCTTTTATTTTCCCTGGCAACCGAAATAGTGGAACAACCAGACCAACCGTGGAAACTTTACCTGGCAAAAAGAAAATCCTTCTCCAATCCCCCTTCTTGGATGATGCAAAGAAGGCAAAGAAGGAGAGCGACAGAATCTGAAAGCAACAAAAAAAAAAAAGGAACCTTAAAAGAGGTTGAAAGAGACTTTTGGTCTGCCTCGTTTCTGCAGGATCAATAAAAAAATCCCAACTTCTTAGGGCAATAAAAAATATCCTGTCTTTGTTACAAAGGTGGAAGGATTGAAAATGAGAAGCTTCATGGCTAATGTGGCAATTCATTCCCTTAATCAAATTTTTGTTGTTTTCACTACTTATAAAGGAGTCATGTTTTTGAGAGACTGCTGCAAACAGAGAAAGTGACACATAAGAGGTTAGATTTGATTCTACAGTTAATAATGTAATAGTAAAGTAGTGATACATATGCTTATGATGGTTATATACTAAAGTTCTCAGAATATATTTGCACATACTTCTGTGCTATACCAAACAAATACAGTTAGAGTGTAAGGGGAAACAGATGCCAAATTCAAGTATGAATTTATTGACTGATTTTAGCATTTGACCCCATTATGAGCTGGCTAGGGTCATTTTAAAAGCTGGGAAGATACACACTGTACTCACGATTATAGCTGCAAAAAAAAGTTTCAACAAAACACTAGTACACTCTCAAATTATAGCATTTAAAAGGGAACTCGTGGTACTCTCAGGTTTGAAAGTCAGAGGAGTTACACAAAACACAGCTGCCGACAATAGCTAGCTTCTACCAGCATTAACACGTCCCTCAGGGTTCGCAGGGTTGAGTTGCAGTGTGTGTGATGTAGGCTCCAGTATATGTCACTGAACAAGAATGCAGAGGGAAAAAAAGAGCTCTGGTTACGCTGCACTGACTCTGGTTGATTATGAGACCAGCACCTGCTGTTGATGTTGTGGGAGGCCTGTGCAGAATAGATAAAACAATAAAAACTTTTTCTTTTTTTTTTCTTACTTTTACTTCCTTAATTTTTTTTAATTTTTTTTTAAAGCATGTATTTTTGTGGGGCAGTAAAATCAAACATTGCTAGCTGTGTTAGTGACTCCTGTGCTTCTTTGGCTGTGATACGTTCAAAATGTCTAACCCCACCCCTGACTAGCCAAATCACTGGGATTGACAGGTAAATTGACTGACTCCTCACTCGCTCCTTACCTCTGTGTTTATCAGCCTTAAAAATTGTTATTTTAAAGTTATATAATAAAGCTAATATTTGCAGTTCATTTATTCATAAATTCTGGCAGGTCTTTTTTAAGCTTTAACGTGACTTTCAATGGCGCCAAATTTGTTGTCTTTTTTATGTCACAACTTCTTGTTTGTTTAAAAAAAAACTTAAATGATCTGGAGGTCTCAATACTCACAGCAATGTGCATTTTCAAATGTATGCCAGAAATGGTTCAGCGGACATATTTCGGTTTGAAACACTTACTGTAGGACAGTGTTACAGTTTCCCCATCGCGGACGTCCGTGTGACCGCTAGCCAGGCAGATGGCACGCAACGATGCACCCGCTACGCATGCGTCCTTCAAGCGGACTTGGCAACAGTAAAACGTGCAGGACTACTCACCCAGCCTTAAGCAGACACAGCTACCCGGAAATTCAGCAACATTACAGCTACAAGTAATAATGCAACACTCTCTGTAACAGGCAGCGCGTGGCACAGCACACGGTCTACCATACCTGTTTATTTTTTCACATCGGCTAATTCTTTATATCGTTACGTATCAAATTAACCCTGTTACTGAATCACCTTTATTATAAATCTGGGGCAAAGGAAAACTAAGAGGAAATAGTCGAGTAGACATTTAAAAAACAAAACAAAAAAAACACAACGTGTGACTAATATGTGGGCAGCTACAGGATATTCATTCGTTCCTTATAGTCTTAAACTAAGCATATTAAATTATTATAGTGACTTAGTTATGTTGTACTAAATGTGTAATTAAATATTTATCATGTTCTTGAACTAAATTTTTTTTTTTTTTTTTTTTTTTTAAGTCATGCTTAGCTCTATTGCCTACCATCTCAGCTGTGAGGCTATGGTTGTGTACCAAACACGTCACACACAAAATAGGTTGTTTGTTCCACAAACACATCGCCATGTGTCTGTGGTCTCTGTCATGAAGCAACCTATAGCTAAACTTTTACAGAAACTTTTTTTTTTTAAGTTTTTTTTGAGTATGTTTATATAACATAAAAATATACATTCACTGGCCACTTTATTAGGTACACATGTTCAACCTCTTGTGCACATGGCAGCAACATAATGCAATTAGGGATGCAGGCATGATCATGATAGCCTGCTGAAATTCAAACAGAGCATCAGAACATGGCATAGTTGTTGGTAACAAACAGGTTGGACCTAGTATTTTAGAAAAACTGCTGATCTGCTGGGATTTCCCTCCAAATCCATCTATAGTGTTTACAGAGAGTGGTCTGAAAAAGAGTAAATATCCAGTGAGCGGTAGTTCGGTTCTCTGGGTGAAAATGATTGTTGATGCCAGAGGTCAGAAAGCGAATGGGCAGACTGCATCAAACTGACAGGGAGGCAACAGTAACTCAAATGACCACTCATTACAACCAAGTGTTCAGAAGAGGATCTCTGAACACATCAAGCCTTGAAGCAGACGGGCTGTAGCAGCAGAAGACCACAGCATGTCACTCTTGTCAACTAAAAACATGAAACCGAAGTTACAATGCAGAGAAAACTCAGGACAACGGGAGATTGGAAGAAGTTTGCCTGGCCTGAGGAGTGTTGATTTCTCCTTGAATATTTGGATGATTTGGATTAGAATTTGGCATAACCAACATGAAAGGATGGACCTATTCTCCCTTGGTGTTGCAAATATTTTATCATCATACTCCTTAGTACCAACTGAGCCTCCTTTAAACACCACAGCCTACTTGAGTATTGCTAGTGACCATGTCCTTCCCTTTATGACCACAGTGTACTAATCTTCTGATAAAGCTTCATGTCACAAAGCTCAAATCATCTCAAAGAGGTTTCTTGAACATGACAATGAGTTTACTGTACTGAGATGTGGGATGTAGGAGATTCACGTCATGGATAAATAGCTAAAAAATCTGCAGCAACTTTGTGAAGTGCCAAAATCCTTGAGGAGTGTCTCCAGCACCTTTGTGTAAAGAATACAGTTTTGAAGGAAAATAAAAGGGTGGGTCGAACCTAATAAAGTGGCCAATGAGGGTTTACGATAAATGTGCTCCATTATGGGTAAACGTGCATCTTAAAAACTGACAGTTTAACTGCAAGGCAACACATTTTAGCAGCAACTTACAAACAAGTGCACTGACCTGTGGAGGAAAGTGAGCATAGTTGTAAACAGGAGACGTTTAAAAGCATTAGACAGGAATAGTCATGTCTGCAGAATGCCAAAGATGTCAGCAGCACACAAATTAAAAAACTTGTAAGGCTTTTTTTTTAGCTTTTCATTTGTTTTAGTCTTGACAGTTTTATAAATTACAACCACAATCAATCTGTATAAAAGCTTACTTTATGAAGCACAGACTAAATATTCAGTAAATATGTCCTTTACATAGTATGAGCATCCTGTCAGAAAAGTTCAGATATACAAAGAAAACAAACAAAAAGAAAGATCCAATCCTGACATCAAAGTGCCGAAGTTGTCTTTTGTTTTTACTTAAATAAAACATAACAATCAACTATTTTTTTTTTCCACAATCCTATATTACAGCACAGGCCTAACCTAGAACATTGGGAAACAATGGTTAGCACAACAGCCAAAGTGACTATAAGGGGAAGTCTCCCTGTAAGAAAGCAGGTATTTACCCTAACAATACAGCTTTAGAAAAAGTACTTCCTCTCTGAAAGCTCCGCTCCTGTTTCAGCATTTTGGTCTGTACAAGAATCAGGTTCCAGGATTCCAGCTGTGATTCCAGGTTTCCAGCAAAGTCCCAAAAGGATCTCAGATCCCATCAGTCACTATTAATACAATGTACGTAGCAACAGAAGCAATGTGTCCGGAGCCGAAGATATAATCGTTCCTACCATCAATATCCGCAACCCTGGTTATGTCGACATGCTTCTGAGCCACACTGTGTTTGTGTGAGGGGGGCGCTGAACTCACTGATCTACAGTTGTGTCATAACATAAGAAATTACACAGAAAGAGAACGTGCGTATGTGTGTGTTTGGGGGATATAGGATCAATTAAGGTGCTCACAGGGAGTGATACCACCATATGTCCTTTTCCCCACAACCTTACACAAGTCCTCCTTCCAGAAGAATCGGCCTCATTATGTTGTTTTCCTCAGTTTGGAGTAATGTGTGCTGGATGTCCATTTTGCCTGTTCTTGGCTGGCAGAGACGGTCGTACTAAGAAAACCAAACCAGTCTCTTCTAAGAAAACAAGTCTCTCCTCCATCAGCTCCTTCTCACCCATGTGGAGGGTGTTTTGATGGCTACTTTGCTGGTGGAGTTGTTTTGCTGCCGTTCCCCTCTCCTGTCCAGCATGCTGTCAGCCTACCTGACTTTAGCCCACTATGCTAGAGCAGTCCTGCTGCTATGCTCTGCTGTCAGCCAGCCTCCATCTGAAATCGGTCAGGGCCTGCTTTCTCAAAAACATCTTCATCTAATAAGCAGCTTGGCAAGAGAAAGTCAAATTCCCAAAATTATAACAGGGCAAACGACGCTGCGATAGGTCCATGTAGCATGTTCTAAATCAAAGCAGAGATCAGTCAGACTTTGTAAGAGTTATAAACACGTTTTATCACGTGGCTGGCTTTGTCATGAAGATGCTTTTGAGAGATCCAGGCCTGACTGTGCCGGCAGTGCTGTTCAGCAGAAGGCCGTCGGCTTGTTTTCTCTCAACGTGCTCAACAAAATCTTTATACAAATAACATGACCCTGCTATATTTACTTCTTCCTGTCGCCTACAAGTTGAAATTCTTAACTGAAGCCACTTTCAAAAGCACGCCAATGCACACACACACACGCGTACACACACATGCATGTGCACACACCAGCCCACCCACACTTTCCTGTTCAGCCCTTCAGTCTTCAGAAACCTCACGCCCAACCATATATTGTTACATATGAATCCTGGCAGCTCAGTTTACTCAGTCATGGTACAGAAAGAGCAGTAAGTGGATAACACAGTACATGGCACAGTGCTTTTGCCCTCTACAGAAACGTACAGTTAAACACAAGTTAGTATTAGAGGGGGGAAGCGGCAGCTCAAAAATCACAGGAACACATGTTTGATCTCTGACAAGTAACAGTATTCTTTAAATCCCTCAACAGCTAGTGCCGAGGTGCCCTTGAGTAAGGCACTCAACCTCCAGTTCCTCCGGTGGAGCAGCTCAGTGAACAGTTTAAACTATGGTTCCTCTTGGCAGCTCCTGCTCACATGTGAATGTATGTAAATGTGTGAATGTTGAGAGGGGAACCCTTGCTGGGGTGAATAAAGGTTAAATAAATAAATAAATATGCTATACAGGAATCTGATCCTTCTGAGTTCTTCTCCGAGTTCCTATATCTCCGGGACAGATATGTTGCATCTTCAGACACCTTTCTCCAACAATATTGTAGGTCCATAAAGCACACAGGCCTGTGAGTGGCCAAGTGTGTAAACGCGAGTTGAAGTAAAGCCAAAATGCTACAGTAGTACCATCTGTACTATGTCCATCTCAATCACTGCTTGACTCCCGGGCTGCGGAGCAAGGCAAAGGAAACCCAGTCTGTGTCTGTGCAGTCTTATATCGACAGGTTATAAACTACTGCAGCTCACAACTAAAAAACACATTTCAACTAAAGACAACTCTTCAGTCTGAGTTCAAAAATTAATACTGACGATGCTGCTATAAATAGTGATCACAGTTATGATCGTTGTAATGTGCAATAACAAAAGCTAAAAAAACTGAGGTTTGGCAGGGTCGCTTGTGGTGGGGTATCAAGGGCACACTCTTCTTATCTATTGCTCATTACAGGAACTTATCATCACGGTTGATAAATTCTGGGAAGGATAGTGATGGCTTACTAAAGAATGGAGCACAATAAATAAAATGCTAACAGCAAATCCGAGAAGGACTTGTAGGATTTAACTAGTTTGGCTTGAAGAGATGCTGCTTTGAGGGCTGTGGCATTTGGTCTTCTTTCCTCAGCTCCTCTTTCCTGGGACGGCGCATCCAGCTGCCCTCCCGTTCAGGCCGCCGTGCGCCTGACTGATGGATGGCGAGGACTGCGTCTTGCGGAGGTGGCACTCGCGGCCGGCCAGACCGCCTTCCATGATCAGGCCGCCCATCACGCTGGCCTCAATCTTTTCAAGGTCATCAGTCTCTGTGCGTATTTTAGCCTGCAGGAGGCTGATGTATGTCTCATACCGAGTCTTCTGCTCAGAGAGGGGCGTGGAGGAGGGAGAGATGTGTTTTTGAAGACAAAAAGACCAAAGTACAATTAATCAAGAGTTAAACACAATTTGCCAAAAAACAGGTTGTCTACCCCAGCTTTTAAATAAAGTGGCCTTTGACTCTAAAAATATTACAGCAGACAATTTGTGGTCTTTTAGCTGTTTATCAGCTTAAAAAAAAATTTAAAACAGAGAAATTAACAAAAGCAACACAAAGAATTTACCTCGTACGCGAGGTAGTGCTCTTTGAGCCGGTACTCCTCCCACTCTCGGCTTTTTGGGTCAGCCGAGGGGATATTTTTCCGGTGTTCTTCCAGCTCCAGGCTCATCTGCTTCAGCTTGCTCTCGTGACTCAGCAGCTGGTCCTCCTGCACCAATCACAGCGCAAACAGATTCCAGAGGACCCCAAAAACAGCCAATCAGATGTAAGCACACACAAATAGCATATGTAAAATGTGCATGCTGCTGAAATAGACTGTGTGCTATATGCAATTAGTACTAGATGCTGAATGCTGACATTGGTGTATAATGTTTCTTGTGGGATCCAAGAGAAGGAAGCTCGTGTTTCTAATGCGTGCTACCATCTGTGCGTGTGCTTGAGTGCGGACCTGGTTCAGTCGGGTAGATGAGGACGGCAGGATGGGCCGACAGAATTTCTTCATGGAGCCGATAGCAGCAGGGAAGGCTGGGGCAGAAAACAGCGCCGCCACCAGGTTAATCCGGAAGATCCAAGACATCATCTCCTCCTCACTCCTGGAGAGAGACAGAAACAAAGACAGAGAACCAATTCATTCAGGTTTTAATAGTAGTATGTTTAATTTTAGCAGGAAAACGATGACAGCAACTGAGCAATTAAAATCATATCAAACATCCAGCTAGTTATACTACACATCTACATTTTCGATTAAAACCTTTTAAGATTTCAAATCTAAATGACAAATCCGGCACAGAAACAGTTCTGAAGTTATTCAACACAATATTAGTGTAATCAGTGTTTTGAGGCATGGTGAATATCAAATGAGAAATAGTGCCTTCCATTATGAGATTATTAGTCAGTACTCCTTTTTTAGCACCTTAAACCACCATACAAATTCTTCTTAAGAGCGGGGCTAGTTACAGATTATTCATAGATCATTATAATGTTATTCCTCTACCCCCCCCCTTTTTTTGCACATGCCGAGGAGCGTGTCAGGATACATTTCACTGTGTTATACTTGTATAACTATGCATGTGACAAATAAATAACCTTGAACCTTATGCACCACACACCCTTCTCTTCTACACCTGCGTATCCTCTTAAAACATTCATTCTCAAGACGAAGTAACATGGTTTCATCAAAAATAATGCAAAATTAAAACTTGAAAACAAAAAGTTGTAAAATTTAAAAACCTAAAATTTTACTCTGTTTAAGGACAGATAACTTACGGTGCCTGCAGCAGAAAGACTCTCCAGTCTGAGGTTTTGAGCTTCAGTACGTTGGCTCTCTTGCTGTAGTCGGTGGCACGAGTAGCTAAAGCGTGGTGGATCCGCACTGCGTTCTTCAGGTCCACCTCTGAAATGTCGGTATCTGGCTTGTACTCATCCTGGGTAAGTAACAAGAATAAAAGGAACATCTTTTACCTGCAAACTGTTGCACGTATCGATGGCGTCCGGATCACTACATTAAGGTTGACACCAGAGTAACATCACCTTCATACTAGAGCTGGGCGATATATCGAGTTTTTTAAAAATATCGATATATTTTTATACGAGATATAAGATGTGACAATATCCTTTATATCGATATAGTCTATGTTACGTTATAATTATAGTTGCGGAGCCGCAAGTTTGCCTCTCTGTCGTCCACTTTTGTCTCTACGCAACGTTACTCGACCTCGCCTCTCCTTCACTGAACACAACTCCCCCTCTTCCCCCATCGCTTCACCTGCAGGCAGCGACAAGATGGACACGGCAAATCTCCATTAAGAAGTTACTGCACATCGCCCCGTGCGTGGGGCTGGACGGCGTCAGTGTGTTAACGAGCTAACCACGCTAACGCCTAACTGCACGGCCTGAAATCTTTTCATTTTCTCAAAAGTTGACTGCGCGCCTTTTGTATGAATTCTGGTTGTGCTTGATGACCGCGAACCGATTTTATGTGATACACAGCGCTCAGCAATCTGTCAAAAAATGCTTTAGTTCGACTTTGGTAAGCTACGGAGCTGCACCGCTTGACGGATTGTCGGAGCATTAGTTTGACAGAAGTTTGACTTTAAGCATAAGTTTGCTAAGACCACACAAAGGCAAATGTGTCCGACAGTCAAAGGCATAAGAATATGGAATTCTCTCGAAGATAATCTTAAGAGTTGTACAAACATGCACCGTTTTAAAATGTGTTACATATTTAAAAGGATAAATCAATATGAAGAACATGAAAGTAATTTGGGCTAAACGTGGAAGAAAAAAAAAAGAAAAAAAAAATTCTCATTGCCATTTAATACTGTATATTGCTGATTATTTTGATTTGTTGTTTAGTTTTGCAGTGTTACAAAAAGTTACATGTTAGAGGGTTTTTTGGGGGTTATTGGCGCCCTCTTGTAATAATATTTGGATTGCAGATAGGGGGCAGGTGCTAACAAGAATTTATTCTTCTTCCTGCTCCTTTCCACCCATGGGTGCAGTGTCATATTAAGGGAAGGAGGTTCTGTATGTAGGAAAAGAAAAACTGTTGAACCATGTGTGGAATAAATAAAGAAATGAAATGAAATGAAATTACGGCTACCGAGGAGCCTCGCGGAGTGATACGTACTGTGCTTCAACGTAATATTACGGTACTGTGTGTGTATAAGGACCATAAATGGCACCTGTTCAGAGACATGGGCAGGGATAGCTCAGTAGGTAGAGTGTCTGCCCCATGATCAGAAGGTCGGGGGTTCGACTCCACTGAACGGCTACCCTGAGGTACCCCTGAGCAAGGTACCGTCCCTACACACTGCTCCCCGGGCGCTGCATTGGTGGCTGCCCACTGCTTCACTGGGTGAATGGGTTAAATGCAGAGGAGTAATTTCCCTTCGGGGACTAACACAACACACTTTACACTTTACTTTACTTTACTTTACACATGGTTATAAAGCGGATTTCAAACTCCAGGCTGTCAGTCACGCAGTAGAAGTTGGGAACAGAGCAGCTGTGAAATCTGTCTTTGTTATTATGCTCAGCGTCTGTTAGTTTACATTTTGACTGCACAATTGTGAGCTCTTTGTTATGCACAAAACAACATAGTTTTCTTTTATTTATAGAGCATCATTATTTAATAAATGCTCATAATTTATTTTTGAGTAGTTTTTTTCACATCTATGCTGTATGTTAATAAAAGTGCCTGTGTGACATCTGGGACACAGCTTTGACTAAGAACTCTCTTTTTGTTCTTACTTTATGGCTTTAAAAAAATATCGAGATATATATTTTATATCGCCATCCAGCTAAAAAATATCGAGATATGAATTTTGGGTCATATCGCCCAGCTCTACTTCATACTATCACCTGAAATTAAAAATACTACCCTGATGACAAGAAATAGAAGCTAATTCATTTAACCTTATGTGCTGTTTGTAAAGCCTTCCTGCCAGCAGGGGGAGACAAACACACACTTAGACAGGCCGGCCTCATTTCCTCTCTTAATGCCTTTTCTATCTCCCTCCCTTTCTGGAACACACACACACACACACACACACACACACACACACACAGAGCACAGAAGCTCACAGCATCCACCACTGCTGTCACTGCGGTGGTGGATGTGTTTCTATGGTAACAGAGAAGAGGATGAGATGCGGTACCTTCTGGAGATATAAGATCATCCCTTTCAGAACCGCATAGAACTTCTTCCATCCACGGCGACCCCTTGGAGCTAGGAGAAAAAACACAAAGAAAGCTCTTCCTTCATTACTATTTTTTTTTAATCATAAAGGATTTGCTAACTTGAGTCAAAAATGTGTGTACTCACTGCGTTTGCCGTCCATGTCGGCGTGGCTCTTGCGGGTCAGCACGCCATGCTTGTAGGTGACGGCATTTAGGAGAATGGGAATGGCGATGAAAGGGTTACTGCCGTCCGTTACCCTAGCAACACGTTTACTCCCGCCCTCACATTGCTCCTCAACCAGTTCTGACAGACTCTTCCTCAGCTCCTCCTCCTCACTGCACACACACAAACACCCATTGAGATGTATTCAAGTGCACTTACTTCAAAAAACTTGCATACTCCAAACACTTATCCTTTTGATGAGCACAGAACGCATACTCACACTGCCCACTCGAGCTTCTCGTTCTTGATCGAGTTATACAAAACCTGTGCAGGCAACAAAAGAGGGAACTTGTGAACATTTTCTTTAAAAAAAAATTAAAAAATTAGACCACAGGGTTGGAAAGACAACACAAACTTTAGTCTGTGGCTGAGAATAAATGAATAAATAACAATCAAGCTGACTCAGTCTCCTGTTGCTGTGCTACTTCAGGACGAGTTCTGTACCTTTAATAAATCTTTGGGAAAGTCTTTGCCGTTGTTGAGACCTTCTAGATTACTGATAAACTGCTGACAGGACATCTTCTTCCCAATGTTCTGAGGAGAGGAGAACACACCAAGAGACAGAGAGAAATGAACAAACAACAATTTGATGATTTTTGGGGGGGCATGTGTATGAACAGATTTTTAAAAAATTTATCATTATTATTATTTTAAAGCAACTGGTGCTTTACACCCAGTTTTATCCACTCCAATGACGATGCAGATTAGATTCTGTCCACTGGGTGGCAGTGTTATACAGCTGAGGTCCTACGCCAGTTGTACTGCCTATATTAGAGCATATCAAACACACCTTTTACCAGCGTTTTGACCTCTAATCATGATGCCTCGTTAGTGGGAAAAATCAGAGGGAGGTGTTTCTAACCTGAATAGACACAGAAGTGGAAATAAAACTGATCTGAAGTTTGATTCACACATTCCTCCAGGGAGGCTACATAACAGACAAGACAGCCCAGTTCCCTTTTCCAGTGAAAACAGAAATTATTCAGGATGTGATCTGACAGGCAGTGGAAAATGTTTTATTCTCTCTTTACTGGTATGATCCACTAATGGTCACAAGAAGACAATACTCTAATTCACAACTTCACTGAATGATCAGTTTTCATTTAAGCAGAATAAATGCCAACCAAACTTAGGTATTTAAATACTTTTGTCTCACTGAACGAAATGTGTACAACTGTGTGTGCGTGCTTCCATTAAATATGAAAATACACATATTTTAAAAATATGACTTCAATTCCATTGTCGGCTGACAAAAGAGGAGCATTTGTGAACGAGGAGAGTGTTAGTACTGTACGTATACTTACCACCTGCAGGGGCAGAGAGAGACCAGGGGACCAGATATGGTTAGCAGAGGATGGATTTGAAAAGGAGGGAAAGAGATTGAGAAAAGAGAGGATTTTAATTAGAGAAGGGCTATTAAGTAAAACTACTATTAGCAGGAGGGTGAAGAAAAGCAAAGCAAAAGGCCTATGATGGATCATGTTATGCAGACCACAGTGCCCCTGTTTTTAGAAGTGAACAGACGAGACTACAGGAGGAGAGGAAAGACAGAAACAGGTCAGAAACTAGGCCAGGGAGGGGAGAGAGAAGCTGGGAGAAAAGCACAGACAGAGAAGGGAAAGAAGAAGAACTATACTTAAAAGAGGACATAGATGAAGACCTGGCATTGCTGACAAAGGCCTGTATTTAGACTCTGTTGTCCAATTCAGTTTTCAGTCCTGTGAGGTAAGACCTGAAGGTCAACAAGCTGCACGTTTTGGGGACTCCAGATTCATATACAGCTCTCAGTCACACACAAAAAAAGTCCCTGCCCTGGTCCACTTTGGATATGTTTGTATCTTGCTGAAAATCACCTATCACTGATAATTACATATATCTTTGATCTGGATGGGTCGATAATACTGCCGTTGGGAGGTGAAGGACAAGAAATTTTTCACTGTCAAAGCAAATGTGAAAGCTATTTAGCCAACGTCAGCTAGTTTATCTAACTTTGATCCATTCATTAGTGTCGGGGTCACTGTAGTCAGTGTTCTAGGGCAGCAGCAACAAGCCAGTAACACTTTAGTTAGCGTTCCTTGTTCTGACGGGACTAAACAACTAACCAACATTTTGTTAAAGCTAAGCTTGCAAAAACAACACTTAGACAGCAGACATCACAGGTGGGCCTTTCTATAGCAATATGAAGTCACATGAAGAGTGATTTAGACAAATGAAAGGTTGTTAATTCTGGGAATCAGAATGTCAGAGAAATACAATACATACATGTCCATGTAGATCTGTGTTGAGCAGCATGAGGGCGCAGGTCAATGTGTGGGCTCCATCTGTAAAGGGACAGTACACATGCTGAGGTCCACTAAATCTCACACCACTTCTTTCTAAGCACACACACACACACACACTCATATAAAAACAATAGTGTACAAAGTCAATGTACATACAATTCATCAGCACACGTCTGCAGTGCTGCACAAAATATATCTACACACTCAAATCATTTCAGCTGGTGCTACAAAGTGATTTGCAATAGTTACATTTTAAGAATTGAAATGCACCAGCTTCATAACTGCAATGCAAAACTATGGGCCATGGATGTTTAGTCAACTGTTTTCTACATGGACACCAACGCTTTCACTTTCTCATTATAAAACTGTTACCCTTGATTATCTTTATCATCACCTTCACAGCTCTGACCTTCAGAGGTGGGTGTCTGGGGGTTACAGTGGCAATAGCGTCTGGAGAAATGGACAAGGACCCGCTCTCTCTCCTGGGTTTCTCCCATCAGCGGAAAGGCCTTTAAGAAGTTCCTGCCACACATGAACAACATTATGAAACATTTTTCTCAAAAATCCCCAAAAACCCAAAACTGCAAGGTCATGGTGGCATAGTGCAGTATGGTACCGCTTCCACATCTAACCTGTAAATAAATCAGAGGGGATCAGAGTGTCAAAATCTGCTGGTTTCATCAGTTGTAGTCTCAATTTCATACTGTACATTTTGATATTGATTGATTTGTCAGCTGACACTTTTAGTAAACAACAAAAGCATATTATTATTGCAGATCTAGGCATTTTCTGTTTTTGTTAACGGTGTTAAATTTTAAAGTTATTATTCTAGGGAAGCCATCTTGGTTGCTGACATCTTTTTTTCAGATTTAGATATAGATGATGCGTCTACAAAAAAAACTTCATAACTCATCACTTTGGCTGAATGTACTGTGAAGATCCAGAATATGTAAAGATCCCAACAGCACCAAAATGAATGCAGGATGTCACTTTTCATCAGCATTGTTCACTCAACTGAAAGTCCTGCACTGAAGGCAGCAGTCTGAGACAGCAACATGTCAGATACAAGACCGTGATGCACTCTGCAGCTGTCAGCTACACCAGCTAACTGTACTGAGCACGACAGCTTGATTAACACAAAGCTAATGTGTTGTGAAGAGGGAATGTGAAGAACACACACACACACCTAGGTGCATGCACTAATAGCTCTACCATCACACATTCATCACCTGCCAGTGCTGAGTGGGCATTACCTCAGGGCCCGATCCAGCGACAAGCCAGAGAAATCAAAGAAGCTCAGGTACTCTGATGCCACCATCTGGCTGAACTCATTACTGCAGGGAGACAGAAAGCACATCAACGAATGTTATATAAATGTTTGATAACACTTTATGTTACAGCCGCGACTAAGGGTGTAACTCCCCTGTGATTAAACGGAACTTTATTATATTTTATTCCAAATTACAATACAGTTATATTTACCTACAAAACAGTAAAAACCTGACTTCTTGCCCCCTTATTCTTGTGTGCCTACTGGGAAGTATTTATAGATAATGGATACACATTCAGATATGAATACACATTCAGGAGTGTTTAATGAAACTTTTTTCTGTTTTGTTTTGTTTGTTTTTTTTATATCCATCATCTTTGTGTCTCATGGATATGGAACACTTGTGGCAAGCCCACAAACCTCCCTGTATTGGACCATCACACCAGAGTGTGTGTGTGCTTGTGTTAACTCTCTGTATGCGTGCTCACTTCTTGCCCAGGTGTCTGGCCACATCGCAGCGTTTGAAGCCCTCGAGGTGATAGAGGCGCTTGGCCAGCCTCTTCGCAGCCTCACAGTCAGCTCGGCAGCCATTGGCCAGAGTATCCGTGCTCCCGTGTTCCAGACTGCCCAAATCACACTCCTCTGAGTCAGACAGCACGTCTGTGAGGTTGGCATCGCTGAGGAGGAGAACACGCACACATGTAAAAACAAACACACAGTCGCACACACAAGCAGGTACCCAGGGTAATGAATGGAACACATGTCCATTATGGACACCCACTCACTCACAGCTAAACAGAAAAAGCTCAACTGTGAAGCATAAAACTCAATTACATAAACATATGCTCACATGCACAGAAAAACAAGTCAAATGAGGTTCAAATGACTTGTTATGGCGGTGACCCACTTTCACTGTCACTTAATGTCCTACTTTGATGCAGTGGATATGATGGCTGATTATACAGCTGAAGCAGATTTCACCTGCCCCAATCTCCTCTAAAAAGCCCCACTAATCTCGGACTGTGGACCACTAAGATAATTAGAATTAAAGGGCTATAACATAAAGAAAACCCTTCAATTCTACCCTTCTATTTTGGGAAAATGCAGCTGGGAAGTTAGTAAAGTAAGCTTCTCAGAAGTGACCAAGTAATGCTCCTTCCCTGGCCTCGATGGTAGCTTTCCCCAAACACCCAAATGCGCTAGTTAAATGCCCTTTGCATCCTCCTTGTCTATCAGTCAAATGTCTATTCCAGCTGTGAATGAGTCCGTGTGAGAGTATGAAACAAGGAGTTTATGCCAAAGACAGAATGCACTTAGTCACCCCTGCAGGAGTAATAAAGGTGAAGAACAGATAAAGTGAGTGTTGAGAACACGACAGAACGTGCTGTTTTCAGCGCAAAGTAATAACTTGCACAGGCTGGATCGATGACAGATTTCCAACACTATGCACCATGGTAACAATACATGGTAATGTTTCAAACTGAAATGTGTTAAACGTTGCTGGAATATACCGTTTGACAAGCAGCCTGAACCGATTATTAAGCTCTTCTTTTCTATTTCACTCGAGTGAGTTACTCATTTAAGCTTATGGTTAAATATAAAATAAATAAATAAATAAAGCCAGTAAAAGCCTAAGTAGGAGGATGTAAAACCACTGTAGGGGAAAGCATGTTCAACAGGCCTAAAGCTGCATAAATATCATTCATCCTCTGATCCTAGTGATCTAACACAAATTTACTGTTTATATGAATAAAGTCAACTTTATTCAATTTATTAGAAGTTCCGCAAGTATTGTCCAGGATCGATATAAATGGAATACATCTGACAGGGGTGGAGGGGAATAAAAGCTTTTAGCCTAGTGATTTAGCACTGTACATTAAATTGGGGGAAGTAAAAACCTTTAACCTTTATATACCTTTTATATAACCAGGAAATGGAGCTCTTCAGATTTAGAATCTCTTGGGCAAGAGCTTCCTGGCCAACATAGAAACATTAACCTATGATTTACCTAACATGTTTTTGATTGCAGGGGAACCCAGAGCTCACTGACTGAACAGAGAAGGCCCATGCACAGGTTGAGACATAGGACCTTCTTGCTGTGGGTAAACAGCGCTAACTTGCTTAACCATCATGTTGCAACAAAATGATTTTAAAAAACTGACACATCAGCAGGAGCTGATGTTCTGACTTTTTAATCACTAGTATGGGTCATGCTTCAGAAAGACACTAAATTATACATTTTGCATAATGAAACTTAAAAGCATCTTTCATCAGACCCTCCCTGTCTGGCAAACGCAGACATCTTTCAAACACTGCACTGTCCAGTTTGTAAAACAGGATTTGGCGTTACAGAGTTTTACCCTGAGGACATCACCAGGTTTCTGAGGATTTCAGTCACAGAAGACACAACATGACTTCTAAGTAGCACCATGACAGCTAGGCTGAGTGTCATGCTACAGTTGGTAACCTTTAATAAATAAGGCCATTACTGCAGGTTGTGATGAAGGCTACTGGAGCTGAAGGAGAGTTTAATAGTCTGTTTATTCAAACAAAAGGCCTCACACGCTCTCTGGCTGTTAAACTGTTGTAAAGACGGCATAGAGAATCAATGCAGAGTATTAATTAGTGCCCTGCTTATGTATTTATGACTTACTGTGGCAGCTTGACTGATGTTGTGTCCACTGTGCTGCACTGGACTACATACTTTGCACATTGTTATGCACGCCAGAGTCAATCAGTGGGAAGCTGTGTAGCCCTTTTACTGGCATTTTAATAATCAGTGAGGACTGTTTTTGATTCCAAGTCATTTCTGTGACTTCTGTGTGTCGATAGAGGCTTGACATTTCTCCACATGTGATGTACACGTCTGTAAGGCACTTGCTCCATCCAGACCCCACAGGCAAAGTATTGGTTAAAAGACAGCATGACGTTTACTTCCATCCATGATAAAAAAAAAAAGCAAATGGAAATTATACAACACTCGCATGTTTACTAGCACCCTAATGACAAATGAGGTACACGCATTCACCTCCGTCAGTCTCAGCAGCATTTCTTCATTTCCTGCCGGTGTCTGCATCCGTGATGCACCGCCAGCAGCACCAACAGATGATTCAGATGTCTTTGCATAATGTGATCAGCCCAATTTCATTACCCTCGTAAATTCAATACATTAGGCACTGCTGTCGTAAAGGATTAGTTGGTTACTATGGATACAGCGGAAGCTAAGTATCCCACGCTACAGGAAGAAGAATGACAGTGGACAAAAATCAAAAGCTACAGGCAAATTCACAAATGACTAGTTTCCATGGCTAAGACTCAGTCCCCTGACTTCACGCGCTGTTTAGCTGACTGTGTGCTACACCCATACAGCTCAGTACCACAAAGGGCTCTGATTTCCCTGCTCCAGACAAGGATCCACTTTCATGTCTTGGCTGATTCATTAATCACATAGAATCATCATCTGGCCCTTGATATGCTGGGGCAAATTTGCCTTGGTAGCAACAGACTATTACCCCCATAAACAGAGTACCCAGAGTCAGAGGATACATAAACTTCTCAACCACCAAGAGATGGGTCATGCAAACTCCTCCAACTTATCATAGCAAAGCATCACTTCCAAGAATGACAACGAGATTGCAGATAGGGCCAGCAGAAAATGGCCATTTACAGCGTGCAAAGGCTCAGCCTTGGGGACAGGGTGGGGAGTTTCCGGGAGGAGTAAAACTAACTGCTCTTTGGAGTGGAAAAGGGGCCATCAGATCTGGTTTAGGGATGCGATTAAAATGCTTCCTGTACAGCTACCCCTGGACATGTCCCACAGCAGGGAGAAAACAGAGCATAGCCAGCTCCTCATCAATACACAACTCTCACCTGAAACCCACAAAGGCTTGGTTACTTGAGACACAAACAATTACATGAAGGGAAAAAATTCATAACAATAGGCAAACATGTTGATATACACCTAATAAAATGAGTGTCCCAGACCATTAAAACAATATCCAGCCTGGTGTTAGCAGTGAATGTGCTTTCGCTTGTCTGATCATATTAATTCACTGCATTCAGAGTGTCCTTATAAATCATTCAAAACTCATATCAGTCGTGGGGCTAAATTGCTAAAATGATGCCAGTCTCCCTCCCGTGCAACGGTCTCTGGCACACACAAACACAAAATATTAGTGAGAGAGACACAGTATTAAGTGTCAGCTATCTAGTGCAGCTCTTTTGTGAAAAAGACACCCAGAGTTACTGAGGGCCAAGTGGCACACAGCAAAGCTATTAGTCTATGTGAAGGCACAATTTTGTATCCCCAGGCCAGTCTTATTCAGTCAGTGTGACCGCCACTCAGTCTGCACTCGTGTCTGTGTGACTGTGTCATACTCAGAGCATGATAGGACATGCCTGTGACTCACATGCTAATCTCTTTAGCTGTGTACTACCCGTGCCCACAGCTACAAGGTGTGTCTGTGTAAGGTGTGTGCGTGGGTGTGTGCGTGAGGGAGGAAGGGGAGGGTCCTAAATACATCTTGAATGAGTGTAATTACCAATTATGGGGTAAACCAAATTGTGAAATTCTGTGATTTTACAGGCTCTTCTTTCGCTTTCATATAGCCTACACTGATCTATGGCTAAGGTGATGTATAGGAGTAGAGGCAGAAGTAAAGCTCTGTGTGTAGTTGTGCAAGCGTGTCAGTGAGGTCAACAGCTCCAACTTTTAGATTCAGTCTTGGCAGAAAAACAAATGTAAGAAAGGAACCTAATAAAAAAAACAAAGGCACCTCTGTAAATAAAAACACTTGTTACCATTAGTTCGGCGAACTGATGACAGTAGCAGCCTTTACTGTTTACTAAACAAACAGAATCACACACATTACTGGTATTTGCTCTTTTCCTTAGGGTATAACACTGGTGGCTGCTACAGTAAATCAGCCATACTGATTTTATAATAAGCAGGCAGGTGACAGCAATCAGGTCTTTGGCTACAAACCATTTAATACATATTTTAATACATCACTAGAACTGAATCCAACAATAACTGATTAAGACATTAATCTCTTGATCAGTAAGCTAGTGATCAAGTGACTTATTTTTATTCATTTTCCACTTAATCAGAGGGGTGGTGTTTTTATTTTTGTCTCTTCCTTTTCTAAGACTGTAAACTCATCAACCTGAACTTCGAGCTCTGGCAGCTTATGATCTGTCATATCTGATCAATTTAATGCAATAGGTGAATTATTAAAACAATAATAAGTCCAGCAGATTTGTTTGTTTTTTTTAATTCAAATGAAAAGTAATAGCTAACCCAGTTCAGAACATCGTCGGTCACGTGCCACATTAGATTAAAAATACTGTTTTTTCTTTGTTTTTACTATAAATATGTCTTTCTATGAATATTATTCTAGTATCATGGGAATTTTTCACCAGGGTCAACTTACACCAAAGCTACCTCACTATTTCCATTTTGCCACGCAGCATAATTGTTAATGTACCCACCCATCTGGAGATCAGAGCTTTAAAAGAGTTTACAGAGATAAAGTCAAGCTTACAGGAGTTGCAGCAAAAAGTCGAAGTGAACATCATATTCCTCTTTCCACATCTCGGATCTCGGAAATTAGCGGTTAAAGGCGTGCTACGGTCCGACCGCCTCATCGTCCAGTATTCGGTAAACTGTGCATCGGCCCGGCTTGGTGCTCTAACTTTCAGCCAAGTCAAGTTCGATAAAACCGCAGCGTATTCAGAGACGATCAGTGACACTGCTGTGTTATTCCACTACAGTGCGAACATGCACGGAGCGTGTTTGGAGGGCTTTCCTTGAAGTTTCTTGGTTGGTCTGAAAGCTCCATTGAAGGGAGGATGTTGGGGGCGGAGCGAGCGACTGGACAGACTTTTTTTCTGATGCTGTTCCTAGTGGTGGCTTTACAATGGCCCTGTGTGTCCCAGCCAACACAACTTCCTCTGCATTATAGGGCTGAGAGCCAGCAGATCAGTCCAACGCCAGCTGGACGTCCTGTTTTCTTAAAGTTCATGAAGTCGCAAGCAGTTAGTAGATGTGATGATTTCTGTGCATGTTCCAAGGTAAACGTAAAGCCACCTGAGCTTAATATGACAACATATGACTGGTTGGCTCTACTTTGCAAGAGTTTACCACTGGATAGAGAAAAATCCACGCGTAATGTCCATGTGTAATGAACAATGAGGCATTTAGCTAAGAATATCTACAGATATAACGGAGGTTGAAAAGAAGTGGGAGACTGATGGTTGCTATGTAAATATAATTTAAATGAGACAAAAATAACCCATCATGTAAAGCACACAAAACCACAGAGTAATGTTAGTACATTTGCTAGCTAGAACACATCAGAAGCCGCCTTTCGCTTTTTGATCTGCTGGAAAGAAGCACAGAAAAAGAAAAGATAAGCATCTGTATTGATAAAAGTAAAAAATCAGGAGATAGGGTGTGGACATTTTTAAAAAGCTACATTACATTATACACTTTATTAAGTACACCTGTTCTACAGGTGATATCTAATCAACCAGTCACAGGACAGAAAGTAAATGCATTTACACATGTAGACGTGGTTAAGACGGTCTGCTGCAGTTCACACTGAGCATGAACGTGGTTGTTCATGTGTTTCAGAAACTAATAATCTGCTGGGATTTTCCCACACAACCATCTCTAGGGTTAACAGAGATTGGTCAGAAAAAGCGAAACTATGCAGTGAGCAGCAGCTTTCCCTTGATGAAAATACATTGTTGATGCCTGAGTTCAGGAGAATGGCCACAACTGCTCTGAGCTGATAGGAAAGCAACAGAAACTCAAATAACTACTTGTTACAATCAAGGTATGCAGAAGAGCATCTCTGAACACACATTTCATTGAGCCTTGAAGCAGATGGGCTACAACAACAGAAGACCACAGAATACGTGCCAGCTAAGAACGGGTGATGTAATGGTGTGGGGACAATGAGCTCACTCACATCTGTAGTGCACCTCTGGGATGCCGTGGAGTATCATGGATGCATAACTAGTAATACTGCTGAAACTGTGTGATGCTGTCATGCTAGTATGGACCAAAACCTGTAAGGAATGTTTTCCAGCACCTTGCTGAATCTACGCAGTGAAGAATCAAGGTACCCTGAACACAAAACAGGGTCAACATGGTACTAGCAAGGTGCATCTAATAAAGTGGCTGGTGAATACACACAACAACAGTGGTCGGACTACTGTTTTTACACATCTGAACTCTAGTCACAAGTCTGTGTTTTTGGAGAGGCTTCCTATGACTCATGGATAACCTTTGTCATTCACACACAACCACACAGACAGCAGAATTTATAAACCTGTTGGAGCACAAATATGATGCCGCAGCCAACAGCACGTGGGAAAAACTGATTCAGCTTTTCAGCTGATGAGGTTTTAGAAGCGAAATGTTGCCTTAAAAACATGTAGCTGATTAAAACAAGCTCTTATTTTATGCATTTTAGTCAATCAGCCAGTGAAGCTTGACTCAAAAAGAACTGAGCTCCACCTGCTAAGTCGCAAACACAAATGAACTCAATACATAAAAAGCCTTGCAAAACAATTTCTTAAAATAGTCTGTTTACAGTCCACATGCGCAAACAGAAAGGTAAATTGCACTGTTTGCTGTTTGCGTCTTACTCTAAGAATTTGTATTTGATTTGAGCTCTTAATAGCAGTTACTATTACTGTTGACTGCAAGCCCAATTAAACATTGACATTTGCAAGCCACACAAGACAATGACTGATTGATGACTTAGATGAAACACTGATACACCCACACACTGAGGAGAGAATACAACAACCTAAATTTGTCAATCATTTATACCTTTATAAAACACAGCATGGCTAAATAATACAAAATGACCAAGAAATCCTTCGATCAGTAATAACAACAAAATTAAAAACAGCGAAAACCTTTAGTGTAGTTTAATGTTTCCATCTTACAAGCTCTTATTCACACACAGAGAAACACACAGGACCCAAAAACCACCTACTCAGCTGCAAACAATGGACAATGGTGACCTCTTTTGGCTGGGTGAGACTAATTATGTTCAGGTGTGGGTTTGGGTTTAGTGAAACACTAAACACAGCAGCTTGATCTGACAGCAGCTAAAGATTACCATCTGCCGTAAAATCAGCTACAGTTTGAGCAGTCATGCCAAGAACTGGGCACAAATGTTTCATATGGTCTGCTTTCTCTTCCACTTAGCACATACAGGAAGTGCTGACAAGACGCCTCAGAAGAGAGAAACTCATGGTTAGAAAGACATAATTCAGCAGACACAGTCACTTCTACAGTAGGGTTGTGGGATGTGTCATAAAACATAGAGTTGAGCTATAAATAGCCAGGGATAAATATGCTGGTGCTGAAACTATTCAGTTACCACGTGAGTCTGTGGTGAGAGGGTGAAAAAGATTTGTTTGCAAACCTTTTGTGTACGCATCTATTTTTGTGTATGTGGGACTGCATGTGTCCATATCACTGCCTGAGTGTGAGCCAGGAGAGGATAATCTGCAGGATGTTTCAGCAGTGCTATAGAACCTCACTAAGGGTTTTATTCCCAACGTGACATCCTCAAACGTGTGTGTGTGTGTGTGTGTGTCTGTGTGTCTGTGTGTGAGAGAGAGAGAGAGAGAAAGATTAAGAATATGAAAGACGGATATAAAGAACGTTCCATATCTGCGTCACTGAGTGAGCTAGAATGTGCGAGCATTAAACACAGTTTTTGTTTATGCATGCTTCTGGCCCACATGTCTTTCATGTGTATGTGCGTTTCTGCGCTCAACACTGTGTATGAAAGAGGTTAGTCTATGCAGCAGAGCTGCTTCTCTGATATGGAAACAAACTGCCTGGCTTTTATCTGCTCTGCTTGATCTGTTAGGCTTGTGAGCCAGCAGGAGGAATACGCATACACAATGGAATCACATGTATTCATGCAAATGTTCAGCCAAAGAACATTTGTCAAACACATTCATATATGTCCAGACACTGGATCTTTTTTCTTGAGTATTGCACTGCGTGTGTTTGTTTTGAGGGCATGGATGCTCCAGCGCAGTTTGCATTATCACATAATCAGCCTGCATCTAGTTGGCTCCACTATGTAGATATAGCCTGCTTTATAGTAAGCTGCTGGACAGACAAATGGATTGACCGACAGAGAGTGTGTTTTCATGGCGATTTTAGGCTCCTCTGTGGATTAAGGTTAAGCTTCACTCATGGTCCCCACAGAGCACAGAGCAACACAACTTGTGTGAAGTAACAGTGACTAAGTAACCAAAAAAAGATGCGATTGACTGTCTAATCCAATGACTGACAGGCTGACAAACTACACAACTGTACAAGCTCAAAACTAAAAGCCAGGTTTGCTGACTAAGAGCACTGTCATCTCATATTTGCATGTACTGGTTGGCATGCTTACAGTATCTGCTGTACTTTTTCCCTGTTCCTGTGGCCAGCTGCCCATTTCACTATCTTCACCCACTGATGTCAGAATAGACAGTAACAGTGGGAAGAATATCTGCAGAGAGGGTTTGGCTGAGGTAAGATTAGGTTTCTTTGCACCACATCAAAGCTCCAGCTACAAACGTTGAAGGATAAATTGTGGACAGGCTGTATATGCACCAGGGAAGGGATGTCAAACATATGGTCCAATAAATGGTCCATCTCAGCCCACTGGATTGTGTTGTACAACATGAAAACTCCAAAGAAGGAGGGCATACATTTGGGACTTTTAACTAATTTTGTCAGTTGGGCTCAGTATACCACACTAAAGTAAGTAAAAGATAGACAAAGTTATAGATAGACAAAATTAGGTGTGTGTTGGGGAGGCGGGGGGTTAATGTTTGCTTCTCATTTAATAACAGAAAGGTGCCTGTTTTTTGCAACTTACTATATAATTTTCTTTTTTTTTTGTGCTTTTTTTTTTGGCCATTTTATAACCATCTGGATGCACCAAAGTCCCTCTGAATCATTTATCATTAGTTTTATGGATGGTTTATTAAATAATACACTAAAAGAAAGGTAAATATTTTGCAAGTGTTTCAAAGAGGTTATTAGGCAATAACCTCTCCAGCCCACTTCAGATCAAATTAAGGTGTATGTGGCATACAAACTGCAGTGAGTTTACACCAGTGCACAAGGTTTGCCAGCCAATTGGATCAGTTTGAATACCTGGTTTGACTGCCGTATTAGAAAAACTATGGTTAAAAAAGCTGAAAAATATATAAAAATAAGATGAGATTAGTAGTATGAACAACTGAAGCAAAACGTGGAGTAACAGCCTTTCAGTTTCATTCGCAAAGAGCATGTTAGACATGTGTACATCAGATGTATGACTCAGTAACAGTTTCTGCAGCATTTTGAGACACATATGCCGATCCAACTGCTTCACACTGCATGCCAATGTGTTCTTCTGCAAAGACACACCACTCTGCCTCTTCAGCTGTATTGTCATTTACATTCACTCACTATCACAGGAGATATCAAACATCTGACTTTTATATTTGTAATATTTAGATTAGTATGAATATAATATACAAATATGCAACATTAAGGTTTTTGTATTTGTGGTTTTGAGCAAATTTGTATAGCTACATTTGTAGATGATGTACATGTACTGCAAAGATAGTGTATGCTTTCTCAAAGTGGAGCCTCATCACTTCTACTTGCCCAGGGAGTACAACATCTGTTTATAGAACAGATGTAGCCTAATGAAGCACATTTCATTAAGATGTAGGGTATAAGCAACAACAAATTTGGGAAACATAAAAGAAAATTACTTCTTATCTTTTACTTGTAAACAATGTTACCACCCAGGGGCTTATACAAGCAAAAAAAGGGGCACTGACAGAAAACATGTCTTTACTTATTACATTTATAAAAACACTTTACCTTATTTGAGCCTTGTGTGAACAATCCGCATAGTCCAGACAATAAATGAACTTACAGTCATGTAAAAAGAAAGTACACCCTCTTTCAGTTCTAAGATTTTATGTATGAAGACATAATGAAAATATTCTGGTTCTTATCAGGTTCTAAGATTTGGTAAATACAGTCTGAGATGAACATCACCACATGACACATTACACTGTGTCATTTATTATTTAAAAAATTTATTCCAAAATGCAGAAGCAGTGCATGAAAAACAAAATATATACTTAATGCCTCTATTGGAATTAGGATGGTAAGTAGCATCCATACACTGGTAATCAAACACTCGATAAACTGATCATCAGAAAGTGTGAGTGCCTCTACCAAAGCAGATGTTATTGCAGTTTGCTGGTCTGGAGCATTCAGGGGTGTGTTAACAAAATGCCAAGGAGGAAAGACATCAGCAATGATTTCAGAGAAGCAACTGCTGCTACCCAGACTGGGAAGGGTTTTAAGGCCATTTCCAAACAATTTAAGGCCATCATTCTACAATGAGAAATATTATTCACATGTGGAAATTCCAGGCAGTTGCCAATCTTCTCAAAAGTTGATGTGCCAGCAAATTCACCCCAAGGTCAAACTGTGAAATGCTCAGAGAAATGGGCCTCTACATGTAAAATGTTAAAGACAGCACAATCAGAAAAAGACTGAACAAGTGTGGCTTGTTTGGAAGGGCTGCCAGGAGAATGCCCCCTCTCTCTAAAATGACCATGGCAGCATGGTTTAGGTTTGCATCTGAACAAACCACAAAGCCTCTGGAACAATGTCCTTTGGACAGATGAGACCAGTGTGGAGATGTTTGGCCATAATGCACAGCACCACGCCTGGAGAAAACCAAACAGAGTACATCAGCAAAAATGCCTCATACTAACTGTCAGGTATGGTGGTGGAGGAGGGATTATTCGGGCTTCTTTTGCAGCCACAGGACCTGGGCACCTTGCAGTCATTGTGCTTGGCTGAAACTGGGTAATGTAACTGGACAATGATCCTCAATTTACCACAAGTTATTGCTAATAAGGGTTTCTATAAGCTACTGAATCATGGTTCTGCATCCTGTCTTAGTTTTGTTAAATAAATAAAGACATGGTGTAATATGTCATGTGTTGTTGTTCATCTGATGTTGTATTTACTCATTTTAAGACCTGATTGTTTATTATATCCTGATATGTAAAACCTAAGAATTGACAGAGGGTGTATTATCCTTTAACATTGCTGTACATGCTAAACTTAGGAAAAACAGGGGCTCTAACTGAAAGAAATGTCAGCATTGTCACTGACAATTATAGCACAGCATGGCTACAGACTATTTTTTTCATATATTTTTGTACATAGCAGAGGTATGACATCCAAAGTCACACAACTGAAAAATGCAATGCATAAACACGATTACATAGAAGTAACATCATAGACGAAAATACAGAGCAGGATACAACTCTGAGTGAAGCCAACACGCAAGTTTCTTAAACTTGCATTTTTTCTAATGGCCAGCAGGGGGCATCTTCTTTGTTTGTAAATCATATAGACCAGCGGTCCCCAACCCCCGGGCCACGGACCAGTACCGGTCCGTGTGTCGTTTGGTACCGGGCCGCGAAAGTTGCGGTTCGGGTGTGAAATTTATGGTTTTCAGGGTTTTTAGCGTTTTTAGCGTTAATTTGATTTCCCTGGGTCTTTTCCCGTGTGTTATGAATAAATCTTCTTTTGTTTGGTACCAGTACTGGTTTTATTTTGTTGTATTTATCCGCAGCACCTTAAAGGCCAGTCCGTGAAAATACTGTCGGACTCAAATTGGTCCGTGGGCAAAAAAAGGTTGGGGACCGCTGATATAGACACCCAGGGGAAAACAGTTCTCCTGTTCTCTTGATCTATGATGCCAAAAAGACTAATCATTACTTTTACATCATAATGAATACATAATAATGTCCAGTTTTATAAATTATGGTCCAGGTAGCATATTCTTTAGGATGGGCTTATTGTAAATAGCAATTTACTACCATATGAGTGTGTGTTATCCCTCGGTTTCTAAGTCACTTCCCCTCCTTACTCAAGACATCCAATTTTAGAAACACCACAAAGGCCTCAGACAAACTTCCTAGCATTAGGCTTCAACAGGGGACTTCGCTAATCAGTAAGTGATGTCATTGTGGCTATGTCCATTTTCTTATACAGTCTATGAGAAGCACCAAAGTTGAAACAATTTTTTTTCTTATGACTAAAATTCTTGATCTCAGTGAAAATAATGGGCAAATGTGATTATAAAAAAACTACATGTCTGCCAAGCTGACTGACTGACTGACTGACTGACTGACTTGTCATTTTTTATTCTATGCTCTGCAGCTGCTCGGTCCCGCACTGAAAAGGACCCGTTGTCCATGACGCCCAAGGTGCCAAAATGTGTAAGGATGGCAATTCTCTGGCTACCCACCAGAAAAAAAGGAAGTAGGCAGACAAAAGGAATGAAAGATAAGATATGCTGGTAGGAGAGCAGTGTAGGTGAAATGGAGGATATGTGTTTATGTGTGTGTGTTATAACTAAGATGTGATATAGTGAGATAAGATGAATCAAGTGGAAAAATGAATCGAGACAGTGAAAACAATGACACTGAATGACACGCAGAGAGAAGAATGTAAGGCAAGGAAATTCATTTATCAGCACAAGGAGTTCAGAAGCACATGATCCATGATCCTTCTAGAGAATATCAAAAGACCAACTTGCACTGGAATTCCTAATGGTTTTAAAGGTTCCCTTTTTAATAGTCTGAAAAACAGCATCTGAATGGACATCAAGAATTAAATAATTGGATACTGTTAGTATCTTTAAATCTTAAACTTTCCCTTTAAGACTGACTAGCAGATGTATCCACTCTAGATTTAAGTGCTCAAATGTCTGGCAGGCTGGCTAGCACGGAGCAATAATCACCCACTTACACACATACACACTCACATTCACTCTAAGACCCTGCTGGGCCGAGGAAAGCTGAAGACGATGATGTCATGACATAAACAATAGCTCATTCAGCTTGGCGCTGGTGGTCAGGAAGCAAGACTGTGCCTAAAGTACAACATCTGTAGACTGGTAAGGAGAGGAGAAAAGAAGAGCAGAACTGACATCCAAAATCCTTCATTCATCCTGTAAGTCATACCAGAGAGTCTGAGCAAATCCCAGCAGTTAGCTGAGCAGATAATGTCAAAGGTCTGTGCATCTATTTGGCATTCCAGTATGTTTCTAACTGCAGGAACTGTGCAAGGGGGAAAGAGCTGGTGAACACGCCACAGGGACTGTGTGCACACCAGCCAGGGAGACCTATAGCCAAAGTTCAAGTTACATGTTTTCGCCATATGGTTCGCGTTACTGCTTCCCCCTTCAGTGGCTCTACATTGTCTCCTTCAACCCATTTTACTGCTATTAAGGTAATTAATTGTAAGAAAGTCATGTCAGCTGTTACCATGTCCCCACAATCCCTCCAGGTCTGGCTTCCTGTAACAATGTTACATGTAAAATTTCTGTGTAATTTTGTTACATGAAATGTAAAAAATTACTTTTAATGGAATCTGGTCAAATGAAATATACTTGATTCGTATACATTCAGTTTATATCAAGCATATTTTCCTTAATGATTAATTATTTGGATAAATAAAGCTTTGATTTTATATATGTGTATTATGATAATAGCTACAGGCCCATGAAGTACACGGAGTTGATGGTAATTTGGCACTTTTTAATAAGCTTTTTTCAGCATTTCATACAATCATAACCACAAGAAATTTTCAGAGGTGTAAAACACATCTAAGCTCTGATAAAACCTGCAACTGAATCAACTTTACACCCACTCAAAGTGTCACAGTTTAAAGGCTAAAAATGTGCTTTTGTTCAACATGGTTTTTCACTATAACCAACTTTGAACATCAATATCATAACATATATCATAGTTTCAATAGCAAAACTCCACCAAGTTAATGTCTGTGACATTAGAGAGGCAGAAATAAGCATTATTACCATGATCTGTTTCCTTCATAGTGAACCAATATATCAGGTTCCAACCCAAACTGTTACTGGTCAAAATGTCAAAAATGTAATCTTCATCAAGAACAAAACTAGTTCTCTTTGTCGAAAAGCCCAACGAGTTTGTGAATTGGAGTTGTCCTGTTCACACAAGTGATTCATTATGCTGACAGGCTGCCATGGATCTTATCTAGTGTAACCCTCCCATAGAAAACCACCACACTCCTCCTAAAAACTGTGTTTCTGTTCAAAAGGTCTTCTGTCATGCGTAAACCTGTCATTTGACAGTACTGAGGTTATCTCTCTCTACTGTATCCTTTAAGCAAAAGAGGTTGGAGAGAGCAAATAGTCGAGCCACAGTCTGGAGCTCTGGTGAATAAACTCTGTATACATTTACCAGAGACTCAGTCACAACCAGCTCCTCTTATTTCAAATGCAGCAGTCCTGCTTTAACAGTCCCACTGCTTTCATCAAAATGTTAAAGCTTCCTTATATTGCAACTTTTTGTTTGCTCAGTTTGGCTTAAGTCTGTTGTGTGAATGCAACATTTCTGCTGGAGCGCACAAAACTGTGCAGTCATAAACACTGAAAGACTCAGTTCCTTTATTTTCCAAAAATATGAACATTTCAAGCTGAGTAACGCATGCCTACATTTGTTGCTGGTTATTGTTTAAAGAACTGTCTCAGTTTGCATATGTGGAAAAATTGCTTAAAGAGGCGGACCACCTCTTTCATCCCCAACCAGCCCTCCCTGTCCCCCTCTCTAAGGACCTACAGCTGGGCTTCACTTGTTCACGCCACCTACTGGTTAAGCCAAGGTCACATTAAGTTAATTACACTTGAGTAAGACATCTGCACAAGGCTTCAATAACCACATATCCTGGAAGCTGTCATCAGTCATTTAAATATTAATTAAACTGTGTTTAACATTGAAAATGTAAAATTACTCAACCAACATGCAAAAACATCCTCATTTTATATAAATTATTTAGTGTATTACACCATATTTTCTCAGGATTGTCATATTTACTTTTTAAACCAATATCATCCCTTTAGAATAATGTTATTTAGTCCACACATAGAACTAAAGTAAAACTTACCTGACAGAGTTAATCATGTCTCCCTGGCAATCTGTGTGATAGCCATTAGGAATGGCCCAGCGTCCAGGCTGGCTCAACACAAACTCTGACCTGCTCCCAGGTATGGTGGTCCTCAGCGGGCTTCCTCCTACTCCAGCCACTGCCCCAGCACTGTCCCCAGCTCCGAGTTCAGGCCCTGGGGCATCTGGTCCAACCTCAGCCCCTTCTTGCTCCTGAACTGTTGCCAACTCCAGCTCCAGAGGTTCAGGACCTTGTAACAGTGCCCTCTGTTGGATGAGCGGTGTCAGTGGTGCCTCAAAGCTAACACAGCTGTCTGTCTCATCTGTGAGTGACAGAACATCCAGAGAGTCCAGGCTGCTGTAGCATGTCCCACCCCTGAGCAGGGCAGACTCCACGATGCGCTCAAATGTGGAGCTGAATCCATCTTTGTTGTCCACCCTACTTTTCTCCCTCTCCTCCTCCAACTCTCTCTCGTCTTCCTCCTCTTCATCCTGAACATCGACCTGCTCGACAATCTGTTCAAAAGCTGAGCTGAAACTGTCCTGGTTTTCTCTGCCATCACCTTCTTTTTGGACCTCTTCTTCTTCCTCCTCCTCCTCTTCCTCCACTTCGGTGTCAGCCTGTTCTACAGTTGTCTCAAAATTAGAGCTGAAAGTGTCCAAGTGTGTTTGTATTGCCCCCTCATCTCCCCCCTCGTCCTCTTCACCTGCTTCATCTTCATCGTCATTCCCAGCTATACCGTTTGCCAATCTATATCAACAGGAAGAAAAGAAAACATGTGGCCTACACGCATGAAAATGGATATGCAAAAAAGATCAGTCATCTTGTTCATCTAAAAACACTGTGCTATTTACTACAATACGAACATCTGGGAACACATTGACAAAAGCATCGCTATTTCATTCCTTTTTTTAAAAGAAAAGGTTAGATGTACTTTGCTTTCAGTATGTCTTTATCATTCTGAGCAGTGTTTGCTTGTCATATAAGAATCTGCTAATTAGCAGGCACATTTTTCTTCCACATGTTGAGCTTTTTACAGACTGCCCTCCACTAATGTCTTTCTGGGACAGTTGGGGAGCTGAGAAATGGTTGCTGTGTCCCTTAGCTCTTTAAATATTTTTCTTCCATTTTTTCAGCTCCTTTAGTTGAGACTTGTTGACTATTTATTTTGTAAAATATGAGTAAAGCACATTAGGCTAAATATGTACAAAGGGAACCACAGAGATAAAACTATTTAACATAAAAAATATTCAAATCACAAAGCGCAAAAAACATGACCAAAAAGTGACACTCTTAGGTTATTATAAAAATATAAGGTTGAGGAAGCTGTGTTTGTCTTTTTAGTAATGCAAATTAACAGGCAATATGATACTTGCTTGCTCTGACAGGTAAAGTGGTACAAATACAATTTTGTCCACTAACCGGCCAGCTTGTTGAGAATTAGTTGCCTCCTCTTCTGTGCATGGGTGAATTTCTTCATTTTCCTTCCCCTCCTCTTCCTCTTTCATCTCCTCTGCCTCATGTGTTGTCTCCTCCCCCGTTAAGCTTTCCTCCATATTTATACATCCTCCCCCCTTCGTCCCTTCCCTCTCCCCCTCCGCCTCTCCTTCTGTCAGCTGATGCTCATCCCCGGCCCCATCTTCACACTCCTCTTTCAACTCACCTTCTCTTCTATTACCTTCTACTTCCACCATCCCTTCTACTTCTCTCTGTGTTTCCCCCTCCTCACTTTCCCTGACGTCTTCTTCTTGTTTTCCTTCCTCTGTCTCATCCTTTGCCCCAGCATCCACCTTGTCCTCATCTGTCTTGTCATGTGTCTCTTTGGGTGGGTCAGTGGTGGTGCTTGTACTGGGCTCCACTGGGTTCTCTGGTGGGGTGGGAGAGGGCAGAGCCTGCCCCTCCTGGGTCATGGTGCCCTTCCCTGCAGGGGAGGGGTGACTCTCCACTTAGACAGAAGATGCAGATTAAACCTTAAATCTGGATGTATCCTCTGCAGGGAAAAGAAGAAAAGAAAGAAAGACCACCATGAACCAGAGCAGTCATTTGATTATTTCTTATATGACCTCTGTGCTTTCTAGAGATGGCACGATACCGCTTTTTTATGTCCGATACCGATACCGATATCATAAATTTGGATATCTGCCGATACCGATATGAATCCGATATAGTGTGTTTTTTAATCAATAAAACTGTTTTTTTAATATCTTGCTGCATTTTGTATAAGTTCATCCTCAAGTTTAAATAAACAACAACACTAAGCTATTCTGTTATACCTGTATGTAAAAAAATACACTGCACCCAAAATATTTTATAGTTCAGCAACACTGATCAATCTAATAAACTTAAACCTGCTCCATCCTCCCTATTCTGGTATTTTAAAGAGTACTTAGCAGAAATATTAAACAACCTGACTAACAGGGTTGCAAACTCCCAGCAAAAAAAAATAGGGAACCACCCCCCACCCTCCACCTCATGATGCTTAATCGATGTAATCAACTTTAATTTGATGCAGGGTGAAAAAACATGCACAGAATTAAATTATTTTTCTACAATAATTAAATAGATTCAACATCTTTCTTCAACAGAATTGCAAACTGCACAGATGGTACTTTCCCAAAGGAAAAAGTACTATAGCTTACTAGGGTATATTAGACTTAACAGTTACTATATACAGTAATGGACTTCTATATATTTTACATCAGATTAAAACTTTGGGTGTAAGATTCAGATAATTATTTATTAAAAGCGAGACATTTTAAATGAGAATAAGAAAGAAAAGTATGTCTTTGTGCCCCCTTTTCCCTGTTCATGCCCTATCGGCCCCCCAGGCTAAACTTTGCTAGATCCGCCCCTGCACAGTTACCAGCCGTCAGCTACATAGAAAAGGATCCTGGTGTAGAAAGTAATATTAAATAAATTCTAACATCTAACAGCATTCTAAACGTGCTGCTGTTGTTCCGCCGCTGGTTTCCTCTTTCTGGTGCAAAGTGGGCCAAAAACAAAGAAGAGAGACGGACTCGCGACAGAAAAGCCGATCAGCTGATCATTAAGCAGTTTCATGAAGTAGCGGCAGGAAGGTGAGGGAGAGAGAATGAGAGGCACTCGCTCCATATATCGGTTGTTAAGCTTAACATGGGAATGCTTTACAAACATTCAGAGATGAACTTACACACTTGCTTTACTTCTCTCTGGGATAACTTCTTCGGAGATGAAATGCTGGTTTGGTAGCGAGGCTACAAATACACACAGCCGCTCTATCACATGAGCGCACTGCTCCGACGTGCTACGGTTATGAGGCGAGTTATGCCCTGTCGCAAGTTTTGTGAGGTGTTTTTTTTATATATATATTTAATGGATCGGATTACATTTTTAATTTCTCACCGATATCCGATCCAGTAATTTAGGTCAGTATCGGACCGATACCGATACGTAATATCGGATCGGTCCATCTCTAGTGCTTTCCTCTGCAAGTCACAGAGGTCACTCTTGACAAAGCAGCATATACAGTATATGTTGGAACATTATGTCCTCTGCAGCAGATGATCCCAAAACAGCTCTGAAAGGAGGGCGACGAACGGCAGAGGAACACAGGCAGGCACAGAGATTCTCTGCAGATTCCTTATAATACTAGCTCCTCTTGATCTCCATGGAGATGCCTGCCTTCACTGCACTTAACCCTGTGAGGTCCAAGTCATCAACAGCAACAACCCCAATCACATCCTCTAGGCCCTAATCCTAATCCTATGTTAGGGTCAGGGGCTAATTGATTTTTTATTTTTTTTTTGTCCACTGATTGTCAAGACTTAGGAAAACAATTTTTATTAAAAAAACAATCAGATGTTCTGATAGCATAGTGTTAGGTTCATCACTGATGATGGCTTACACACAGTGCATCATAGAACTCTGTACATGTATTGTAAAGGTCGGCTGCTGATCTGTTAGCCCTCTGTTTATATTCACCTCTCAGGAGTTTCAGGGCAAATACTAATGAGCAGCTCTCAGAAACAGTTCAGGTTGTAAAATGTTGAATAATGCAGCTGTTGATGTATTTTTCTTATATAAATTATATAGAGAGAGACTTAGTGAGCATAAAAAATATACATTTATCTTTTTTGAGATTCGATGAAATGATGGTGTGAAATAGTGACTAAGAGAAAAATGAATAATTAATGAATGATGAATCGTTTCTTAGTCACTGTTAAGCAAAGCTTATTTGGTTCCAGCTTCTCATATTGATTGTCTTTCTCTCATTGAAAGTAAGTTTGTTTAGGCTTTGGATTTTTAGTTTCACATAAAGTCGAGCAACTTCAAAGCTCGGTCTTTAAGATTCAACGACTGAAACATGAACATCTATGACATGAAAGCTGGATAAGCTTCATCAACTGAGGCAGTTTGTATCATACTGAACAGCTCCAGAACAGCTATTTATTGGGCCAAATGCTGTTTCCAAGATCAAGAATATTTGATTATGTTTTTATTGCTATGTTGTGCTACGTGTCAGTATCATAAAAAGGGCAGCCAGGAAGCAGCCCTGTCTGCCTGCTCATGCTCTACTGGTTCTCTGCTTTGCTGAATCATCCACAGCTTGGGAATTGCAGCACAACTGCAGTAAAATATTTAGTGGAATTCATACCTTCCTCTGATGGCATGCAGATGTAGGTAAGGGTCCTGTTAGGCCGAAATCAACATCCATATCTGGATTCTGGTTTCTCAGGGGAAAGATTGTCTGCCAAACTGTGCAGAAAAAAAACTGAACCATAGCAGAGAGGACAAATTTATGGCAGGCTAGATAGTGAGCCAAATTTGTATCTACAAGTATGATGTTGGAAGTGCTTTGGCTTACCCCCTGAGCATGAGGACACCACAGGCCCAGAAACTGTTTCATCAGTGTTGCAAAAGGATGATGAATTTATGGAGAGCCTCATACAAATCACTCCCCCCTTACTACAGTTGAACTTCTCTGACTTACATGTTGTCACACAAATACAAGCTGGAGCTCTCACTGTGGTAGTGTTATTGTAGACACATTTAAAAGACACAAATAAGAGTGCATCTTGCTTGTCGCATTTCATTCTAAAAAGGCGAAGACAGTCTTGTGTCGCAGCAAGAAATGCAGGTAAAGTTTTAAAAACAGAACAAAACACAACACAGGCACAAGCAGGCACTGTGTCTCTGCTACTGTAGCCTCCTCTAATCCTCATCCTCTCGCTGACTGCTGCTGCGATGATCTCAAAGGACCAACAGATTTCTGAACAAAGTCTTTCTGAGTACACCATCGGTGACTGGCCGATTCATTTTCCTTTGTTTTTTTGTCTTTTACTAGAAGGATTATGGGAGTGGTTTGCATTATTCATAAGTCACCAGATCGTTTCAGAGTTCCATCCATGAAAACATCATAGTTTTCAAAAACAAGACATTAAAAACTTCATTACAGCACACTATGAAAAGTCTATCTCACAAACTAGTAATGAATCTAAAAGCTTCTTAGGCCCCAACACATTTTTTGATGAGAATTTGCTGACCAATCTCTACTATAATGAGCTTGAATATTCCCAAACTCGGGTGCTCACATTTCCAACGGGGCTTTATGGATTCCATATTCATGTATGAGTAGGAGGCATATGAACAATTTGCATGTATTTATGCTACTCCACAAAGTGGAATTTGCACATATTATTAAGCAGTGAAATGCACACACGCACACACACAGACGCACAAATAAAGCAGTGAAACATTTCCATAAATGGAAGCAGTGAGCGGTTATGAAACCAGACACGAGAAGTGGGAATTCTCCGTCTCTCCCTCTCTGCATGTCTCCGGTGTTCTGTTTTTCTCCCACTCTGTCTTCCTCATCTGTTCACCATTATGCTTTCTACTATCTCACAGTCTAACTCCGCACTCTCTGCCACTCATTTTGCAGTAATTGAGGTAAATGGGTCTTATCCAAAGGAGGGGGTGGAGGGAAGAAGGATAGTGGAAGTGAGCAGCACTATGAATCCGGCTGCTGAGGAGAGACAGAGCAGATGTGCTCAGACACCCCACATGGACAGATGAAGAAAACACAGCCAATGAGAGAGAGACAGGGTGTGTGTGTGTGCGCGTGTGTGTTGGGGGGCGGTTATCAGATGGGGCATGTGTGTGTCTGTGTGTCTCTGAGTCTTTGTGTCTCAATATATACAATGGCTATCAGGATGGATGCATGCATTCCACTTTTGTCAGCAGAACACTAGGGCTTTTAACCGTTATCAATTTCCTTTAATTGTGATCAGACAACCTGCCAATCATGTGACCAACGCGCAAACATGAGCACACACATCTAAAACCATGCCATCGCCTAGACATATAACCCACCAATCCAGTGAGAATGATGGATAAAAGACCAAGTTGCCATTAAATAGATCTTTTCTTCCCTCTTGTGCCTTTTATATCTCTCTATCTGTCTGCATGTGCTTCTGTGACACACACACACACTGCAAAGACTGCACACCGTGGTGTGATTTATTGATCCCTGAGACACAGAGCTGCAGTCCAATGGGAGTCTCTGGTGATAAGCATGACTGGTCTCTATAAGCAGCAGAGAAGCAACTACTGAGATAATAAGAGTGAAAAGGAAAGTGCTGAGAAGATCTTACAGGAGCACAAAGCTCACAGTGGTAGTGAAGATGTGGCTGCTTTAGATCCTCAGGTTCAATATTTATCTAACTTAAATCGTGCACGTGCTAACTTTTAATTGAAAAGGGGAAGCCTTTGTGACTGAAAACATGGCATAATTCTGACACACCCAAGATCACATTAAACACAGACACTGACACATCGACTTGTGTTTTTAAAACAAACTCCCATTTATTTAATATCTGAACAAATTACTAACAATATTAGTATAATCAATTTCATTTTTAAGAGCTATACACAGTAGTTTTTTAATCTGGTTATACTGTAACTGGTTGTTCAAAATTGGCTACAAGAGTGACTGCAAGTGTGAATGGTTGTCTGTCTCTCTGTTGTGTTAGCTCAGTGATAGACTAGTCCACTCGATTGGCTAATATTTGTGCCTTTTTTGTTCTATTTTTCTAATTTAGTGGTCGTCCAAGGGTTCCCTTCTTTGTTGTTGTGTTGAGCAAGATCAGAGAGTTGGACAAAGATACTGACAGACTGCTTTGATGGAGATTCTCATGATGTATGAATGTAGCACCATGGGAACCTGCCAATGTACCAATAAGTGCTGTTATAATGTCAATAAAATGCAACCATGTGTATTAACAACAGGCAAAATAACCGATGTAAAGTCAAGGGTCACAAATTAAAGTCTTCTCACCTTTGAAGCGAGGAACTAAAGCAATACTGGTGAATGACATATGAGATACATTACCATACAAATACATTACCTACACAAAGGGGGCTTGGAATATCCTCTTGCAAACTGATCAATAATTGAAAAGCGATTTGGAACAAGTGAATCACTTTATGTGTAGGTGGGACTTAAGTCTTCTTTCCTGTGTCTCACTAATTTTATATTTACTAAATTGATAGATTTTGTTAGGTGTCCCTAATTTTACTCATTTTGTCCTACTGGTTATTTAAAGGCTATAGCAAAAATAATACCAAATTTGAGAGTCTGGGGAGTCTGTGCTGCACACACTTTGGCAGACAAATTAGCAAACACTGCTTCCTGTACTCACAGTGGTCGGCTGGCTAATGTTAACATACAACTCAACCCCAGTGAGAAGACAGTCTGAAATAATGCATGAATTCCCATTTGGACATTTTGAATGCTTGCAGCAATAGACTTTATGTACAGTGCCTTTCAAACTCCATAGCTTCCATTTTCTCAGACTTAACAGTCCTTGTCCACAATCAAAGACATTATACAGTTATATTAACAGGCTAACCTGATCTTTAAGTATAAAATTGGTTTCTCTTACGCTTTCAATACATAAAAACAGGATACTTTTGTGCCTATAAGCACAGGACTCCTCAAGTGGTGTTGCACTCTGGCCAGATTTCATTGGCAGTCACTGAATATAATGTGATGCAGTGGAGAGGATTACCCAGGATTCTCTGGGAGTTTAACAAATGACAGAGTGACACAATAGGAAAGAAAATCAGGATACTGGTTTTCAATATGATATAAGTATTGTACTAGCCTTAACTGTGTTCTGCTCTATGTAGACTTAATCATCTTAATCCATTAATCTCTGTCTAGCTATCTCTCTATCTAGTAAATCTTTATGGAAGCACTTCCCTGTCTGTAGATACCTCTGTTGGGCATCATTACACCACCTTTCGCTGATTTTAGATGCTGGAGCAGGCCATCAATTGATACTTTTGCCTGACCTCATTACGTTTGCAGTGCTGCCCCCGTTCATTTAATATAGAAGCATCTGTATGCAGCTCTTTTGTTTGTGCTGCATGCCACCGTGAGCATTTCTTACTAAAAGGCAGCACCACAATACTATCAAGTGGTGTGAAGGATGCAATGCTGGTGTTTCACCACAGTAGTTGACATCAAGTTGATCACCCTATTTTTCTAAAATGTAAATTATACAATCATAATAAATAAGCTGTTGCTATACATGTAAAAGGAACAGTACAGCAGTTTTATTTTAGCTTTCAATAGAAAATCTACCGCAGAGCAGCATTAAGACCACCGGGACAGCCTTCTAAATACTTTCTACAAGCTAATTAGTAATCAAAATTAATTCATGAAGCTGCCAGCTGAACATTGACAGATGATATTAGATCTGCATACTAAGAACAGAGAAGGCAAACCTCCCCTGTTCTTCCCTTCTCCTCTCTTATACTATCAGTAAGACATGCTCAGAAAGACTAGTCCTATACTATAAATGACCTACTGACCCTGTTCATAATATGTAGGCTGGGTGCAGCACTGGCCCTGCAGCCTATCCTCATACATGCACACACAGCACAGAGTCACCTTTCAAAAATGCTGTTGTGCTACAAGCACAGATGCAGAGAGGAAGAAAATAATGTCATCATTTCCTGCTTATAAGCTGAGGATGGGAAAGCAGGCAGGAAAATGTGGACTTGGAAGTAGTCCAGGGCTATTTTCTTAGCATTCATGCCTGTGCTGCAAGTCACACCAGCATTACCACAGAGCCTAAAACTTGCTAGACCAGCCCAGTGGAGCGTAACAGTCAGGCAGCTCCCTGAAATCACCCCAATATGTCACTTCTGTGCAGTCAAGGTCAACTGTCCGTTCACATTTTGTCACTCTAACTGCTTACATCTAAATACATGCTTACAATAATGTGGTGATTTATCTTGTTTTGGGCCTATTCCCCCGGGTGCTTTCACCTTCTCATACAAATTCACTCATTATTATGCACACACAGGCAAGCATAACAGACCTTTGTGACATGTGAGTGATTTTGAAAAGTGTAGATTTGGAAACATTCGTAATACACATACTATGGAGTAAATTCCTTAAATCTATTGTGTAATATTTCTGAATTTAGGCTGTTATATTCAGTACTTAAACATACTTAACAGAAGGTATAGAATATAGTTTATAGAATAATGGTGGTAACAAATTTTCAAGGATTGAAAAAAATATATATATCCACAGATTTTAGGGGCTGTGTTACTGATTAGCCCAAGCTCCCCATTTTACATTGTAATTATGTATTATTTGGGGACAGTGAATTTGAATTATTTATCCTTGAATCTTTTAATATGAATAATTACATTAAAGCTTTGAATTTAAAATAGCTCATTTGAATTGCACAACCTTAAATATACTTTGTAACTACTATGTAAGAAGAGGTTAGGCTACTCAGTAATACCGTCCCTAAAAGTACTGAGTAATTACAGCGCAAGATGTGTAAATATTGTTTGTCTTTTCCTCTAAAATACCATGGTGTTACTCACTACTTCAAATTGCTTACAATATAATTTGTTTCTTATGTCCTTTAAGAACTCAAATTGTTACCCTTATTCCACCGTACCTAGCGATAATTCTGAAGATTTGCATAGTAAGTGTTGAGATATTACACCAGAAGTTGTAGGCTGTGCTATGAAGTGCTACTATAGGTTGCCGTCATATTGGAATTTCAGTGTGTTTTGCATATGTTTAATATCTGAAACCCTATATTTACACAACAACGGTCTGAATGCATAAATTTTTTTGTGTTTTTTCCACATCTGTTAATAAAGTCATTAGTGGGATGATTTAAAAAGAAGAAAAAGACAACAAGAGGTGACAGTTTGGTGTGGAGCTGCTGTGCTAGTGTGTCTGGATGTCTGACACCTTGAGTATGAAATGAATACACTGGAGAGCGAGCAACACGTTTGCCTGGGAAGAGCCCACAGTTGTATCGGGGGAATGAATTACAATGGATCTAGACTAGACATGTAAATGGCTATAATTAAGATAATAGCGACTTTGCTTTTGGGAATAAAAAATAAGCGGCTATCAAACACCTGTTAAAAAAGGAGCCTCCCACATCCCGAAGAAGCAAAGACACAGCAGTGTCTTTGCACTGTGTCTGTAATATTCCTGTATTTGGACATTATGGAAATAATTTAGAGTAAGTATGGTGTTCTTCAAGGTACATGTCTCATGGATACAGCTCACCTTTGCCCCTGTATGTATAGGATACACTTGATTTGAGAGGTTTGGCCCAGTGTTATTTTTTCAAGCGAGTCCCCCCAATGCACTTAAAAAGACATAAACAAACACCAGACAGACGAGGCTTATTGTTTCTACCAGTGTGTGTGCGCGCGTGTGTATGTGTGTGTGCGAAGGAGAGAGAGAGAGAGCGAGAGACCACAGCGCGAGACAACCATGTTCTCCCAGCCTCCTCGAGCCAGTAACCATGACAACAGGATGGCTGGGAGACACGGTTCAAGCTCAATTGAGGCCGGTGTCTTTCTTTTCCTCCAAAATAGTACCTTGGTCGCGTTTCAAGACCGACTTGTCCTCTTTAAAAAGCAGAGGAAACGCTTTTCTCTGCCTCCTCTCGGGGGACACAAACACACAGACACGCACACACCTCCGTAAAATCCCACGGCCCGCACGGTGCGTATCTCACAGCCTACATTAGCTCCTCAAACACGGCTCTCCTTAAGCTTGCCGGCGCGAGGAGGCTTGCAGCCCCGCGTGAGCATTTTTGCTCCCACATTAGCAAGAAAAACAGGAAAGCTAAAGACAGCCTCTGTGAGAAATGCCCCTCTCGCTAATAAACTAAACGGTCACCCAGCATGGGCTTCGCAAGACCCGCCGGTTAAACAGCGGTGAAAGCGCTAACACAGTCACACTAGGTTAATATCTTCACACTTTAACCGTTTGTCTTAAAAATAAACGTGTCGTGTCTTCACTCACCGGTGAAATGCGTCCACTCGGATGCTGAAATATGCTGGGAGTTGCGCGGCGGCACTGGTCCTCTCTCCCCCTCTCTTCCCCTACATCCACACGCCACACACTGACAGACGGGCTCTTTTTTCTCTCCCTTCCTCAGCTGCCCCCCTTCTCGCTCGCGCGACCGACGTTGACGTCCAACCGAAGCAGCTCGTGGTGTCGTCTCGCGCCTCTGCTCAGGCTGCTAGGGGAAAGCGGGAGGTCCGGATTAATTCTGATGAATGGACGGATGAACGGAGGCGTCCTGCCCGTCTCCTCCTCCGTGTGGAGCTTATGCGTGCTTTGAGTGGCAGCTGAGAAACTCTAAACCCGCTCCTCGGACCGCTCGGGAGTACCATCACTCTCCCGTGGCTAGAGCGCGGTGTGAACGAGACGTGTGTCGATGGCCTGTTGATATCAAACACTGCAGCCCGCAGTGAAGATTAGCGCCGACAGTTGTGTTGACATAAGTGCTTCTCGTCTTTGACCACTGATGATAACCTGGAGACCTGGAGCTTAGTTGCAGCTGGACCGGTGGTGTTTGAGCTATAGAGTGCTCAAAGGTGGTCAAACCTTTCCCACACTAAGGTCCTGGGATCTTGGATGGCTTTACTTCCCCCCGCCCTACCAGATATTACAATTAAGAATAGATGGTGTGAATAGAAAAGTTTGGGAACTGGCCAGAAAAAGAGAGCATGCAGATGATTTACAGACATTCAGATGGTGTTGTCCAAGGTCTGAAGTCCTGCAGCTGTCATATCTTGGATGGTGCATTGGTCATGCTGAAGTTTGGTTTTAAGAGGAATTCAACAGGATGCCTGAAAAGGGAAAACATGACCTATGAAACAGTCAATAGCCTGCTTGACCCACAGTGAACCATGTTACATGAAACAGTTCAATGTAATCATGCCAGAACATACTGTAGCCTACCACACATAAATGAAAGTGAACATCCTAATGTTCTTGTATTGTGCAACTGATGATGGAAAATTCTACTTGTATTTTTTTTTTTTTTAATCACAACGGACCACTGTCTTGACCTTTGACCTGTGGTTAGCCTTGAGTTCTGTCAGAAGTTGTTTTCAGGGTTAATCATCAGTAACAGCAGGTCGAGTGCTTTGTGTTGATCTTTGTCAGTCCCACTTTTTTTCTAATGCTGTTTGTGCTCCTACCCCCTCTGTCAAAACTATGATTAAAGCCCATCGAGTAAAGCAATAATCCCAATTGAACCGCTAAACACGACCACTGGTTTTAAGGAATGAGCACACAGTGTCAGATAAACACTTTCTACAACACCTTAAATTTCCATTAATACCATGCACATGCTTTTGCCCCGCCCGATATTAATATTCATGTGTATGTGCACATTTGCATTTGTCAAAATGAGAAATTGCCAGGGAGTCTAATTTTCTTTTTCAGACTGATAGACACACCATGGTATGAAACTGTGATTGTGCTGTCAGGCTGCTGATGGTGCCTTCTCTGAGCCACAGATGATCAATTGGATTGCAGAGGATTTAACACAAAAGTGTTATCATTCTTGGTCCTACTAACAGGTAAGCATTTAATGTTATCTCTCAGCATATAGTGCAAATTAGCTTCTGTTCCCCCTCTGCCCTTGACAAAACAGAGAGGATATTTTCACCCTGTAACAGCATATGCCTGACACCATTTTTCTCTCCTTTCTCTTTCACTTCACAAGCACAACTAAATTCAATCAGGAGGCAGCTCAGACCATCAGAACTGCCTTTGTACAGTGCTCTGCTTTGACAGTACCTTCATACTAAAGAACCTCAAGGTCATGAACAGAAGCACAGCAGTAGCATCCAATCATTCATATGGCTCTGCACTGGCTGGTGCCAAATCTTCCAATGTTGGTACTTCAGGACTCTGAAGCACGCCCTTTCAAATGTCCAGGAGTGCCAAGTTTTAAAGTAACATCTGCACAGACTGTGAAGACTTAGTAATATCCCAGAGATCAATAGCGCATTAGAAGGAGACTGAAGAAGGAGGAGAGCGAGTGAAAAGGGTGATGAAGCGGCAGAGGGAGAATTAAGAAGAAGAAGAAGAAGAGAGAGAGAGAGAAGCATAAAGCAAAAGAGATGATGGTGTGGACAGAACAAAAGAGCCTGGTGTGTGTTTGAAGACAAGGGGAGGAGAAGGTTAGAGAGGGGAAGCCCACAGCTAGGCAGGTAGAGGAGAAGGATGAAGAGAGGAGGAGAACAAGGGGAGGTGGGGTGTGAAGATGACAAAGAGAGTTCAGAGGATGCACAGATGACCAGAAAGAAAGAGGCACGAGAGGGAGAGAGAGGTGAAATAGTTTGGGGGGAAACCCACTGCAGACGCAATGTCAATCCTAATTACTAATTCATTAACCTGCCCAGATCCTTTCCCCTCCCCCTCTGTAGCCACACAAACACACACTTGCACACCCACACATGCACTCAGTGCTCTCCGCTCGGTCCCTCCTCTATGTCCCAGGAGAGGCGGACGGCTGGCGAGATGGAGAAATGAAGAGGTGTGTCTGCAGCTAAGTGACATCTGCAGGGCCGCGATGCCGGCAACGTGTCGGGAGCGCTGGAAATCCCTGATGTGACGATGGGAGGGAGGCGGGGAGGTAACTGGTGAGGGGGGGAAGCTAACAGCTTGCGTTTTGGTTTGTTGGAGCGGGTGGTCTCCTGTAATGGTGCATATGAGTGTGTTAATGTGCACGGCTGTGGTGTCAGAGTATGTTTATGCGTTTGTTCCATCATGCATACACATGGGTGCCCAAATGTGCAATCACAAGGTGTGCTGGCATGTTGAATGTGTGTGCATGTGTGTGTGAGTGTGAGTGTGTGAGTGTGTGCAGGTTTGGGGGAGATAAATCAATAAGCTAATGCTGGTCTGCTCAAGTAATAACATTGTGGGTATAATCAAAGCAAGGGGGAGGTGCGAGAGAGACTGATGATGTCTGTCTGTGTGTGTCTGTCTTTAGCCCCTGCTGTATGACTCTTAGCTCTGTATGTTTGTGTGTGTGTGTGTGTGTGTGTGTGTGTGTGTGTGTGTGTAGGCCACCGAGATACACACTGATGCTCTGCATCCACACACACCAGGACTTCCTGCAGCATTCCTCCACACATGCTCACATATACAACTCATTAGGAAGATGGAGATGCAAGCATGCACACACATGGGCGCAAATTCAAGCACCCTAGGGTATGCAAACACACATATACACACACAGATCAGAAGATGCAGTGCTGCTGACTTTGGTGGAATTAGATACAGAAATCTTCCAAATAAGCATTGATCCGAGAGTTTACAGCGCCAGCTCCATCTGCCATGTCAGGCCAAACAACAGGGAGCTCTGCGAGACAGCTGGGGAGCACTCACACACACACCACACACACAAGCAGGAACCACTGTGGGCACATATATATGGTGCACACACATCACAGTATGTGTGTGCACATGGTGTGGCTCTTTGATCGCAGGACTTCATAGCACAGTGTGCTGGAGTGTAAACGCATGTGTGCATCTGTGATAACTGATATTAAATTAATACGAGTGTACACACAGATTCACTGATGCGGATAAATGGGAAGAGTTATTTAAAAAAAAAATATATATATATATATATATATATATATATATATAGACAGTGGGCAGTCTTTACCCTTCAAGCTCGGGTCCTCTACCAGAGGACTGGGAGCTTAAGGTTATGACACTCACTAGTCCTCGGCCCCCCTTCCTTACACTTAGCGTACCAGTCTCAGGGTGCTGGATTTGGGGTGAAACCCTCCATGCATGCTCAGGAGCTTCCTTGTCTTGAAGTCCTCCTTTGACCAGTTTATTATCCCAGTAGGGCATGTGATCACCGGCAGGGCGAAGGTGTTGATAGCCCGGACCTTGTTCTTACCATTCAGCTGACTCCTCAGGACTTGCCTTACTCTTTGTGGGTATTTGGTGGTTGCAGCTCTCCTAGCGGCCTCTTTGTGGCTCTCACTGGCCTGTGGGATTCCCAGGTATATATTATTTTTTTTAAATAAAGTTCCCAAATCTCTGATAATGTTTCAATTTAATTCTATATATTCTATATATTTACATTTATTTAGCTGATTTCAATTAACTG